>NC_044397.1:89043652-89343652 GCF_006542625.1 Nomascus leucogenys | reverse complement strand
GGGGCTTGTAGGCCCTCATATGTCCAGAGCAGTGCAGCACCTGGGGGCCGAGATGAGGGGACAAGGCAGTGGTGCCTCTGGGCCACCCATGGGGTTGGAAGATGCATCCTGAGGGCCCATCAGGGAGCTGAGATTCCAACCCTGTGAAGACTCCAGGTTCAAAGGGACTGAGGATCCCCAGCCCCAGGCCCATAGGAACCCATCCTAAGAGAGCTTACAGGAACCCCAGGTCCCAACTCCACAGGCACCCATGCTCCTCGATGCCCTGAGGACCCGCTAGACCTGACCTGAGTGAGCCCCGCAGGGTCCCCAGCCCAGGAGATGCCTGGACTCCAGCACTCTTCGAGATCTTTCGGGGCTCACACCCAGCCCCAGCATCCCCGCCCTCCTCTGGCCCGGCCCTGCGCACCTTCCAGGTGGCTGCCTTGAGGTTGAGGGTGCGCCCGCGGCTGGTGAGCGTACTCTTCATGCGCAAGGAGAAGCACCGCTCTGTGGGGGCCTCCACCTTCCTCCTGGACAGGGCTGGGGATGCCCGGGGGCAGGGGGGAGGTCACAGGCAGCTACACACAGGCCCAGTGCCCTCCGGCACCCTGGCTGCTCAGGCCTCCCCAGCTCCATCCCAACAATTGGGACCTGGAACCAGAGAGGGTCCCCCAGGGGTAGTATGTGTCCCCTTGGACCCCCCAGGGCAGGGCTGTATGTGTCCCCTCAGACTCCCCCAGGGCAGGGTCTTTGTCCCCACAGACCCCAGGGCAGGGTCATCTCTCCTCTTCCTGCTTGTCTTAGTCTGGTGTTCCACAGGAGGTGGGGATATGCTGAGGGAGGCGTGGAGCCTCAGCTTCCTCCTCTGCATGGTGCGGCAGAGGCCTTCAGGGAACTCACTCTGCTGGGGGGTCAGGGCGTCCTGAAGCTCCTCTTGGTCACAGGGGTGGATGAAATCAAAGATGCTGTGTCCGATGAGCTCCAGCTGCCAGGGATGAGAGGGGTGGAGGTCTACCAGGGCTTCTGACCCTTCTCCTCCATCCCATCCTCATTCCCCTGCTCCATTTGGTGAGCCTGGATGATTTCACCAGTCTCCCCATTCATTTATCTATCCATTTGTCCATCCATCCACCCACTGAGCAAGCATTTATTCAGCACATACCAAGTGCCAGGCCCTCATCCATCCATCCATCCATCTATCTATCTATCTATCTATCTATCTATCTATCTATCTATCTATCTTTTTTTTTTTTTTTTTGAGACAGAGTCTCGCTCTGTCTCCCAGGCTGGAGTGCAGTGGCGCAATCTCGGCTCACTGCAAGCTCCGCCTCCCGGGTTCAAGCCACTGTCCTGCCTCAGCCTCCCGAGTAGCTGGAACTACAGGCGCCCGCCACCACGCCCGGCTAATTTTTTGTATTTTTTTTTAGTAGAGACGGGGTTTCACCATGTTAGCCAGGATGGTCTTGATCTCCTGACCTCGTGATCCACCCGCCTCGGCCTCCCAAAGTGCTGGGATTACAGGTGTGAGCCACTGCACCCGGCTATCTATCTATGTTTTGAGACAGGTCTTGCTCTGTTGCCCAGGCTGGAATGCAGCGGTGCAGTGGTGAGATCATGACTTCCTGCAGCCTCAACCTCCTGGGCTCAAGCGATCCGATCCTCCCACCTCGGCCTCCTCAGTAGCTGGGACTACAGTCACACGCCACCACACCTGGCTATTTTTTTTTTTTTTTGAGATGGAGTCTCACTCTGTTGCCCAGGCTGGAGTGCAATGGTGCGATTTCGGCTCACTGCAACCTCTGCCTCCCTGGTTCAAGCGATTCTTCCACCTCAGTCTCCCGAGTAACTGGGACTACAGGCATGCGCCACCACACCCGGCTAATTTTTGTATTTTTAGTAGAGATGGGGTTTCGCCATGTTGGCCAGGTTGGTCTCGAACTCCTGACCTCAAGTGATCTGCCTACCTTGGCCTTCCAAAGAGCTGGGATTATAGGCGTGAGCCACCGCATCCAGCTTTTGGCTAATTTTAAAAAATTTTTTTTGTAGAGATGGGGGTCTCACCATGTTGCCCAGGCTGGTCTCAAACTCCTGAGCTCAAGTGATCCTCCCACCTTGGCCTCCCAAAGTACTGGAATTATAGGTGGGAGCTACCGCCCCTGGCTCTTCTAAATGGTGTGGACACGGTGACTGCACACACAAATCCCTGTCTTGAAGAGCTTGCTGGCCAGTGGGGTGCGACAGACAGTGAATGAAAGAACAAATAACAATATAACAAGTAACATGAAGAAAACAAAAGCAGTACAAGGTGACGCAATGATGGGAGGCCGCTTTAGACAGAGTGGTCTAGACAGTTTCTTTGAAGAGGTGACATTTAAAAATGCCACTGAACAAAGCAAGTGAGCTGGCCTTATGGCCCCCTGGAGTAAGAGTATTCTAGAAAGAGGGAACAGTAAGCGCAAGGCCCTGAGGTGAGACTCCATTCAAATCGCACTTTTCTGGCAGGCCGAAAACCCAAGTCTTCATTTCAATTTAGGAAATGTGCCTGGTGCTGGGAGGAGGGGACACAGGTGAAGGTGGACCCTATTGGCTCACCATGTGAATGGTGCTGATGCTGGTGCTGGTGCTGGTGAATAGGGAAAGAGGGAGATCTCACTCCTCTGACATGTCTTGTAGCTGGAGTCGAATCCTGGCTGTGCCACTTCCTAGCTTTGGGACCTCAGGACATTCATCTCTCTGGGTCCAAAAAGCTCACTCACACTAACAGAGAAATTGGTACCAGGAGTGGGGTAACGAGGCAGAGAAAAGGAACAGATACCAACTATGGAGCCCATTTATGTGAGATGGAAAAAAGAATAGGAACTTTCTTGTAGGCCTTGCTGTAAGGATGAATTAAAGTTAGTTCTACTTTCTATGCTTGCTTAGGCAGCATGTATGCTAAAAATTGGAATAATACAGAGAAGATTAGCATGGCCTTTGTGCAAGGATGATATGCAAATGCATGAAGCCTTCCATGTTAATTAAAAAAGTAAGTTCTACTTTCTAAATGTCTCTTGTTCCTATCTTTCCATCCCCATGGTCCCTGCCCCTATTCCTCTTCTCCCACCTGAGACTGGCATCTACCCATTGCTGATCTTTCAACCTCTGATCTCACTCCCTCCAAATCTACCTCCATGCTGTACCTAGAGGATCTTTCAAAAATGTAAATCTGATTCTACCTTTCTGGCACAACCTCTCCACTGCTTAAAATCCTTCTATAGCTCCCCAGAGCCCTGGAGATAAAGATAATTTGGCCTTAAATTTGGCCACAGGCTAACCTGATGACCTCTCTAGCCTTTTGTCTCTCAGCTTCTCCTATTGCACTCTGCACCTGGGAGGATAAACTTTTTATTGTATTTTATTTTTGTTTGTTTGTTTGTTTGCACCTGGGTCTTGCTCTGTCACCCAGGCTGGAGTGTACTGGTGTGATCTTGGCTTATTGCAACTTCCACCTCCCAGGCTCATGTGATCTTCCCACTTCAGCCTCCCAAGTAGCTGGGACCACAGGCGTGTGCCACAACATCTAGCGAATTTTTTGTATTTTTAGTGGAGACAGGGTTTTGCCATGTTGCCCAGGTGAAACACTGAACTCCTGAACTCAAGCTATCCTCCCATCTTGGCCGCTCAAAGTGCTGGGATTACAGGTGTGAGCCAATGCACGTGGCCAACTTATTTCCCCAAATTATTGTTTTTTTTTTTTTTTTTTTCTCACCTCTTGGCCTTTGCCTCCTCTCTTCGCTCTGCCATGTACATTCCTGATCTTCACTGATCCCATCCATTCTCCATACCCCTTTGACCGGCTAAGTTCTTCAGATTTCAGCTCAGATGTCTTCTCCTCCAGGAAGCCCTCCATTCCCACCCAGGCTGGGTCAGGTACACCCCACCCCTGTGCTCTCACAGCCACCTAGACTGTCCCATCCCAGCCCTGACCATTCTGGGTCTTCCTGTCTAGTGACATACCTATATCCCCTTTGTATCGTGAGTCCCATAAAGGTAGGGCTATGGCTGTCCTGGTCACCACTGTATCCCCAGCATCACCAGTACAGGGCCAGGCACAGAGCAAGGAGCTCCTCTCACCTGACTGAGGCCCAGGTGTTTGCTGACATTCTCCGACAGGTAAGCCATGTCTCCCTCGGCGGTGAGCACCATGACGAAGCCCTCCAGGGCCTTCAGGTAGCAGGCATCCAGTGGTTCTCCCCCTGCTCCCACCTGGTTCCACTCCCCTGGTGCCCGGGGCAGGGGGATGGGGGCATCGCTAGTCAGTTATGGACTGAATTATGGACTTACCCTGGGCTAGCCTCCCTCTGCCTTTCCTCAGTCAGAGAAACTTACATGCACCCCCAAGGAAGTGGGGGTACATCCTAGTGGCCTGGATTCCCAAGGAAGAAAGCAGGACCAAGAAGCACTGGAATTAGAAGCAGGGCCTCCCAGGGTGGCAGAATTCTAAGAAAGTAGGAGTCTCCCAAGGGAACAGAATTCTAAGGATGTGAGTGGGCCTCCTAGGAGGACAGAATTCTAAGTGGATGGAACTCCCCAGGGTCAAAATATGAAGGGGCCAGGGCCTAAGGGGAATTGTAATATAGAGCTGAGGAGGAAGCCTCAAAGGGGTTCGAAACTCATGGAGGGCAGGACCTTCCAAAGGGACAGAACTCTAGAGAAGCAGGGACTCCCAGGGAACAGACTTCTAAGGGGGTAAAGCCTCCAAGAAAAGTAAAATTCTATGGGGCAGGGAAGTCAAATGGGCAGAGCCTCCCAGAGAATAACGCTACTTCCCCCGCTTTCAGGGTCCTGGGATTCTACGGGGTTTATGTGTGAGTGTATGTGTGTGTGTGCACGCGCGCGTGCACGTGCGTGACAAAGCCCACTGCAGGATTCAATTCTAACTGGGTGGAAATTCAAGGAGATGCCTACTAAGAGAACAAGTGATGTAGAACTAGAGGGGTGGGGAAGGGACAAGGGACTCTCAGGTACAGTAACGAAAAGTTGGGCGGCGCAGCCTCCCAGTGGATATATTACGAGAGACCAGGGCCTATCCATCCGGGAGAGTCTCCTAGAGGACCAAATCTTAAGAGTTTAAGGGTTAGGGGATTCTCTGAGTCCTAAGGAGGCGGGGCTTCCAAAGGGCGCGTTCCAGGGGCGGGGCCTCACAAGCGATAGACTTCGAAGGGGGCGGAACTCCCAGCAGGCCAGGAACTCAAAGGGGGCGGGGCCTCCCCTGGGAAGTAGATTCCAGGGGTGGGGCTCCGCCAAAAAGATGTCACCAGGGGGCGGGGCTTTGTCAGAATAAGGCTTCCCGGAGGAGGGGCCTCCCTGGGATGTAGCTTTCCGTGGGCGGGGCCTGGCCAAGACGGAAATTCCCGCGGGCTGGGCTCACCTGCGGCGCAGAGGCGGTGCATGCGCAGGTAGCTGATGGTGAGGCGCATGATAGAGGCCTTGTCCAGGTGGGCGCTGACGCCGCGGGCGAAGGGCAGCGTATGAGCCAGCTGGTACAGCACCTCGGTCTCCTGGCTGCGCCGGCTGCGGGCCGCATCCCGGGACTTTTCCTTGCGCAGCTCGGTGGTCGACCTGAGGGCATGGGCAGCATTCACTGGTGGCGGCTCGGGAAAGACAAGAGGAGGACAGGACGAGCACGTGGGGAGCTGCCACGTGGGGCCGGGGCTCGTGGCGTGCTGGGCCGCGGCTGCGCAGGCCCCGATGTGTGGCCTTGCTGAGTTCGCGGCGCTCCCTGGGCCTGGAAGGGCTACACTGTGGAGCCCTTCCTAGCCCTGATTTTACCTGTGGTCTTGCCAGTCCATGCTGCCTCCGGTGCCTCGCTCCTCTCTGTGGCGCGCCTAGGGCTGCTCTGTCCCCTCCCTGACTTATCTGCAGTTTATTTCCCGGGCTAGGGACGCCTGGGGGCCCCTGCTGGGAGGGGGCTGGCTGAGCTGGCCCGGGGCCAGAGGAGGGAGGGCCCACGAAGGAGAGGCCTACAGCCTCCCAGGCCCCCTGCCCTGCAGTTTCCCAGAATCTCCTCCTCTGCTCTTTTCCCTCAACTGAGCCGTCCTGTGAATCTTGGAACATAGATCTCAAAGTCTAACGACGAACCACCAACAGGGGCCCTTAAGAGGGGCAGGGACCCGCCAGGGTGACACAGCAAAGCAACCTGTTCTGTTTACCACTCGCCCTGCCCTGTAATCCACTTCAAATACCTACATTTTGCATGTGGGGTTGGAAGAATAAGTGTTGTTTTATCAGAAATATCTGCCACTTATCCAGCTTTTACTATTTTGTCACTCCCAGTGCCAAGTGCGAAACTTAATGTTAACCCGCCTAATGCTCAGGCAACCCAGAAGGAAGTTGATAACGTCCCATTGAACAGATGAGGACACCGAGGCTCAGAGAGGTGCAGTGCCTGCCCACAAATAGGGAAGCCTGCCTTTAAACAACGGTCTACCTAAATTCTCAAATTTTCTCTCTCTCTATGGGCCTGAGTTTATGTCCAGGATTTTAGCTCTTCTCCCTGTTTCTGCCACTGTCTTCAAATTCAAACTCCAGGTCTGTCTGAACCCAAAGTTTCTCTTTTCTTTTCTTGCTTTTCTTTTGAGACATGCTGTCGCTCTGTTGCCCAGGCTGGAGTGCAATGGCATGAACATGGCTCACTGCGGCCTCAATATCCTAGGCTCAAGCCATCCTCCAGCCTCAGCCTCTTATGTAGCTGGGACCACAGGTGCGTATCAGCACGCCCAGCTAATTTTTGTATTTTTTGTAGAGACAGTGTGTCATTTTGTTGCCCAGGCTGGTCTTGAACTCCTGAACTCAAGTGATCCTCCCACCTTGGCCTCCCCAAATTCTGGGATTACAGGTGTGAGCCACCACGCCCGGCCTCTTTACTTTCATACAAAATTACAGCCGGAAGTGGCTATAATTTGGGAGGGTGAGACAGAGGATCACTTGAACCCAGGTTCGAGGTTATCGTGAGCCATGATTGTGCCCCTGCACTCCAGCCTGGGTGACAGAGGAAGGCTCTGTCTCTAAAAAAAGACAAAAAACAGGCCAGGCGCGGTGGCTCACGCCTGTAATCCCAGCACTTGGGGAGGCTCAGGGGGGCGGATCAGGAGGTCAGGAGATAGAGACCATCCTGGCTAACACGGTGAAACCCCGTCACTACTAAAAATACGAAAAATTAGCCGGGTGTGGTGGTGGGCCCTTTGTAGTCCCAGCTACTCAAATGGCTGAGGCAGGAGAATCGCTTGAACCTGGGAGGCGGAGATTGCAGTGAGCCGAGATCGCACCACGGCACTCCAGCCTGGGTGACAGAGCGAGATTCCGTCTCAAAACAAACAAAAAAAGACAAAAAACAAATTAACAAAAATAGACAAAATAATTATATGATGTATTACATCTAGTATATTGTATATATAGTCTAGTGTAGTATATTGTATATATAGTCTCATCTACATTTATAATATTGATAAATATTACCATTAGTAATAGGCAGCTGTCATTTGCTAAGCATTTATGTGCTTGCCCTGTACTATGTATTCTATATGTATTCATCCAGTCCTCAGGGGACCCCTAGGAGGGAGGCATTTTATTTTTTATTTATTAATTATTATTATTATTATTTTTTGAGACGGAGTTTCGCTCTTGTTGCCCAGGCTGGAGTGCAATGGCATGATCTCGGCTCACCGCAACCTCCGCCTCCTGGGTTCAAGCGATTCTCCTGCCTCAGCCTCTCGAGTGGCTGGGATTACAGGCATGCGCCACCACATCCAGCTAATTTTGCATTTTTAGTAGAGACGGGGTTTCTCCATGTTGGTCAGGCTGGTCTCGAACTCCTGACCTTAGGTGATCTGCCCACCTCGGCCTCCCAAAGTGCTGGGATTACGGGTGTGAGCCCGTAATTAAAAATTAAAAAAAAATTATTTTTTTAATTTTTATTTATTTATTTTTTTTGAGAGGGAGTTTCGCTAGTCCAGGCTGGAGTATAATGGCACGATCACAGCTCACTGCAACCTCCACCTCCCAGGTTCAATTCTCCTGCCTCAGCCTCCCAAGTATATGGGATTACAGGCATCTGCCACCACACCCGGCTAATTTTTGTATTTTTAGTAGAGATGGGGTTTCGCCATGTTGGCCAGGCTGCTCTCGAACTCTTGACCTCAAGTGATCTGTTCACCTCAGCCTCCCAAAGTGCTGGGATTACAGGTGTGAGCCGCCGTGCCCAGCGGAGGGGGGCATTTTAAACTTCCACTTTACAATGGGGAAACTGAGCTTCTGAAAGGTGAAGTCCTTGCCCAAGAAGCCCCAAAGCCAACAACTGGCAGAGCGGGGATTTGAATCTGGGGGGTGAGTTTCCAGTCTTCAGGCTTTTTCTTATCCCCTCCTTGGGACCCATCCGAGGGAAGCAGAACCTCTAGGAGGGGACACTGTCCCTTCTTAAATTCAAGAGCAGAGGGTGCTTCTGGGGTGGCATCAACCCTAGCCTCAGGCAAGAGACCTGCGGCCCCACCCCCCAGGGCAAGGGGATATTTTCCTGTCTGGAGGCAGAAGGAAAATAAAATCCTCAGTACAGTAGAGTGGGAGGCACAGAAGGGGGCAGTTTGGATGAAGGGTTGGAGCAGGGGAGATACGGCCCCTGTCCCCGTCCCCTCCCTCCTGGCTGGTGGGGGCAGGGGCCTCAGTCCTGCCTGCCTCAGAGGACATTCCGTCCTGTTCTGTTCCAGCCCTGTTTGTCTTCCTGCCCAGAGGGTGGGGGCGAGAGGGCCTCACAGAGCTGGGGGCCCGACAGAGGGAACAGGGAGTGGGAACTGGCAGGGAGGTGGGGCCAGCGCCCCACCTCCCAGGCAGCTGGGCTCTGTAATCCTCTGTGGCTGGGCTGCTTCTTCCATAGAAGGAGCCAGCTGGTGGCTGCGGAGGGACCCTCCTTCCAGCTCCCAGCCTGCCCTCTGGATGTTCTACTGGGAAGTGTGGGTCTTTCCCATTACGAAGACTGGGGGCTAGTTCCTCTGGCTCAGGGTTCCAATCCTGACTCTACTACTTATAAACTCCACTACTTATAAGCTAATACTTATAAGCTCTATTACTTACAAGCTGTGTGACTACTTATAAGCTGTGTGAATGTAATCTTGCTCTGTTGCCCAGGCTGGAGTGCAGTGGCTCGATCTCGGCTCACTATTACCTCTGCCTCCCAGGTTCAAGCGATTCTCCTGCCTCAGCTTGCTGAGTAGCTGGGATTACAGGCACCTGCCACCACGCCTGGGTAATTTTTGTATTTTTAGTAGAGACAGGGTTTCACTATGTTGGCCAGGCTGGTCTCGAACTCCTGACCTCAGGTGATCCACCTGCCTCGGACTCCCAAAATGTTGGGATTACAGGCATGAGCCACCACGCCCGGCCAAGGTTAGACTTACTGTTCTCCCTCTGTGCGTATCAGAGATGGAAAGCATGGGCTTAGGAGCTTCTTGGGCTTTAGAGTAACCTGTGGATTACTCTACATGCCCCATAGTGTGGTGTGTGCATGCAATTACATATGTGGTTTTTACACAAGCATCTTAAAAGGAGGACTAAATAACAGTGATACTGTAATAATCATAGCATTGGTGTGTTGAACACTCACAGAGCTAGAGAACCCATTAAGTCCTTACTACTACCCTATTGAGCAAGAGAAGCGATCTCTCCTTTTAAAGAGGCAGAAACTGAGATTCGGAGCAATGGCATCCCCAGCCCAAGTAACCCAGCGCCCTCCATCGACACTGAACTATGTTCAACCACTTCTCAGTGAATCCGACCACGTTCCTGCAATGACTTTCCCCATTTTCCGGATGAGGAAGCAGGCCCAAAGAGGTGATGAAACTTGCCAGAAGCCACACAGCTTTTAGTAGCAGAGCCAGGATTCAAGCCAGGTCTCTCTACTCTGACTTGAACTCAGTTTGTGGCACACCTATTGGGTGTCCCGCCCCCCACCGTCTGCTTCCTCACTACTGGCTCCTCATCTTGATCTGGGGTGGTGGAAAGGGAGTGTGATACCCAGTTTTCTTTGCTTTTTTTTTTTTTTTTTTTTTTGAGACAAGGTCCGGCTCTGTTGTCCAGGCTGGAGTGCAGTGACCTGATCTTGGCTCACTACAACCTCTGCCTCTCAGGCTCAAGCCATCCTCCCATCTCAGCCTCCTGAGTAGCTGGGACTACAGACACTCACCACCATGCCTGGCAAATTTGCATATTTCTAATATAGATGAGATTTTGCCATGTTGCCCAGGCCGGTCTTGAACTCAAGCGATCCGCCCACCTCAGCCTCCCAAAGTGCTGGAATAACAGGCCTGAGCCACTGCGCCCGGCCTGCCCGTATTTCCAGGATCTGAAACTGAGGCTCAGAGCAGCAGTCACTGACACAATTCCACACCACCAGGAAGTGGGTGAGATGGGATTTGAACCCTGTCTTTGGGGCCTGTGCTCTTGGCAGGTGTGCCCACCACCCAAGAGGCCCCTGCCCTGCCCCTCTTTTGCCTAGCAGCCTCGGTTCCCTTCCCCCGTCACACCCCTGCTGCCTCCAGATCGCCCCAGCTGGCCCCATGCCCAGCCTTGGTCCAGCCCCCTGGCACTCTGCCCAGCTTGGGACGTGCAGCTGGAACCCTGCCACACTCCATGTTCCAGCCAAGAACAGGGGGTGGGGCCAGGGCCTGGCGGGCTCAGGGTGAGGCCTGAGAATGGGGGTTGGGGCCCAGTGCCCCCCTCCAACCAGGAAGGAGAGAAGTTCACCTCTTCCCTGCCCTGAAGAACTTGCCACCCATGAGGAAGGCATAATAAAAGCAGGGAGTCCCTGCCCACATTCAGGGCTACTTCTGGGCTTTTCTATTCTGACACCCAGCTGGGTATTGTGGGGGGTCTTATGAAAAGTACAGAGGATTTGGTGGGTGGGGGCTTAGGTTATAGCTGGGCAAGGATGCCTCTTGGCATTGCAGAGAGGTGTCCTGAGAGACCAGAGGCAGGGTTTCGGTTTGCAAAGGGACTTAGCATGGGGGTCTGGGGGAGTCTCTCTGCTCCCGACTCTGCCTGTTCCCAAGGACATGGTAATCCGGTAGGGTGCCGGTCCCCAAAATCCTATCTTCTCCAGGAACATTGTACCTCACTGGGCACTCTGGGTTGCAAGCCGTACCCACCAGGGACTTCCCAAGAGCATCCTTGGCCACAGTGGGATGGCAGCCAGCCCCAGCTGGAGGAAGGGAAGGGGGAAAGGGGGTGTGGGGGGCCCACTCACCATCGCCCAGGCCCCCTTTGGCTGAAGGGCCATCCAGGGGGTGCAGGAGGGGACGCGGCGCAGCCAGGACCCGGGTGCGAGTTACGAGTGGGTGCGCGCGGTGGTGAGATGACTCCACAGGAAAGGGCCGGCCTTGGGTGGGTGGGGGGGCACCCCAGCTCAGCCAAGAGGGGCCCCCACCCAGCCAGGAGGGGGCGCTGAGAGGGGCGGGATGACAGCTGGCCCAAAAGGGGTGGGATAGAGTTCCCGGGTAGGCCCAGAGCCAGGGCCTGGAATAGAGTGGGGGACGGGGGAGAGGATGGGGGGGTTAGAAAGATGGGGTGTGCACGGATCCAATCAGGCCTGAGAAGCCAGGGAGGAGGGAAGGGGGTGAGGCTTGCTGGGTGCCTCACATTGGACAGGGAAAGCTGAGGACCTAGAACATTTTCCAGGGTCCCATGAGAACATGGCCAGATGAGACCCCCTGGCAGCGGCCCCAGGGCACAGGTTCCCCTGTGTTCCAGCAGAGCTGCACCTGCTGGGCAGGTGAACCCAGAAACCCACCCTCTGCCCGGGATGACCCCAGCTGAGTACTGCGGCAGGGGGCGCTCCCATCATAGCCTGCAGGCTCACAGCACCCCGCCATGGAGTCTCCCCAAAATCTTAGATGAGGCTCCCCTCTCAGGATGGGGGTGCAGGGGTGAGATGAGGGGCTGCACTTTGGGAAGTGGGTCCAGCTTGTTTCCCTGTTATTTAAGGGGGTGACTCTGGCTTTTGAAAGGATACAAAAAGTCTCTTGGGAAGGGTCCCAGATGGCTTCTGAAAGGGGCTCCCCTCTGCCCATTTCTAGGGAAACCCAACGTTTAGGAGACTGTGTCAGGAAGGGTACTATCAGAGATCTCTCCTCTCTTGAACTCAGGAGCTGAATGCCATTCCAAGGGACTCCCTATATGTGAGAAGGCTCCATTTAGGGGTATCCCATATCACCTAGGATCCCAGGGACCTGGTGGCAAAGAACACCCTCAATTTGGGGGGTTCAGAGGCCAGAGGGATCAATATGTGGAGGGCGAATATCTCCCGCAGAAGCCTGGGGACTGCTCAAATGCAATCACCCCTAATTTATCAGGAATCCCAAGTTCCACCCCCAACCAGGAAGGTAAGCGAGCCTTGGGTAGCGAGAAATCGGGAACCCCGAAGCCGCTCTTGGCCAGAGGGGCGGGACAGCCAGAGACGTAGGGAATCCCCCACCCCTGCAGTCTCTAAGGGTGGAGAGTGCGGCGGGGATGTGCCTCCGACTGCGCGCCCGGGGGCGTTCCTGGCTCGTACCCGCGAACCTCCCCACCCCCGACAATCCAGCTCAGGGGTCTCCAGGAGGAGAGCCCCCCAATTCCCAGAACTCCTGCCCCCGAACTTCAGTACCTTGCGCGCTGCAGCCCCAGCGCCATGGCTCGCCAGTCGCTGCTCCGGAGCCCTCGGAGGCCCCTAGCCCCCTCCCCTGGCCTTGCGAGCCCCCTCCCCAGCTCCTCCCCATGCCGCGCGGTTGGCTGTGCCGCGCCAGGCCCGCGGCTCTGATTGGGCGAAGGTATGTCACTCCTGAAAAGGAGGCGGAACCAGAGGAAAAGACTTGGAAAGGCAAGGAGGGGGGATACCGTGTAATACACACCCCCCAACCACGCCCCTCGCCGCGGCAGTGTAGCCCGCACCGTCGGCTGGCCGCGCCTTGTCTAGCCCAGCCTCTGAAGTGCCAACACCAGTACTCTTCTGAACCCACTCAGTTCACTCTGCTCTCTGGACTCCAGTCCCAGCCTCTAACCCCCACCTCTTCTCACCTTTCCATTTCCTAACCCCAGATGGGCCCCTCTGACCTCCAATCCCACCCCTTCCAACTCCCTAGCCCTGCCTCCTCTATCCCTTCTAAGGTATTCACAGAGTGCCCCACTTCCCCTCCCCACCCCCCAACTCCACCCCAGTTCCACGATCCCTGGCCTTCTGGCACCTACCCTTCTCTCTCACTCCCCAGCCCCTCCCTGCCACCCCAGTTCCATACCCCACCTCGCCCCCATTCCTCCAGTCTGCACCCTCTGCACCCCAGCTTACCTTCCCTACCCCCTCTACTCCACCCTAACCTCTTGGCCTCTCTGACTCCCTTTTCAGGTTCCCATTGATGAATAATTAAGCTTATGTCAAGTAAATATGTTTTAACTCAATCACGTCTACTTTAAAAAAGAGCCGAGAAATATATTTTTTTAAACTAGTGAACTATGAAGGGAGAAGTACAAAGTTACCAAGCAAGGGTGAAAGCATTACAGTTGGATAAGGAACAGAGTGTGTGTGTGTGTGTGTGTGTGTGTGTGTGTGTGTGTGTGTGTGTGTGTGTTGGATCACTATTCTGGATTTGGTCAGCAGGGAAGAAGTGGCCTTGTTGAACCTTGAACTTGCCAGGCAAGTTGCTCACCTTAGGACCTTTGCACTTGCTGTTCCCACAGCTTAGAACACTCTTCCTCCAGGAATCCACACGGCTCCCCGGCTCACCCCAGTTCCCCACTCTGTTTTCTTTTGGGAAACCACTTCTCTCTCCTCTTCATCTATTTAATTTGAATAGGGCTTGGCCACTGCTCTGCCTTCACCAGCTCCAGGGATGGACATAGGATCCAGACCTGGCTAATCAGTTGAGTCTGCTTCCCTGGCCACAGTGATTGGTTCAGGGAAGGCATGTTACCTAATTTAGCCCAATGAGAATCAACCCTGAGACATTTGCTGCAACCATTAGGAAAGAGGATTTTCTATTTCTGCCGGAATTGCCAAGCAGATGGAGCAGATGGGGCTCACACTGCCACAAAGAAAGGAGAGGCTTTATGGGATGAGGTTCAGTGCAAAAGAGATTGTGCAGAAATGAACGATTGTGAAAGGCAGTTTTGACACCAGCTCTTGAGTGCCTGGATCCAGCCATACCTGAGGTCCAATTTAATTCTTGGATTTTCAAATGAAACCCACAATGGTTTTTTTTTTTTTTTTTTTTTTTTTGCTGTTGCTTTTGTCAAATATTGCTTCTTTCACTGTTGCCTTATTTGCTTTGTGCTTAGATTCGTTTGAATGCATTTTAGATGCTTGCATCCAAAAGAATCTTGATAGGGAAATTAGCTCTCAACCCTCAGTGTGGAGGCACGTGGGATGTTAGAAAAGGAGCAGTCTGAATTATAAAGGGGGGCCTGCCATGGTAGCTCATGCCTGTAATCCCAGCACTTTGGGAGGCTGAGGCGGGCAGATCACCTGAGGTCAGGAGTTCAAGACCAGCCTGGCCAACATGGTGAAACCCCATCTCTACTAAAAATACAAAAATTAGCCGGGCGTGGTGGCACACCCTTGTAATCCCAGCTACTCGGGAGGCTGAGGCAGGAGAATCGCTTGAACCCAGGAGGCAGAGGTTGCAGTGAGCCAAGATCATGCCATTGCACTCCAGCCTGAGTGACAGAGTGAGGCTCTGTCTCTAAATAAATAAATAGTAGAAGGGGCTGCAGAGGAAGCATTGTTCTTAGAGCTTGTTAGGGTTTAGGTAAAGACATGGGGTAGAATAAATGTTCAAGGGAGAAACTGAGGAAGGGGCGTGGTTGTTAACGACGCAACGAGAATTTCAGTGGGTGTGTTGGAAGAGTTTGGAGGGGGTAGTAGTTGGATGATAGATTCAGTGGAAGAGAAGAACTCACTGATTTTGGTATGAGGGAGTCGTAGCAGAGAGCCAATCGGAGGGATTTACAGTGCCCAAGAAAAACTGGCACTATTTCAACAAACATTAAAATAGAACTAACGCTTTACATAGAGATGCAACAGGTGTCTCTCTATGATGTAGGTTAGCGTTAAACTTCGCTCCGAGGTTCCCGGCAGCTAAGGCAATAAGGGAAATGTGTCCATTAAAATGGTTTCCAATTTTTGCGAAAGGATGTGTTCTTCTTTGTCTGAAGGGACAAGTTTTGTACCTGGAACTGAAGTTAAGTGGGAATTTAAGACCTTTTAATATTAAAGCGTAGAGTGGTCTGAGCCGCCAGGAACTGTGGGAGCTTGGTTGAAGTGCCTCACCCACCCTGTCGGGGTTGTCAGAAAGGTTTATTGTGGAAGGGGCATTTGGATGCAGACTTGAGAAGGAATAACAGTGAAGCAAGCAGAGAGAGGGTTGGGGACAGCCGAGTACAGTGGCTCTCACCTGTAATCTCAATGACTCAGGAGGCTGAAGGGGGAGGATCGTTTGAGGCCAGGAGTTTGAGACCAGCCTGGGCAACATAGCAAGATCCCATCTCTTAATTGTTATTTTATTTATGTATGTATTTATTTATTTTTTGAGACTGAGTGTTGCTCTTGTCGCCGAGGCTGGAGTGCAGTGGTGTGATTCGGCTCACTGCAACCTCTGCCTCCCAGGGTCAAGCAATTCTCCTGCCTCAGCCTCCTGAGTAGCTGGGATTACAGGCGCCCACCACCACACCTGGCTAATTTTTGTATTTTTAGTAGAGATGGGATTTCACCATGTTGGCCAGACTGGTCTGAAAATCCAGACCTCAGGTGATCTGCCCATCTCAGCCTCCCAAAGAGCTGGGATTAGAGGCATGAGCCACTGCGCCTGGCCCCTATCTCTTAATTTCCTTTTTTTAAACTTTGCCAGGCATGGTGATGTGCACCTATAGTCCCAGTTACTTGGGAGGCTGAGACGGGAGGATTGCTTGAGCCCAGGAGCTGGAGGCTGCAGTGAGCTATGATTGTGCCACCGCACTCCAGTCTGGGCAACAGAGTGAGACCTCATCTATAAAATTAATAAATACATGAATGAAAGGGCTGGGGGAAAAGTATTTTAGGCAAAGGGAAGAGAATACAACAGTTTGGAGGCAAAAGAGAGCTTGATACATTGAGGGAGCTGACAAGTAGACTGTGGTTGCAGCCTGGAGTATAAAGAGAGGAGATGGGAAGTGATGGTGGAGGGGTGCATCGGGAGGAGATCAAACCAAGTCTGAAAGCCATTAAAGAACTTAGGGCATTACCCAGGGACCACTGGGGAGCCATGGCCGAGTTTTGAGCAGGACAGAACACAACATGTGCCTGATAAGGATTTCTCTGGGAGCTGGGTGTGGTAGTTCACACTTGTAATCCCAGGTTTGGGAGGCCAAGGCAGGAGGATTGCTTGAGGCCAGGAGTTTCAGACAAGCCTGAGCAACATAGTGAGAGCCCATCTCTTTAAAAAATTTAAAAATTATCTGGGCATGGTGGCATGCACCTGTAGTCTCAGCTACTCAGGAGGCTCAGGAAGGAGGATTGATTGAATCCAGGAAGTTGAGGCTGCAGTGAGCTATGATCCTGCCATTTACTCCAGCCTGGGTGACGGAGACCCTGTATTAAAAAACAAAACAAAACGAAACAAATTCCTCTGGAAGGTGGATGAGAGGGAGTGAGATTAGAGATCAGAGAACAAGAAGGAGGCTGGGATGGGGTGGAGACCTGGGTGTAAAGAAGAGATGCCTGGGCCAGGGAAGGGACCATGGAGATGAAGGAAAGGGGATGGATTGAAGAGATATTAAGGTTCATCATTAGTAGAATGGATAAGCAAATTGTGGTATGCCCATGCAGTGAATACTGTCAGCAAGAAAAAGATAATGAAGTATTGATACACATATATCATGGATGACTCTCAGAAACCTTATGATGAGCGAAAGAAGCTAGACACAGTAAAGAATGTATTATGCGATTTCATTTAAATGAAGTTCCAGAACAAGTAAGGCTCACGTATAGTGGAAAAAACGTCAGGGGAGTGCTTCTTTATCTTGACAGAAGTGTGTGTTACATGGGTATATGAATTTGTCAAAACTCAGTGAATGGCACACTTCAGATTTGCACATCTTGTATGTAAACTTTACCTCAAAATAGAAAATAAAGAATGGTAAACAAACGCTGATAGACACTCTGAAGGACTTAGGGGGCAGTGTGCTGGTGTCTGCAACTTTCATTGAACTGCATCAAAACTAAGCTGGAGGGAGGGAGGGATGGATGGATGGATGGTGTAATGGATGGATGGAGGTATGAATGGATGGAGTAATGGATGGATGAATGGAGGGATAAATGGATGGAGGGATGGATGGAGGGATGGATAAATGGATGGATGGATGGTTGGGTGGATGGATGGTGTAACGGATGGATGGATGGATGGGTGGTGTAATGAATGGAAGGAGAGATGAATGGATGGAGTAATGGATGGATGGATGGAGTAATGGGTGGATGGAAGGATGGAGGGATGGAGGGATGGATAAATGTATAGAAATATAATTAAGCAAATACAGTAAAATGTTAAGAGTGGAGTCTAGGTGTTTGGGGTAAGGGTGTTCATTGTAAAATCCTTCAACTTTTCTGCGTGCCTGAAATTGCTCATAATAAAATGTTGGAAGAAACAAGAAATGTTTAGGAGGCAAGAGGCACATGGCTTGGAGAGTGATTGATTAGTTGGTTGACTATTTGGTTGTGGAGATAAGATTTTTTTTAAAGTATCTTCTGCCTTTGGCAAATGGAAGCCTTCATGTTTTTAAGGTGAGTTGGGCTCTTTTCCTGTTACCCTCCTCTTTCCTTTCCCTTGGATCTATTCTTCCAACAATATATGCACCCACTAATCCATTCATTCCTTCCATTTATACCAACAAATATTCAAAGAGTGATGAACATATGCCTGGCACTGTACTAGGCACTGGTGATACAGCAGTGACCAAGACAGAGATCCCTCACCTGCCCTCATGGAACTTACACTCTAGTTGGGCAGACAGATTATACACAAGAAACATAAGTGAAATATGCAGTCCGTTAGATGATGCTAAGTGTTCTGCAGAAATGGAACCCAGGGAATAAGGATGGGAAGTGATTTATTTTGTGGGGAGGGAGGGGGAGTTGTAATTTTAAATAGTGTGGTCATGGAAGGGCTTATTGAGAAGGTGACATTTGAGCAAGGACCTGATCATGAGGTGGAAGCTATATAGAGTTCTGGGGGAAGAGCCTTCTGAGCTGGGAGAACAGCAAATGCAATGGCCCTGAGGTGGGACTTGCTTGGTAAGTTTAAGAATCAGCAAGGAGGCCAGTGTGGCTGGAGCAGAGAGGGGTGGATGGGTAGAGTGGGATAAGAGGTCAGAGAGTCAATGTTGACAGGAAACCGTGGTATTGGCAGATCATGTAGGAAGGATCTTTTAGATTAAGTATAGACTTCGGCTTTTACTCTGAAGGAGATGGGAACATGGGAGGCTTTTAAGCAGGAAAGCAACATCTGAGCTAGGTGTTTTTGGTTTGTTTGTTTGTTTTTTTCTGACAGTCTCACTCTGTTGCCCAGGCTGGAGTGCTGCGGTTCAATCTTTGGCCCACTGCAACTTCCACCTCCCCGGTTCAAGCAATTCTCCTGTCTCAGCCTCTTGAGTAGCTGGGACTACAGGTGTGTGCCATCACACCCAGCTAATTTTTTTGTATTTTTTTGTAGAGACGGGGTTTTGCCATGTTGGCCAGGCTGGTTTCGAACTCCTGACCTCAAGTGATCCAACTGTCTTGGCCTCCCAAAGTGCTGGGATTACAGGCATGAGCCACTGTGCCCGGCCTGAGTTAGGTTTTAATGAAGGGAAAAGTCTTCAACTAGGAAACAGCTGGAAGTTCCCTAGTTTACAAACTACCCCAGTGAAAAGATTTGCTTTGCTCACAGATCTGCAATCTGGGCAGGGCTCAGCAGGGATGGCTCATCTTTGCTGCACTTGGGCACCCCTTGGGGTGGCTTAAAAGGCTGTGGACTGGAATGATCTGAAGCTTTCTCACTCACCTGTCTGGCAGTTGATGCTGCCTACCAGCTGGAACCTCACCTAGGCCCTGGGGCTGGAACTTCTACTTGTGACCTTTCCATGTGGCTGCTTGGGCTTCCTCATATCATGGCAGCTAGGTCCCAGAGGCCAGTGGTGGGGAGGGGATAGAGAAAGGGAGGCCAAGAGAGAGAAGGGAAGGGAAAGGACAAGCAGAAGCCGTGTCTGCTTTTATGACTTAGCCTTGGAAGTCACGCAGGCATGCAGTGTCACTTCTGCCCCCACCCCCCTCACCCTTTTTTTCCCATCTGTCAAAGAAATCACAAAGTTCTGCCCAGCTTCAAGAAGAGGAAAATACTCTGCCTTTTGATGGGAGGGGCAAGCTACCACAAGGGAGAGCATGTGAGACTCAAAATATTACTGTGACCATTTCCAGGAAATGTTATCTGCCGCACTCTTCATAGCACCATATCTAGCTTTGAAGCACTGTATCTAGCTAGGTCCCATAGTCCCTGGGACCTAGCTGCCATGATGTGAGGAAGCCCAAGGAGCCACATGGAAACGTGATAAGTAGATGTTCCAGCCACAGGTGCCAGGTGAGCTCCACCTATGAGTGGCAGCCTGGAGGTGGGGTCATAGACCTTGGGATACTGGGGAATAAATGCTTGTCTTATCGACAGGGAAAGAGGGTTCAGCAACAAAAACTCAGAACTGTGCATAAACCCAATTCTGATAAGCCAGTGTTGCTGGCCATGGTCTCCTGCACATCTTCATGGATATTCTACTTACCGTCAGGTCTGGTTGTCTTTATTGTGTGTGACTCACATCCTATTGGCCACAGGAAGTCACACGACCAACCCTGACCTCAGTGGGTCAGGGAATGTATTTGACATACTCAAGAGGACCTGTAAAGTCACATGGTACAGTCATGGATGCATAATTCTATAACAAGGAGGAAGGGTGAGTTCATTTCTGTTGATTCATCCTCCCTACTGCTCAAGGCTGGGGAGAATTGCTCCTGACCTATTCATAGCTACCTCTTGTGATCGGATTTTATCTCCAGTCTCCCCTTGCCCAACTCTGACTCCTAATAAGGTCCTTGGATTTAAAAAGCCCAGCTGCCACCCCTGGAACACTGCCAGGGGCAGAAAATCCCTCCAAACCCAAGCCAAGGCCAACCCGGAATCAGGTGATGGAAATAAACAGCACCAGTTCCAAGCATGATGCACAGCTCCTGTGCCAAGCGCTGTCCTAAGCCCTTGGCATTCCTGTTCACATTGGAATGTCATAGCAGCCCCATTAAGTGGGCTCTGATGTTTTCCTATAGTGTAGTAGTTGGGATCCTAGGCTCTGGAGCCAGGCTGCCTGCATTCTAATTCCATCATTTACCAGCTGCATAACCTTGAATAAATTACTTAACCTCTCTGTGACTCATGTAGTTCCGTCCGTCCGTCCCTCCCTCCCTCCCTCCCTCCCTCCCTCCTCCCTCCCTTCCTTCCTTCTTTCCTTCCTTCCTCTCCTTCTCTCTGTTTCTCTTCCTTCTCTTCCCCTTCCCTTCCTTTTCCTTCCTTCCTCCTTCCTTTGTTTCCTTTTTTTTTTTTTTTTTGAGATGGAGTCTCACTCTGTTGCCCAATCTGGAGTGCAATGGCACGATCTCAGCTCACTACAACCTCTGCCTCCCAGGTTCAAGTAATTCTCGTGCCTCAGCCTCCCGAGGAGCTGGGATTACAGGAATGTGCCATTATGTCCGGCTAATTTTTGTATTTTTAGTAGAGACAGGGTTTCACCATGTTAGCCAGGCTGGTCTCCAACTCCTGACCTCAAGTGATCTGCGTGCCTTGGCCTCCCAAAGTGCTGGGATTACAGGTGTGAGCCACTGTGTCCAGCCTATTTTCTTTTTTTGAGAGAGGATCTTGCTCTGTCGCCCAGGCTGGAGTACAGTAGCATGAACACAGCTCACTGCAGCCTTGACCAGGGCTCAACTGATCCTCCTGCCTCAGCTTCCTGAGTAGCTGGGACCACAGGCGCAGACTACCACACCCAGCTAATTTTTAAAATTAGCTGTAGAGACAGGGTCTTGCCATGTTGCCCAGGCTGGTCTGGACCTCCTGGGCTCAAGCAATCCTCCCACCTCAGCCTCCCAAAGTGCTAGGATTACAGGCATAAGTCATTTCTTTTTCTTTTTTTTGAGACAGAGTTTCGCTCTTGTTATCCAGGCTGGAGTGCAGTGCAGCGATCTCGGCTCACTGCAACCTCTGCTCCTGGGTTCGAGCGATTCTCCTGCCTCAACCTTCCGGGTAGCTGGGATTACAGGCATGCCCCACCATGCCCCACTAATTTTGTATTTTTAGTAGAGATGGGGTTTCTCCATGTTGGTCAGGCTGGTCTTGAACTCCCAACCTCAGGTGATCCCCACCTGCCTCGGCCTCACCAAAGTGCTGGGATTAGAGGTGTGAGCCACCGCGCCTGGCCAAGTCATTTCTGAAAAGTGCATTTGATTAAAAAAAAAAACAAAAAAAAAACCCCTCGTGGCAGCTTGAATTATTGTTTCCAAATCTCCACTTCCTCCTTGTTATAGAATTATACATCCATGACTGTACCATGTGACTTTACAGGTCCTCTTGAGTGTGTCAAATACATTCCCTGACCCACTGATGTCAGGCTTGGTCATGTGACTTCCTGTGGCCAATAGGATGTGAGTCTCACACAATAAAGACAACGAGACCTGATGTGTCTCCTGGTGGAAGGACGCAGACCTAGGAAGTATTTTCACCAAAATAATTGAACCTGAATTTATTCGGCTTCCACATGTTAACTGGTGTACAGGAAAGGCAGGGAACAGAGGAATATGTTAAACAATGCCGTAAAGAAGGATCAACCATATATAGACTGGGGTAGACTATCACGGGTGTCCAAACTTTTGGCTTCCCTGGGCCACATTGGAAGCAGAAGAATTGTCTTGGATCTCACATAAAATACACTAACGATAGGTGATAACTTAAAAAAAAAAAAAAAAAAGATCCATGGCTGGGCGTGGTGGTTCATGTCTGTAATCCCAGCACTTTGGGAGGCCGAGGCGGGCAGATCACCTAAGGTCAGGAGATGGAGACCATCTTGGCCAACATGGTGAAACCCTGTCTCTACTAAAATACAAAAAATTAGCCAGGCATGGTGGCGTGCACCTGTAGTCCCAGCTGCTCGGGAGGTTGAGGGTTGAGGCAGGGGAATTGCTTGAACCCAAGAGGTGGAGGTTGCATTGAGCCGAGATCATGGCACTGCACTTCAGCCTGGCGACAGAGCAAGACTCTGTCTCAAAAGGTCTGTGTTTAATGTTCGTGAGATCTCCTACCACAGATAAGCAAAACAGGAGGTGGGTGGATCACTTGAGACCAAGAGTTTGAGACCAGCCTGGCCAAGATGGAGAAACCCCGTCTCTACTAAAAATACAAAAATTAGCCGGGTGTGGTGACGCACGCCTGTGGTCACAGCTACTCAGGAGGTGGAGGCAGCAGCGTTGTTTGAACCCAGGAGGCGGAGGTTGCAGTGAGCCAAGATCATGCCACTGCACTCCAGCCTGGGCCACAGAGTGAGACCCTGTCCCAGAAAACAAATAAACAAAAGATAAGCAAGAGAGTCCTTGCATTTAAAGGGTTGGACACCCATGCTAGACCATGTTGTCCAACAGTACTTTCTGTGATGATGGAAATGATCTGTATCTAAATTGTCCATGTGGCTACTGGGCACCTGTAATGTGGTGAGTGTGACCGAGGAACTGAATTTTTTATTTTTTCAGGTAGCTCTTTATTATTATCATTTTGAGACAGCATCTCACTCTGTTGCCCAGGCTGGAGTGCAGTGGTGTGATCATGGCTCACTGCAGGCTTCACTGCCCAGGCTCAGGTGATTTTCCCACCTCAGTCTCCCACGTAGCTAGGACTAAATGTGCATGCCACTGGGCCTGGCTAATTTTTTAATTTTTATTTTGTAGAGATGGGGGTCTCACTATGTTGCCCAGGACAGTCTTGAAATCCTGGCCTCCCACCTTGGTTTTCCAAAGCGTTGGGATGACTGGTGTGTGCCACCTCACCCAGCCCTGATACAGAACTTTTGAGCTTCATTGGGTTTAAAGTTTCTCTCTCTTTTCTCCTCTTTTTTTTTTTTTTTTTGAGATGGAGTCTCGCTCTGTCGCCCAGGCTGGAGTGCAGTGGTGCAATCTTGGCTCACTGCAAGCTCCGCCTCCCAGGTTCATGCCATCCTCCTGCCTCAGCCTCCCAAGTAGCTGGGAATACAGGCGCCCGCCACCACGCCCGGCTAATATTTTGTATTTTTAGTAGAGACGGGGTTTCACCGTGTTAGCCAGGATGGTCTCAATCTCCTGACCTCGCAATCCGCCCGCCTCGGCCTCCCAAAGTGCTGGGACCACAGGCGTGAGCCACCGCGCCCGGCCTCCCCTGTTTTGATGATGAAAGGCTGTCTTACTTTCTTGTAGCTTGCTGAGCGCCTGCACTGGAAAGAGTTTGGTGGTGTGTCCCAGGAACTGGGAGAGAGGGTTTTCCCATCATAACGAGGATGGGGCAGTGATTAAGAACATTAGTTTTTGAATTTGAGAGACCTGGGTCAAATTCAGGCTCTGTCGCTTACATGGCATATGGCTTTGGGAAAGCTACATCCTGTCTTTATGACTCAGTTTTTCTCATCTGTATAGTGGGATCATTAGTTCTTACTCGTAGAGACTGTGGTATGGATTAATTAGATCAAGCATGCGAGTGCTCATCACAGTGCCTGGCCTTGGTCTGTTCAAAGTATTTGTTGCCATTTATTCGTTCATTCAAGCATTTAATTTTTTTTATTAGATAGAGAAGATATCTCACTATGTTGCCCAGGCTAGTCTCAAACTCCCAGACTTAAGTAATCTTCCCACCTTGGCCTCCCAAAGTGCTGGGATTACAGGTGTGAGACACTTCACACAGCCTCATTCTAGCATTTATTTATTTATTTAATTTGAGATGAAGTTTCACTCTTGTTGCCCAGGCTGGAGTGCAATGGCCCTGTCTCAGCTCACTGCAACCTCTGCCTCCCGGCTTCAAGTGATTCTCCTACCTCAGCCTCCCGAGTAGCTGGGATTACAGGCGCCCGTCACCAAGCCTGGCTAATTTTTGTATTTTTAGTAGACACGGGGCTTCACCATGTTGGCGAGGCTAGTCTCCAACTCCTGACCTCACGTGATCCGCCCGCCTCAGCCTTCCAAAATGCTGGGTTTACAGGCGTGAGCCACTAAGCCTGGCCCTCATTCAAGCGTTTATGATGCGTCTGTTCTCTGCCAGATACCGGGACACAACTTAATCAGAATGGCCTCAGCCCATCGAGGGGCTCCAGCCTGGAGGGTGGATGGATGGGGCTCAGACGGACGCTTTTACACCCAGTGCAGAGGTGTGTGCCCACATCTATATATGCCCATGCATGTGTCGATGACACACAGGCAGGTGTCATGTCACTAGCTGCCATCAACACGCAAGTCACTATCCACCCATGTGAATTCTGACAACTACACATGTCAGTACATGCCATTGTGTTAAGATCTGTGTCTTAGCCTTAGGCGTGCCTTGATAGTAGCATGGTTACCGATGACGGCACGTGGACGCATGTTGGTGCTGATAGTGACTGATACTGACACCTGTACACATTGGGGTTCTTTAAAGAAGAGCAGCTGCCATGAATAAAACGTGAGTGCTGGGCTGGGTGTGGGCTCATGGCTGTAATCCCAGCACTTTGGAGGCCGCAGCGGGTGGATCACGAGGTCAGGAGTTTGAGACCAGCCTGGCCAACATGGCAAAACCCCGTCTTTACTAAAAATACAAAAATTAGCCGGGGGTGGTGGTGTGTACCTGTAATCTCAGCCTCTGGCAGGAGAATCACTTGAACCTGGGAGGCGGAGGCTGCAGTGAGCCGAGATCATGCCATTGCACTCCAGCCTGGGTGACAAGAGCAAGACTCCATCTCAAAAAACAAACAAACTTTGAATGCTGAACTCATGTTTACGGTCATCACATGCATGTATGCAAAGGTCTCGTATATATCACGGTTCCCTGCGCAGATGCTGATGTCTGCTTGATGCTGATGCAGGTGACTGCCCTGGACAGCGATGTGATGGAGACTGTGGCCCTAGTCCCCTGCTGGTGGCCTCAGCATCCCGCAGGAGGAGAAATTCTCTCCAGACTCTGGGTGGCCAAGGGGCCCCTCCCAGGGCCCTGCACCCTCATCTCTCCTGCAGGTACCTTTCTCAGGGCTCAATGAGTAGCTCTTGGAAGCTGGGAGGTATTTGCAAATTTATGGAGCTTCCGGTAATTAGTGGCTGAAGCCAGGGACTCCAGGCATTGTGTGATGCACTGCATAGCTCTGGCAAGGAGGGGTTTCCTGTATCCTGTTCAAGTCCTCTTGTACAGGAAGAATCTGTTAACAATCATGGCAGGCCATCTTAGAAACAACAAGAACCTTGCACCATTTTTTTTTTTTTTTTGAGATGGTGTCTCACTCTGTTGCTCAGGCTGGAGTGCAGTGGTGTGATCATGGCACACCGCAGCCTCAACTTCCTGGGCTCAAGCAATCCTCCTGTCTCAGCCTCCAGAGTAGCTGGGGCCACAGATGCACGCCATCACACCAGGCTAATTTTTAAACTGTTTTTTGTAGAGATGGGGTCTCACTATGTTGCCAAGGCTGGACTTCAACTTCTAGGCTCTGACTGGGCCTGATGGCGCACACCTGTCATCCCAGCACTTTGAGAGGCCGAAACAGGTGGATCGCTGGAGCCCAGGAGTTGGAGACCAGGCTGGGCAACATGGCAAAACCCTGTCTCTACAAAAAATACAAAAATTAGCTGATAGGAAACAAGCAAGAGAAGAAGAAGAAGAAAAAAAATTGGCCAGGCATGGTGGTGCATGCCTGTAGTCCCAGCTACTCAAGAGGCTGAGGCCAGAGAATTGCTTGAACCTGGGAAGCAGAGGTTGCGGTGAGCTGAGATCATGCCACTTTACTCCAGCCTGGTGACAGAGTGAGACTCTGTCTCAAAGTAAATAAATAAATAAAATAGGCCGGGCGTGGTGACCCACACCTGTCATCCCAGCACTTTGGGAGGCCGAGGCGGGCAGATCACAAGGTCAGGAGTTTGAGACCAGACTGACCAACATAATGAAACCTGTCTCTACTAAAAATACAAAAAATTAGCCGGGTGTGGTGGTGCACTCCTGTAGTCTGCACCTGTAGTTCTCAAATAAATAAATAAAATTAAATAAATCACCTTTTCTGCTGTCTTAAAGAAAATAAACAAAGCTACTAGGTTTAAGCAACCCTCCTGCCTCAGCCTTCCAAATGTTGGGATTACCAGGTGTGAGCTACTGTGCCTGGCTGCAGCATTTTATTTTATTTTACTGTATTTGATTTTATTTAGAGATGGAGTCTTCCTCTGTTGCCCAGGCTGGAGCGCAGTGGCGTGATATTGGCTCAGTGCAACCTCTGCCTCCTGGGTTCCAGTGATTCTTGTGCCTCAGCCTCCTCAGTAGCTGGGATTACAGGCGCCCGCCACCATGCCTGGCTAATCTTTTTTTTAAGTAGAGATGGGGTTTCACCATGTTGGCCAGGCTGGTCTCGAACTCCTGACCCCAAGTGATCCACCTGCCTCGGCCTCCCAAAGTGTCGGGATTACAGGCGTGAGCCACTGCGCCCGGCCTGTAGCATTTTAATATACTCTGACTTTTCTGAGAAAGCAACTACACATGGATCAAAGGAAGATAGCACCCTCTTTCAGGCAGAAGCTGGTATTGGGAAAGTTCTCCACTTCAGAGAATTGTATGGCCCCCGTCTACCCCTCTCATGGTATTTGAATCTCAGACGATCTATGCTGATCACTCAGCTTTGGCTTCTGCCGTAGTGTACATAGACATAGGAATACTCTTATTTAGTTCTTATTTCAAAATGTTGACTCTAAAGAAAAACAGACTTTTGACTGAATATTGTCTTATTTACCTTAAATACAAACTTTTAACTCATCAAAAGAAGGGATATCTGACTCTGTATGTCTGTGAGCAGAATTTCATTCAAGTTTTGACCTGGCAGGACACCTCTTATCAATGAGAAATGAGAGGCTCACCCTTCATCAACCACAATTCCAGCCAGGTGTGATGGCTCATGCTTGTAATCCCAGCACTATGGGAGGCTGAGGCGGGTGAATCAACTGAAATTGGGGGTTTGAGACCAGCCTGGCCAACATGGTGAAACCCTGTCTCTACTAATAATATGACATTTAGCCGGGCGTGGTGGTGCGTGCCTGTAGTCTCAGCTACTTGGGAGGCTGAGGCAAGAGAATCACTTGAGCCTGGGAGGCGGAGGTTGCAGTGAGCCAAAATCAGGCCACTGCACTCCAGCCTGGGCGACAGAGTGAGACTCCATCTCAACAGAACAAAACAAAACAAACAAAACAAAACAAACACCCCCTCCCACCCACACACAATTCCAAGGTCCAAATAACTCTGAAAAGGTAGAGATTGTTGTATAACTTATTTGGCAGCAAAACTTGACCTGAACTAACACAAGGCTACTTTGGCAATCTTCCGTATCCACTCCACGTTTCTGTGAATAGCCCTCATTTCATTGCATAAATGTTGATGTGTTTGATTCCAGGAACTATCCTGAACCCAGTTGGGGTGTTACATTATATGTGACATAGACATGTGGTACTTTTTTTTTTTTTTATGGAGTCTCACTCTCTCGCCCAGGCTGGAGTGCAGTGACGCAGTGTGATCATGGCTCATTGCAGCCTCAACCTCCTGGGCTCAAGTGATCTTCTTACCTCAGCCTCCTCAGTAGCTGGGACTACAGGTGCATGCCACGACGTCCACCTAATTTTTAAAATTTTTTGTAGACACAGGGTCTTGCTCTGTTACCCAGGCTGGTCTTCAACTCCTGAGCTCAAGCAATCTTCCCACTTCAGCATCCCAAAGTGGTGGATTACAGGTGTGAGCCACTGTGCCCGGCAGAAATGTCACTTAAAAAAATCCAAACATGGCTGGGGGCAGTGGCTCACACCTGTAATCCCAGCACTTTGGGACACTAAAGTGGAAAGATTGCTTGAGGCCAGGGGTTCAGGACCAGCCTGGGCAACATAGTGAGACCCCCATCTCTATCAAGGATGAAAAAATTAGCCGGCGTGGTGGCCTACGCAGCAAAGTCCCCCTGCTCGGGAGGCTGAGGTGGGAGGATCGTTTGAGTCCGGGAGTTTGAGGCTGCAGTGAGCCACAATTGCACCACTGCACTCCAGTTTGGGCAACAGAGCAAGAACCTGCCTCAAAATAATACTAATAGTAATCATAATAATAAAATTAAGGAGTTCTGAGACCATCATTTGGGAGCTGCTGGCAGCCAAGCCCTAACTAAGCCTGACACGCCCTCTCGTGGCAGAAATTAGGATGACTCTGATACTATACTTACATAGGAAAGTCACATTGTCTACATATTTTAGTAGCCTGATTTCTTTTTCTTTTTCTTTTTCTTTTTTTTTTGAGATGGAGTCTCGCTCTGTTGCCCAGGCTGGAGTGCAGTGGCGCGATCTTGGCTCACTGCAGCCTCCGCCTCCCAGTTTCAAGTGATTCTCCTGCCTCAGTCTGCAAAGTGGCTGGGACTACAGGCGGGTGCCACCACACCCAGCGAATTTGTTTTTTTTTTTTGAGACGGAGTTTCGTTCTTTGTTGCCCAGGCTGGAGTGCAATGATGTGATGTTGGCTCACCGCAACCTCCGCCTCCTGGGTTCAAGTGATTCGCCTGCCTCAGCCTCCCAAATAGCTGGGATTACAGACATGCGCCACCACGCCCGGCTAATTTTGTATTTTTAGTGGAGACGGGGTTTCTCCATGTTGGTCAGGCTGGTCTCGAACACCCGACCTCAGGTGATCCACCGCCTCGGCTCCCAAAGCACTGAGATTACAGGCGTGAGCCACAGCACCCAGCCGAATTTTTGTATTTTTAGTAGAGACAGGGTTTCACCATGTTGACCAGGCTGGTCTCAAACTCCTGACCTCAAGTGATCCGCCCACCTTGGCCTCCCAAAGTGCTGAGATTACAGGTGTGAGCCACCACACCCAGCACCAGTAGCTTGATTTTACATACTAATATCTCCAATTCATTGAAAGATTATGTGCCAGGAACTGTTTTAAACATTTCATATCACATAATTTAAAGTTCTTTTAGACAAGGTCTCACTCTGTCTCCCAGGATGGAGGGCAATGATGCAACTTCGGCTCACTGCAGCCTTGATCTCCTGGGCTCAAACAATCCTCCTGCCTCAGCCTCCTGAGTAGCTGGGACCACAGGCATATGCCACCACACCTGGCTAATTTTTACTTTGTCTTTTTGTAGAGACAGGGTCTCACTATGTTGCCCAGGCTGGTCTCGAACTCCTGGGCTCAAGTGATACTCTTGCCTCAGCCTACCAAAGTGCTACAGGTGTGAGCTACTGACCTTGGCCTGGCCTTTATAGTTTTAACCCGGGTTTCTGTTATCTCAACATGATTACTTATTGGATCAATCTCTTGGATCAGCTTGTCTCCTACAGGGAGTAGATGCTGAGAGGAAGGTAGGAGTTGTCTCAATTCCTCTCATAAGATTTATTTATTTATTTTGACACGGAGTCTAGTTCCAGGCTGAGTGCAGTGGCATGATCTCAGCTCACTGCAACCTCTGTCTCCTGGGTTCAAGCAATTCTCCTACCTGAGCATCCCGAGTAGCTGGGACTACAGGTGCGTGCCACCATGCCCGGCTAATTTTTGTATTTTTAGTAGTGACAGGGCTTTGCCATGCTGGCCAGGCTGGTCTCGAACTCCTGACCTCAGGAGTGATCCACCCACCTTGGCCTCCCAAAGTGCTGGGATTACAGACATGAGCCACCGCACCCGGCCTCTATGAGATTTAATCTTCTGGAAGTGACTGAGTGACAACATGAAGTTGATGCCATTGAAAGAAGAATTGATTACCTATACTTCCTGAGAGACAGGAGCATGCCACGCCATGCAGGAAAAAGCACCAGGTTCGGTCAGCGGGCAGGAGAGAGAGGGAAAGCCTGGGTCAGGGCCTTTATTGCAGTTTCCATGGGAAAGGCAAGGCAGGGAAGGGGAAACAGCTCAGGATTGGCCGCTTTGAATGATGTCAGAGGCTCGAGAGTGCATGGCTGGTCTTCAGTGGTCTAGTACCTGGCCCTGAGTGATTTAGGGCAGATTGATGTGTGAGGGTCAGATAGGGGAGGTGGCTGAGGTATGAAGTGGGGATGGAATGGAGGGTTTGTAATATGATTTTTGTATGCCTGTAAAGGATTTCAGGGGAGATGTTAACCACTTTGGCTGTGTAGGGGCAAAGAGGGAACGCATCCTCAGTCACCCTCTGAAGGTTCACTGAAAATGAAGTGACAAAAGGCAGACTAGTAGAAGAAGGCAGCATATAAATGTATTTTTAACGTGCATTGCCCAGGGGACTCACAGGAGAATGATTACCCAATAACCCAATGGGGTACAGATATTTCTACAGCCTTTTTCATAGGGGAAGGGGACATGGGGGAAATATGGCAATTTGCATGATATTCAGTGATTTTTAGGGGGAAATGAATGGCCCTAATGCTCAATGGTTAGTGTCAGGGCTCTGAGTCCAAGCTAAGCCATCATATCCTCGTGACCTGCACGTACGCATCCAGATGGCCAGTTCCTGCCTTAACTGATGACACTCCACCACAAAAGAAGTGAAAATGGCCTGTTCCTGCCATAACTGAGGACATTATCTTGTGAAATTCCTTCTCCTGGCTCATCCTGGCTCAAAAGCTCCCCTACTGAGCATCTTGTGACCCCCACCCCTGCCAGCCAGAGAACAACCCCCCTCCCTCTGACTGTAATTTTCCTTTACCTACCCAAATCTTATAAAACAGCACCACCCCTATCTCCCTTCGCTGATGCTGTTTTCGGACTCAGCCTGCCTGCACCCAGGTGAAATAAACAGCCTTGTTGCTCACACAAAGCCTGTTTGGTGGTCTCTTCACATGGAAGTCAGTGAAATTTTGGTGCCATGACTCCGATCGGGGGACCTCCCCTGGGAGATCAATCCCCTGTCCTCCTGCTCTTTGCCTCGTGAGAAAGATCCGCCTATGACCTCAGGTCCTCAGACCGACCAGCCCAAGGAACATCTCACCAATTTTAAATCAGGTAAGCGGTCTCTTTTTACTCTCTTCTCCAACCCCTCTCACTATCCCTCAACCTCTTTCTCCTTTCAATCTTGGCGCCACACTTCAATCTCTCCCTTCTCTTAATTTCAGTTCCTTTCCTTTCCTGGTAGAGACAAAGGAGGTGCGTTTTATCTGTGGACCCAAAACTCCGGCACCGGTCACCGACTGGGGAAGACAGTCTTCCCTTGGTGTTTAATTGTGCAGGGACGCCTGCCTGATTTTTCACTCATGTTTCAGAGGTGTCTGATCACATGGGGATGCCTGCCTTGGTCCTTCACCCTTAGCGGCAAGTACTGCTTTTTGGGGGGGCAAGAACCCCCAACCCCTTCTCTCCGTGTCTCTACCCCTTCTCCACTTTCCTGGGGAGCAAGCACCCCCCAGCCCTTCTCTCCATGTTTCTACCCCTTCTCCACTTTCCTGGGGGGCAAGCACCCTCCACCCCTTCTCTCTGTGTCTCTACTCTCTCTTTTCTCTGGGCTTGCCTCCTTCACTATGGGCAATCTTCCACCCTCCATTCCTCCCTCTTCTCCTTCAGCCTGTGTTCTCAAAAACTTAAAACCTCTTCAACTCACACCTGACCTAAAACCTAAACCCCTTGTTTTCTTCTGCAACACCGCTTGGCCCCAATACAAACTTGACAATGGCTCTAAATGGCCAGAAAACGGCACTTTCGATTTTTCCATCCTACAAGATCTAAATAATTCTTGTCGTAAAATGGGCAAATGGTCTGAGGTGCCTGACATCCAGGCATTCTTTTACACATCGGTCCCTCCCTAGTCTCTGTTCCCAATGCAACTCATCCTAAATCTTCCTTCTTTCCCTCCTGCCTGTCCCTCAGTCCCAACCCCAAGCATCGCTGAGTCTTTCCTCTTTCCAATCTTCCTTTTCTACAGACCCATCTGACCTCTCCCCTCTTCCCCCAGGCTGCTCCTCACCAGGCTGAGCTAGGTCCCAATTCTTCCTCAGCCTCTGCTCCCCTACCCTATAATCCTTTTATCACCTCCCCACTCATACCTGGTCCGGCTTACAGTTTCATTCTGTGTCTAGCCCTCCCCCACTTGCCCAGGATTTCCTCTTAAAAAGGTGGCTGGAGCTAAAGGTAGAGTAAAGGTTAATGCTCCTTTTTCTTTATCCCAAATCAGATAGCGTTTAGGCTCTTTTTCATCAAATATAAAAACCCAACCCAGTTCATGGCTCATTTGGCAGCAACCCTGAGATGCTTTACAGCCCTAGACCCTAAAAGGTCAAAAAGCTGTCTTATTCTCAATATATGTTACCCAATCTGCTCCCGACATTAAACAAAACTCCAAAAATTAAATTCCGGCCCTCAAACCCCACAACAGGACTTAATTAACCTTGCCTTCAAGGTGTACAATAATAAAGTAGAGGCAGCTAAGTAGCAATGTATTTCTGAGTTGCAATTCCTTGCCTCTACTGTGAGACAAACCTCAGCCATATCTCCAGCACACAAGAACTCCAAACGCCTTAACCGCAACTGCCAGGGGTTCCTCCAGAACCTCCTCCCCCAGGAGCTTGCTACAAGTGCTGGAAATCTGGCCACTGGGCCAAGGAATGCCCACAGCCCAGGATTCCTCCCAAGCCGTGTCTCATCTGTGTGGGACCCCACTGAAAATCGGACTGTTCAACTCACCTGGCAGCCACTTCCAGAGCCCCTGGAACTCTGGCCCAAGGCTCTCTGACTGACTCCTTCCCAGATCTTCTCAGCTTAGTAGCTGAAGACTGACACTGCCTGATCATCTCAGAAGTCTCCTGGACCGTCACAGATGCTCTAGGTGACTCTCACAGTGGAGGGTAAGTCCGTCCCCCTCTTAATCAATACGGAGGCTACCCACTCCACATTACCTTCTTTTCAAGGGCCTGTTTCTCTTGCCTCCATAACTGCTGTAGGTGTTGATGGCCAGGCTTCTAAACCTCTTAAAACTCCCCAACTCTGGTGCCAACTTAGACGATACTCTTTTAAGCACTCCTTTTTAGTTATCCCCACCTGCCCAGTTCCCTTATTAGGTCGAGACATTTAACTAAATTATCTGCTTCCCTGACTATTCCTGGGCTACAGCCACACCTCATTGCCACCTTTTCCCCCAGTTCAAAGCCTCCTTCACATCCTCCCCTTGTATCCCCCCACCTTAACCCACAAGTATAGGACACCTCTACTCCCTCCTTAGTGACTGATCATGCACCCCTTACCATCCCTTTAAAACCTAATCACCCTTACCCTGCTCAATGCCAATATCCCATCCCACAGCACGCTTTAAAAGGATTAAAGCCTGTTATCACTCTCCTGCTACAGCATGGCCTTTTAAAGCCTATAAACTCCCCTTACAATTCCCCCATTTCACCTGTACTAAGACCAGACAAGGCTTACAGGTTAGTTCAGGATCTGTGCCTTATCAACCAAATTGTTTTGCCTATCCACCCCATGGTGCCAAACGCATATACTCTCCTATCCTCAATACCTCCCTCCACAACCCATTATTCTGTTCTGGATCTCCATGCTTTCTTTACTATTCCTTTGCACCCTTCATCCCATCCTGTCTTCGCTTTCACTTGGACTGACCCTGACACCCATCAGGCTGAGCAAATTACCTGGGCTGTACTGCCGCAAGGCTTCACAGACAGCCCCCATTACTTCACTCAAGCCCAAATTTCTTCCTTATCTGTTACCTATCTCGGCATAATCTCGTAAAAACACACGTGCTCTCCCTGCCGATCGTGTCCGACTGATCTCTCAAACCCCAACACCTTCTACAAAACAACAACTCCTTTTCTTCCTAGGCATGGCTGGATACTTTTGACTTTAGATACCTGGTTTTGCCAGCCTAACAAAACCATTATATAAGCTCACAAAAGGAAACCTAGCTGACCCCGTAGATCCTAAATCCTTTCCCCACTCCTCTTTCCGTTCCTTGAAGACAGCTCTAGAGACTGCTCCCACCCTAGCTCTCCCTGATTCATCCCATCCCTTTTCATTACACACAGCTGAAGTGCAGGGCTGTGCAGTTGGAATTCTTACACAAGAACCAGGACCACACCCTGTAGCCTTTCTGTCCAAACACCTTGACCTTACTGTTTTAGCCGAGCTCTCATGTCTGCGTGCGACGGCTGCCGCCGCCGTAATACTTTTAGAGGCCCCCAAAATCACAAACTATGCTCAACTCACTGTCTACGGTTCTCATAACTTCCAAAATCTATTTTCTTCCTCATACCTGACGCATATATTTTCTGCTCCCTGGCTCCTTCAGCTGCCCTTGCTCTTTGTTGAGTCTCCCACATTGTTCCTGGCCCGGACTTCAATCCAGCCTCCCACATTATTCCTGATACCACACCTGACCCTCATGACTGTAGTTCTCTGATCCACCTGACATTCACCCCATTTCCCCATATTTCCTTCTTTCCTGTTCCTCACCCTGATCACACTTGGTTTACTGATGGTGGTTCCACCAGGCCTAATCGCCACACACCAGCAAAGGCAGGCTATGCTATAGTACAAGCCACTAGCCCGCCTCTTAGAACCTCTCATTTCCTTTCCATCGTGGAAATCTATCCTCAAGGAAATCACTTCTCAGTGTTCCATCTGCTATTCTACTACTCCTCAGGGATTATTCAGGCCCCCTCCCTTCCCTACACATCAAGCTCGGGGATTTGCCCCCGCCCAGGACTGGCAAATTGGCTTTACTCAACATGCCCCAAGTCAGGAAACTAAAATACCTCTTGGTCTGGGTAGATACTTTCACCGGATGGGTAGAGGCCTTTCCTACAGGGTCTAAGAAGGCCACCACGGTCATTTCTTCTCTTCTGTCAGACATAATTCCTCGGTTTGGCCTTCCCACCTCTTTACAGTCCAATAACGGACCGGCCTTTATTAGTCAAATCACCAAAGCAGTTTCTCAGGCTCTTAGTATTCAGTGAACTGATGGTCTTTTAAAAACACACCTCACCAAGCTCAGCCACCAACTTAAAAAGGACTGGACAGTACTTTTATCACTTTCCCTTCTCAGAATTCGGGCCTGTCCTTGGAATGCTACAGGTTACAGCCCATTTGAGCTCCTGTATGGACAATCTTTTTTTTTTTTTTTTTTTTTGAGATGGAGTCTCGCTCTGTCGTCCAGGCTGGAGTGCAGTGGCACAATCTCGGCTCACTGCAAGCTCCGCCTCCCAGGTTCATGCCATTCTCCTGCCTCAGCCTCTCTGAGTAGCTGGGACTACAGGCCCCGCCACCACGCCCGGCTAATTTTTTGTATTTTTAGTAGAGACGGGGTTTCACCATGGTCTCGATCTCCTGACCTCGTGATCCGCCTGCCTCGGCCTCCCAAAGTGCTGGGATTACAAGCGTGAGCCACGGCGCCCGGCCGGACAATCCTTTTTATTAGGCCCCAGTCTCATTCCAGACACCAGACCAACTTGGACAGTGCCCCAAAAAACTTGTCATCCTTACTATCTTCTGTCTAGTCATACTCCTATTCACCATTCTCAACTACTCATAAATGCCCTGCTCTTGTTTACACTGTTTCTCCAAACCACTGCAGCTGGTGTCTCCTGGTGCTGTCCCCAAACCACCACTCTTAACTCCCTCTTAAAGTAAATAAATAATCTCTGCTGGCAGGTCTATGCTGAACCTCTATGGCACTCTCTAATTGGATGTCCTAGGTCCTCCCAATTCTTAGTCCTTTAATACCTGTTCTTCTCCTTGTCTTATTCCGTTCTTTTTTCAATTCATACAAAGCCGTATCCAAGCCATCACCAATAATTCTATACGACAAATGTTTCTTCTAACAACCCCACAATATCACCCCTTACCACAAAATCTTCCTTCAGCTTAATCTCTCCCACTCTAGGTTCCCACACCGCCCCTAATCCTGCTCGAAGGAGCCCCGGGAAACATCGCCCATTATCTCTCCATACCACCCCCCAAAATTTTCGCTGTCCCAACACTTTACCACTATTTCGTTTTATTTTTCTTATTAATATAAGAAGACAGGAATGTCAGGCCTCTGAGCCCAAGCTAAGTCATCATATCCCCTGTGACCTGCACGTACACATCCAGATGGCCGGTTCCTGCCTTAACTGATGACATTCCACCACAAAAGAAGTGAAAGTGGCCTATTCCTGCCTTAACTGATGACATTATCTTGTGAAATTCCTTCTCCTGGCTCATCCTGGCTCCAAAGCTCCCCTACTGAGCACCTTGTGACCCCCACCCCTGCCTGCCAGAGAACCCCGCACCTTTGACCGTAATTTTCCTTTACCTACCCAAACGTTATAAGACGGCCCCACCCCATCTCCGTTCGCTGGCTCTCTTTTCGGACTCAGCCCGCCTGCACCCAGGTGAAATAAACAGCCTTGTTGCTCACACAAAGCCTGTTTGGTGGCCTCTTCACACGGACGCGCATGAAAGTTACCTTTTCTGCACTTGCTCACTTTTTCAGAGCTCTGATTGCCCCTGGTTCACTCATTTGTTTCTCAACAGCACGCCGACTTGTCAGGAAGGTTAATAGAGGAAATTGGTGACACGGACATGGCAATCAGGAAGTGCTGAGAGTAGGAAGTCAGGTGGGCTCACCACTAGCAATGCAGGAAGCTGCTCCCTCGTGAGGATTGGAGGAGCCACGTGGAAAATGCTGCTGCCCAGAGCCCAGGTGGCTGCGCTGGCCAGGCAGAAGCCCCTGGTTGGCGGCGGTGGCCGTCACTGCTGCTGCTGCCACCACAGCCCGAGCATCCCCCAGATGGCGTCCCCTTCCTCTGGCTTTCTCTCCCATAGCAACAGCAGTCCCCGCAGAGGACTCTGGAGTGGTGGTTGCGGGGTCCTACCCCGCAGGGGGCAGGTGGGCGTGGCGGGGAGAGGCAGTAGAGTCGCTGAGGGTCAGCTCTGACCTGTCCCCGCGGTGTTCCCGACCCCAGCAGCTGCTCAGTTATTTGTCGAATGCTGACGGTCAGAACAAACCACCCGGACTGGGGAAGGCCGACCCCAGATGCGCCTAGTAGGGAATGTGCTGGAAAGATACGCCCCCTGGAGGGAGTGCGCCCAGGGAATGGGGAGGAGCATTTGAGATCGAAGGAGTGGCCGCGTAAAGGCCCTGAGGTCTCGCAAGGAAGGGTCTCAGGGCGTCCCAGGCCCTGTTCTACGTGCAAGAAACAGGAACCTCCTATGAGAATTTTTTTTGCGATTTTTTTTTTTTTTTTTTAGCTCATCGGCTATTGTTAGTGTTAGCGTATTTTATGTGTTGCCCAAGACAATTCTTCTTCCAATGTGGCCCAGGGAAGCCAAAAGATTGGACATCTCTGGCCTAAATGATCTCATCTAGCTCCATGGCTTAAGATATTTCCTGTGTGCCAATGGCTTCTAAATTTATATCTCCACCCCATCTCTGAACTCCAGGCTCACATATCTCACTCGGCTTGGAAGCCTACGAGGCATATCAAATTGAAGACATTCAAAATGGAATTCTTGGAACTCCCACGTTCATTTTCCCTAGCGCTTCCTCATCTCAGTGAATGGACGCACCATCATTCTAATAGTTTAAGCCCAAAGCTGAGTCAATTAAAAAAAACAAAAAACAACAACAAAAAAAGCCAGGCGCTGTGGCTCACGCCTGTAATCCTAGCACTTTGGGAGGCCGAGACAGACGGATCACCTGGGGTCGGGAGTTTGAGATCAGCCTGACCAACACAGTGAAACCCCGTCTCTACTAAAAACACAAAATTAGCCGGGCCTGGTGGTGTGTGCCTGTAATCCCAGCTACTCAGGAGGCTGAGGCAGGAGAATCGCTTGAACCTGGGGTGGCGTCAGTTGCAGTGAGCCGAGATCGCACCATTGCACCCCAGCCTGGGCAACAAGAGGGAAACTCTGTCTGAAAAAAAAAAGTTTTTTATTGAGGTGAAATTCACATAATATAAAATGAACTATTTAGAAGTGTACACAGCTGGGCAAGATGGTTCACGCCACCAGCACTTTGTAATTCCAGCACTTTGGGAGGCCAAGGCGGGAGGATCACTTGAGCCCAGGAGTTCAAGACCAGCTGGGGCGACATGGTGGGACCCCGTCTCTACAAAAACTTTAAAAATTAAGGACCGGGCGCGGTGGCTCACGCCTGTAATCCCAGCACTTTGGGAGGCCGAGGCGGGCGGATCACGAGGTCAGGAGATTGAGACCATCCCAGCTAATACGGTGAAACTCCGTCTCTACTAAAAATACAAAAAAAAAAAATTAGCCGGGCATGGTGGCGGGCGCCTGTAGTCCCAGCTACTCAGGAGGCTGAGGCAAGAGAATGGCGTGGACCCAGGACGTGGAGCTTGCAGTGAGCCGAGATGGTGCCACTGCACTCCAGCCTGGGCAACAGAGCGAGACTCCATCTCAAACAAACAAACAAACAAAAAAACACCAAAGGGTTGAGTGTGGTGGTTCATGCCTGTAATCCCAACACTTTGGGAGGCTGAGGCAGGAAGATCGCTTAGGCCAAGGAGTTTGAGATCAGCCTGGGCAACATGGCAAAACCCTGTCTCTACTAAAAATACAAAAATACAAAAAAAAAAATTAGCTGGGCGAGGTGGTGCATCTCTGTAGTCCCAGCCACTCACAAGGCTGAGGTGGCCACGAGAATCACCCAAGCCTAGGAGGTCGAGGTTGCAGTGAGCCGTGATCATGCCACGGCACTCCAGCCTGGGTGACAGGATTGAGACCCTATCTCTAAATGAATACATAAACCACTAAAGGTTTGAACGTGGCTGCATAGTCTTTGGGTAACCTACCCTCACCTAAATTTTCCCAAAAGGCTCATTTAATTCTAACGTGCTATTGACCAGGCACAGTGGCTCACGCCTGTAATCCTAGTATTTTGGGAGACCAAAGTGGGCAGATTACTTGAGGTCAAGAGTTTGAGACCAGCCCGGCCAGCATGGTGAAACCCCGTGTCTACTGCAAATACAAAAATTAGCCAGATGTGGCGGCACACACCTGTAAACCCAGCTACTGGGGAGGCTGAGGCAAGAGAATTGCTTCAACTTGAGAGGCAGAGATTGCAGTGAGCCGAGATCACGATACTGCACTCCAGCCTGTGCAACAGAGCGAGGCTCCGTCTCAAAAACAAAAAAACAGTCCGAGCGCAGTGGCTCGCACCTGTAATCCCAGCACTTCGGGAGGCCAAGGCGGGTGGATCATGAGCTCAGGAGATGGAGACCATCCTGGCTAACACGGTGAAAACCTGTCTCTACTAAAAATATGAAAAATTAGCTGGGCGTGGTGGCAGGTGTCTGTAGTTCCAGCTACTCGGGAGGCCGAGGCAGGAGAATGACCAGAACCCGGGAGGCGGAGCTTGCAGTGAGCCGAGATTGCGCCACTGCATTCCAGCCTGGGCAACAAAGTGAGACTCCATCTCAAAAATAAAATAATAATAAATAAATATAAATAAATTATTTTAAAAAAAAAAAACCACCATCGTCCAGGAGCGGTGGCTCATGCCTGTAATCCTAGCACTTTGGGAGGTCGAGGTGGGTGGATCACCTAAGCTCAGGAGTTCGAGACCAGCCTGGCCAACATGGTGAAACCCCCTCTCTACCAAAAATACAAAAATTAGCCGGGTGTAGTGGTGGGGACCTGTAATTCCAGCTACTCAGGAGGCTGAGGCAGAAGAATCATTTGAACCTGGGAGGCGGAGGTTGCAGTGAGCTGAGATCACGCCATTGCACTCCAGCCTGGGTGACAGAGAGCGAGGCTCCATCTCAAAAAAAAAAAAAAAAAAAAAAAAAAAGGCTGGGCGCGGTGGCTCACGCCTGTAATCCCAGCACTTTAGGAGGCCGAGGCGGGCGGATCACGAGTTCAGGAGATCGAGACCATCCTGGCTAACGTGGTGAAACCCCGTCTCTACTAAAAAAAATACAAAAAATTAGCCGGGCGTGATGGCGGGCACCTGTATTCCCAGCTACTCGGGAGGCTGAGGCAAGAGAATGGTGTGAACCCGGGAGGCGGAAGTTGCAGTGAGCCGAGATCGTGCCACTGCCCTCTGGGCTGGGCCACAGAGCGAGACTCCGTCTCAAAAAAAAAAAGAAAAGAAAAGAAAAGAAAACCCATTTGGCAAGGCACAGTGGCTCATACCTGTAATCCCAGCACTTTGGGAGACTGAGTCAGGAGGATTGCTTGAGTTCAGGAGTTTGAGACCAGCCTGGGCAACATAGTGAGACTCTGTCTCTACAAAAAAAAAAAAAAAAAATTCCACTCCACTCCATTCTACTCCAGTCCACTCCACTCAATTCCACTCCACTCCATTCCACTCCACTCCATTACACTCCACTCCACTCCACTCCACTCCGTTCCATTACACTCTATTCCACTCCACTCCAGTTCACTGCACTCCACTCCATTAAAAATTAGCCGGGTGTGGTGGTGTACTCCCAGCTACTCGGGAGGCTGAGGCAGGAGGATCTCTGGAACCTGGGAGGTGGAAGTTGCAGTGAGCCATGATTGTGCCACTGCACTCCAGTCTGGGTTGACAGAGTGAGACTTAGTCTCAAAACAAAACAAAAACTAAAACACAGCATTCTTAGATGTGATACCAAAAACATGAACAACAAAAGAAAAAAATAGATAATTTGCATTTCATCAGAATTAACGCTTGTGCTTCAAGGGATACAGTCAAAAAAGTGAAAATAACACACAGAATGGGAAAACCTATTTGCAAATCATATATCTCATAAAGGACTTGTACCTAGAATATAGAAAAAAACTCCTGTACTTCGATGATAAGACTGATGGGTCAACTAAAAATGGTCAAAGGATCTGAATAGACATTTCTTCAAGAAAGGTATACAAATAGCCAATATGCAATGAAAATATACTTGACATCATTAGTCTCCAAGGAAATGCAAATCAAAACCACAATGAGATGCTACTTCACACCCACAAGGCTGGCGAGAACCACTTCACACCCACGAGGATGGCTAGAATTAAAAAGTGAGAATGATAACAAGTGTGATGAGGATGTAGATAAACTAGAGCCTTCTGGCCGGGCGTGGTGGTTCACGCCTGTAAGCTCAGCACTTTGGAGGGCCGAGGCAGGCGGATCATGAGGTCAGGAGATCGAGACCATCCTGGCTAAACAGTGAAACCCCGTCTCTACTAAAAATACAAAAAAAATTAGCTGGGTGTGGTGGCACACACCTGTAGTCCCAGCTACTTGGGAGGCTGAGGCAGGAGAATCGCTTGAACCCAGGAGATGGAGGTTGCAGTGAGCTGAGATCACACCACTGCACTCCAGCCTGGGTGACAGAGGGAGACTCCGTCTCAATTAAAAAAAAAAAAATAGAGCCTTCATACATTGCCTGTGGAATGCAGAATGTTTCAGCCACCACTTTGGAAAACAGTCTGGTGGTTTCTCAAACAACTAAGCATAGAGTTACCATGTGACTAAAAATCACAGGGATTGGAAAGGAAGAAATAAAATTGTCCTTATTTGCAATGACATGATTGTCTACATAGAGAATCCCAAGGAATCTACCAAAAACAAAAAATAAAACCAAAACCTCAAGACAGAAAAACCACAAAACCTACAGCTAACAAGCAGGCTCACCAAGATTGAGATAGACAAGATAAACATACAAACTCAATTGCATTGGTATAGATCAGTGATAAACAGCAAAATAAAATATAGAATCAATACCAGATACAATTGCTTAACAGTGAAATACTTAGGTGTAAATCTAGTATTATATGGACCAAGCCTGGACAACATAGTGAGACCCCATCTCTATAAAAAAAAATTTAGCCAGGTGAGGTGGCATGCACCTGTGGTCCCAGCTATTCAGGAGACTCAGGTGGGAGAATTCCTTGAGTTTTCAAGGCTGTAATGAGCCATGATGGCACCACTGCGCTCCGGTTACAGAGTGAGACCCTGTTTAAAAAAAATGAAGAAAGGAAAGAAAAGAAAGAAAGAAAAGAAAAGAAAGAAGAAAGAAAGAAAAAAGGAAGGAAGGAAGGAAGAAAGAAAGATAAAAATGAAACAAAAAAAATGTACCAGACTTGTATCCTGAAAAGTAAAATCTTCTGATAAAATAAATCAAATACTCTCTAAAAGAATGGAAAGGTATAGTATGTACATGGACTAGAAAGCTTAGCGTAGTAAACATGTCAATTTCCCCTAAATAAATACACAGGTTGAACACAATTCCTTTTTTAGATATCGACTAGATTATCCTAAATTTTTTTATGGAATGGCAAAGCAACTAGAAAGTGTAAAACAATTTGAAAAAAGAAGAATTGGCTGGGTGCCGTGGCTCACGCCTGTAATCCCAGCACTTTGGGAGGCCGAGGCTGGTGGATCACTTGAGGTCAGGAGTTTGAGACCAGCCTGCCCAACATGGAGAAACCCCATCTCTACTAAAACTGCAAAAATTAGCTGAGTGTGGTCATGCACGCTTGTAATCCCAGCTACTTGGGAGGCTGACACGGGAGGATTGCTTGAACCTGGGAGGTGGAGGTTGCTGTGAGCCGAGATCACACCACTGCACTCCAGCCTGGGTGACAGAGTGAGACCCTGTCTCAAAAAACAAAACAAAACAAAAAAAAACAGAATAAAGTGAGAAGAGTCAGTCTACCCAATTTAAAGACATCTAGCTGCAGTAATCAAGACTGTGTGGTATTACTGGCAGAGGAATAGAGAACATAATAGAATAGGAACAGAATAGAGAACTCAGAAAAAGACCCACACAAATATGTGCAACCTTTTTTTTTTGAGACAGGATCGCCCAGGCCAGAGGGCAGTGGAGCGATCATAACTTACTGCAGCCTCCAACTCCTGGCCTCGGGTGATCCTCCCATCTCAGCCTCCCAAAGTGCTGGGATTACAGGCAGGAGCCACTCTGCCTGGGCCCAGCTGATTTTTGACAAAGGTGCAAAGAGAAATCAATGGAGGGAAGAGAGCTTATTAACAAATGGTGCCGAGCAATTGGACATCCATAGGAAAAACAAAACAAAACAAAATCAACCTCTCTCCTCTCTCACACTTTATATAAAAACTAACTCAAAATGGATCACAGACTTAAATGTGAAACATAAAACTACAAAAATTTTAGAAACGAACATACAAGAAGATCTCCAGGAGGCAAACAGTTCTTAGATTTGACATCTGAAGCACAGTCCATAAACGGAAAAATTGATAGTTTGGATGTGATGAAAATGAAAAACTTTTGCTCTAAGAAAAACCCAGTTAGGCCAGGCGCAGTGGCTCACATCTGTAATCCCCGCACTTTGGGAGGCCAAGATGGACAGATCACGAGGTCGGGAGATTGAGACCATCCTCGCCAACATGGTGAAACCCCTTCTCTACTAAAAATACAAAAATTAGCTGGGTGTGGTGGCGCACGCCTGTAGTCCCAGCTACTTGGGAGCCTGAGGCAGGATAATTGCTTGAACCTAGGAGGCAGAGGTTGCAGTGGGTCGAGATCGTGCCACTGCACTCCAGCCTGGGCAACAGAGCTAGACTCTGTCTCAAAAAACCCCCAAAAAACAAAAAACAAAACAAACTCAGTTAGAAGGACAGATAGTCTGGGAGAAAATATTTGCAAAGCACATACCTGACAAAGGACAATTATCTAGAAAATGTAAAGAACTGTAAAAACTCAATAGTGAAAAAAAAATCCATTAAAAAAAATGGGCAAAAGACCTGAAGAGGATCTGGCACGGTGGCTCATACCCGTGATCTCAGCAGTTTGTGGAACCAAGGTGGGAGAATTGCTTGAGCCCAGGAGTTCGAGACCAGCCTGGGCAACATAGTGAGACCTTGTCTCTATGAAAAAATAAAATGAAAATAAAAACTTTTTAAAGACATGAAGAGACATCTCAATGAGGAAGAGATACAGATGACATGTAAGCAGATAAAAAGGTGTTCAACATCATTAGCCATTAGGGAAATGCAAATTAAATTAAAATGGCTAAAAATTTTGAAAACCGCAACGCCGCCAAAAGCTGGCAAGGGTGGAGATAAATTGGATCATTTATACATTGCTCTCAAAAACAGTTTGGCTGTTTCTTAAAAAAAAAAAAAAAAAAACTCAACATCTAGTTTGGGCACAATGGCTCATGCCTGTAATCCCAGTATTTTGAGAGGCTGAGGTGGGAGGATTGCTTGAGCCTGGAGTTGGAGACCAGCTTGCACAACATAGTGAGACCCCCATCTCTATAAAAAAAAAAAAAAAAAGAAAAGAAAAAAAGAAAAAAATTAGGCAGGCGCGGTGCTGCGGGCCTATAGTTCTAGCTACTTGGGAGGCTGAGGCAAGAGGATCACTTGAGCCCAGAAGATTGAGGCTGCAGTGAGCTGGGATCACACCACTGCACTCCAGCCTGGGAGACACAGCAAGAGCGAGAGTCACAGATGGCCTGTTCATTCCCTGCCTGTCTGGGGATGGGACCAAAGGCATATCATTTGGGACAGGTAAAAATCCTGTCAGTATATACGCTCATGTACAAGGACGATCACCAGAAAAAGTAGTTGGAATCCCCTCGTGTCAAGGACAGGGAGAGAAATAGGAATAACTTTATTGTTTTGTTTTGTTTTAAATAGAGACGGGCTTTCACTACGTTGCCCAGGCTGGTCTCAAAACTCCTGGGCTCGAGTGATCCCTGGGTCTTCCAAAGGTCTGGGATGACAGGCGTGAGTCACCGTGCTAGGCTGAAATAGGAACTTAAAAAGTGAATATGCCCCCCTCCACCACATGGGGGAGCCATAATCCACGTTAATCTTTCAGAAGTAGGACCCACAAGTGAGAGTCAAACCAGCTCTGATGTCCCTCCAGGCTGAGGATGTAATTTAGGGGTATTTAGAAAATTCAACTGAAACTCATACAATTGCTAAATGAACAGGTCTCTGAAGGATTTTCTTTCTCCAGTGTGGTTTGCCTAATTTTGTGACCTCAGACAGCTGTTAATATTGTCCAAGTTTGGAGGTCCCAAATTTTCTGGCGTCTTCAAAAAGATGCCACCTGCCTCCTTCACACTGCCTGGGTCAAAATATTGTGTTTTGTTTTGAGATGGGGACTTGCTATGTTGGCTAGGCTGGTTTCAAACTCCTGGCCTCAAGTGATCCTCCTCCCTTGGCCTCCAGGCTGGAGTGCAGTGACACAATCTCAGCTCAGTGCAACCTCTGCCCCTCGGGTTCAAGAGATTCTCCTGCCTCAGGCTCCCAAGTAGCTGGGATTACAGGCACCCGCCACCATGTCCAGCTAATTTTTGTATTTTTTTTTTTTTTTTTTTTAGTAGAGACAGGGTTTTACCATGTTGGCCAGGCTGGCCTCAAACTCTTGACCTCAAGTGATCCTCCCAAATGGGCCTCCCAAAGTGCTGGGATTACAGGCATGAGCCACAGTGCCAGGTTTTGTTTCCCACCTTCTAAAATCCCATACAGGGTTAGATTATATGTGGGAACTGGCCATGGGACCAGCCCCTGGTGGGCACCATCCCTTATAACAAAGAAAGTTCCTAGCAGGTGTAGCTGACTGATTAACCTTTAACCTCTGCATTCCAATTTATTGGAGCTCCCATACAGATATGTGACTTTGCACTACAGGATCTGAGATGTGTGTGTGTGTGTGTGTGTGTGTGTGTGTGTGTGTGTTGAGATGGAGTCTCACTCTGTCTCTGTCGCCCAGGCTGGAGTGCAGTGGTGCCATCTCGGCTCACTGCAAACTCCACCTCCTGGGTTCAAGCAATTCTCCTGCCTCAGCCTCCCAAGTAGCTGGGATTACAGGTATGCACCACCACGCCTGGCTAAATTTTGTGGTTTTCGTAGAGATGGGGTTTCACTGCATTGGCCAGGCTGGTCTCGAACTCCTGACCTCAGGTGATCCACCCACCTTGGCCTCCCAAAGTGCTAGGATTACAGACGTGAGCCACCGCGCCTGGCCGAATCTGAATTATATCAATTGAGGTACTGGAAAGCACTAGAAAATTCTATGAGGTATCACATGTTCTGTGAGGACCCCAACTAAAGCAATAGTGTTACTCTCAGCGCTTCTGTAAGGGACACTGCGATATTGATGCTCCTGTGTTTTCTCACAGAATTACCCCATTAACCAGGGCAATGTAGTGGAGTTAGGACGAGGATTGTGTTGCAATTGGAGAGAGCTGGGAGGATGGTCCTTGGGCTCCCTGGATCAATATATTATAGTTTTATTTTTCCAGAAGAATCAACCAATGCAGGTAGAGCAAGCAGCCCTGGAGTTGGGCATTAAACCATCAAGGATGTGGTAACTTGGTAGCAAGAGGCAGTGACAGCTGAGCATCGAGGGTGGGGTCTCCAGCCCTGTGTGGCAGAGCTGCTCCCTCTTGCCTGGCATTGGGGATCCTGAAAGTCTTCAACTTGCTGCTCCACAATTGTCAGGGGAGATGGGTTCCTGGCCGGTCCTTTGTTTCTGGCTTCCAGAACAGCCAATTGCAGAGATAATTTTCTACCTCTAGGAATGGTGTCTGCTCTGATTCTGCAAGCAAATTCCAGGAGCAGGGCCAGGCATGGTGGCTCACGCCTGTAATCACTTTGAGAGGCTGAGGGGGTTCGGATCACCTGAGGTCAGGAGCTCGAGACCAGCCTGGCCAGCATGGTGAAACACAAAAATTAGCTGGGTGTGGTGGTGCACACTTGTAAACCCAGGTACTCGGGAGTCCAAGGCACGAGGATCCTGGGAGGAAGGGGTTGCAGTGAGCTGAGATCACGCCACTGTACTCCAGCCTGGACGAGAGTGACACTCTGTCTCAAAAAAAAAAAAATTAAAATTAAAATTAAAAAAAGAGAAAATTTTAGGATAAGGTGCTATGGAGAAACCTCAGAAAAACAGCCAAAGGTGACCGAATTCTTGAATAAAAGTGGGTCACAGGGATTTGTATCAAAATAAGTTGACGGTGTTTCTAGTTTGTCGAGCAGAGCAGCCACATGAGGGTTTTGGGTTCCTTCTCTCCTCCTCTCATCCTCCTCCTTCAAACGCTCTGCTTCATGAAGTGGGGTTAATCAGGGTAGGGATGTGGTCTGACCACTGTGAAAATAAATATTATTTAAAAGCTACTTGAACCACAACAGCACTTTAAGTGATATGACTGTGATCTGAGTCACATACGATTATAACCTCTGTTTCTCACATTACAGGTTAACTCACTTTCTTTTTCTTTTTCTTTGTTGTTGTTGTTGTTTGTTTTTGAGACGGAGTCTAGTTCTGTCGCCCAGGTTGGAGTGCAGTGGTGTGATCTCAGCTCACGGTAACCTCTGCCTCCTGGGTTCAAGCAATTCTCCTGCCTCAGTAGCTACTCAGATCTTGAGTAGCTGGGATCACACCTGGCTAATTTTTGTATTTTTAGTAGAGACGGGGTTTCACCATGTTGGCCAGGCTGGTCTTGAACTCCTGACCTCAAGTGATCCTCCTGCCTCAGCCTCCCAAAGTGTTGGGATTACAGGTGTGAGGCACCGCGCCCAGCCCAATTCACGTTCTTATTTTTCTTGTTCTATGTAATGACTAGAGATAATTAAATCACTTTGGGGCAAAAATCACTGCCTTCTATTTTTTTTTCTTTTTTTTTTTAGACAGGGTCTGGCTCTGTCACCCGAGCTGGCAGGTAGTGGCGCGATCTCAGCTCAACTCTGCCTCCTGGGTTCAAGTCATCCTCTTACCTCAGCCTCCTGAGTAGTTGGGACTACAGATGTGTGCGACTGTGCCCAGTTCATTTTTGTATGTTTTGGTAGAGGTGGAGTTTTGCCACGTTGCCCAGGCTGGTCTTGAACTCCTGAGCTCAAGCAATCCTCTCGCCTCGGCCTCCCAAGATGTTGGAATTACAGATGCCACCGTGTCCACCCAGTGGTGCCTTCTTAATTAATGACCCTTGTTATCGATTAAGTTCCCCTTTGTTGTCCTGCTTTGCTTAGACCAGATAAGAGAAAAACCATGACTATTACACCCTTTGTAAAAAATGTTAAATATGCCCTTCTCAAAAAGAAACATTGCGTATAAGCAAATTGCTGTAACTATGTGCCAATCTTGTATGAAAAATGTTGTAATTCTGATAAAAACGTCTCCTTCTTTGTCTATAGTCATTGGCCATATATATATATGACATTTTATATAATATATATGTCATATATATATATATATATATGACAAAGACAGAGGAGCCTAAATAAATATATGTACTTCTTTAGAGACAGGGTCTCATTCGGTTGCCCAGACAGGAGTACCGTCTGCTCCACTTCCGCCCCCAGGGCCGAGCAGGTGAAGACGCTTTGGCCCCTACCTGGGAGACACCAGGGCTCACACTGTGGGCACCTCTGGAGCTGACTGGGGAGATTTTCCTGAATCCTCGGCTCCCTCTGGGTCTGGACACCCTGTGGTTCCCCTGTCACAGATGGCCTCACACCTCTTCTGCTGGCCTGGGCCCTTGCACAGATTCACGTCTAGAAGGGGACCAGGTCGTGAAGCAACCTTCGGTGCATGTCTCAGCTCTAGACTCACAGGGTCAGCTGTAAGACTGTGGATGTGTGAGTGTGGGAGGGTGAGGACGACCCCAGGAGGGTCCTGCAGTTTCCTATTTGCCAAAGAAGACTCCATTCTGGAGGAGAGAGGGACAGAGGGTGGAGGGAGCATCGGTCGTCTCCTGGCTCTCACCGGACCTGGCATCAAATCCACCATGACACATACCCTGTCTGGGACCTGTCTCGCTCCAGGGCCCAGCGTGTCTCTGCAGGAAGGCAGGGCATCCCACAATATCACCTGCTCTTCCAGGAGTACAGGAGCCAAGGAGCTGCTGAGATCTGCTGATCACCCACTCGCTCCACTGCAGCCACCCTGGAGCCATGGCTCCCGAGGCCACATCTTGGGTAAGGAGGACAGGACCCCATTCCCACCTGAGCCCGTCTCCCATCTCAGCCACCAGTGGGGCTCACTCCCCACCTCAAACTACACCTCATCCCTGTTCCCATGCCCGGCCTCTTCCTCAGACATGGCTCCATCACAGCAATTCCCCATCCACAGCCCCCGGCTCAACCCCGTCCACAGCTGTTTCAGTCCCCAAACTACTCCCCAGTTCTTGCCTCGCGCTAGTTCCAATCCCAGCCTGGTCTTCTTCTAAATGTTGGTGCCAATCACACCCACAGCACAGCACCAGTCTCAGCGCAGCCCCTTCCCTCCCTGACCCCAGCTGAGCCCCCAGCTCTGAACTCCTCCGAAACCAGGAAACAACCACATTGCCCTGAACCCTAGGCCCATTTCTTCTGAGAGTCCTGCCTGCACCCCTTGACCACAGAGAGACCGAGGGTAGAGAGGGCATCGGTCCTCTCTTGGCTTTCAAAGGACCTGGCATCAAATCCACCATGACACATACCCTGTCTGGGACCTGTCTCACCCCAGGGCCCAGCGTGTCTCTGCAGGAAGGCAGGGCAAGGTCAGCTTCTAGCCCTTCCCTGAGCCTCGGTCAGGGCAGAAACTCCCTCGGAGCCACCCTTCCCCAGGCTGGGCTTCCAAGGATCGCCTGTGGTTTCCCGATCACCCCCTCTTCCCCTTCCCTCTCCCACAGCAGTCTTAGCCTTTCTCTGCATCCTCAGGCTCCTGTGCTCACACGGAGCCCCAGGTGAGCCCAGGAGGGACTGGGAAACTGGGGGATGAGTGTGGCTCCCAGGGGACCCCCGGCTGGGACCCATCTACCACCACCATCTGGACCTCACCAGCTCTGTCTCCTCCAGTGGCCCCATAAGTGCTTACCTGATGCTCTGCCAGTGGCACGTGGGATGCGGGGACAAGCTCTACGACCCCTCGCGGCACTGTTGCTATGACAGTGCTGTCGTGCCCTTGGGCAGGACCCAGAAGTGTGGAAACTGCACCTTCAGGGTCTGCTTCGAGCAGTGCTGCCCCCGGTCCCTCAGCTCCCAGACGTCCCTCATGGTGAAGACGAAAGGCCAGAAGTGCTCCTCAGCCCTGACCTTGGGTGACAGGCTTTGTCGTAGGTGAGATCCCGTCCTCTCCATGGGATTGTGGGTGCAGGGGAGCGGGGCGCTGCATACCTGTTCTGCCCTGGGTGGAGTCCCCGTTCTCCGTGTCTCCCTGTCTCTGTCTTCCCGCCTCTAGGTAGTGTCATCTTCATTTATAATGGCGTTGTTTTAAATTTTAATAATAGACAAAAAAGGCCAGGCGCAGTAGCTCACGCCTGTAATCCCAGCACTTTGGGAGGCTGAGGCGGGCGGATCACAAGGTCAGGAGATCGAGACCGTCCTGGCTAACACGGTGAAACCCCGTCTCTACTAAAAATACAAAAAACTACCCAGGCTTGGTTGCAGGCGCCTGTAGTCCCAGCTACTTCGGAGGCTGAGGCAGGAGAACGGCCTGAACTCAGGAGGCGGAGCTTGCAGTGAGCCGAGATCTGGCCACTGCACTCCAGCCTGGGCGACAGAGCGAGACTCCGTCTCAAAATAATAATAATAACAGACAAAAAAAATCTTCTCTCCCTATTACACTCTATCAAGTTTTACTTGACAATATTCGTGCAGTTAGCTTTAAGAGCTCCAAAGTAATTTACTAAAGCTTCCTCCTGAAAAATAGCAAAATTTAGAAATGTGGATTGAGATGAAAATTTTTTGTAAATATTGTTTGGCTTTGGGAAGAATGATCAAAATGTTTAATACTTCCCGTCCCAGAGGTTTATTTACTTTTTTTTTTTTTTTTGCCTCTATTCAATCCACCTCTCCTTTCCCCTCCACTTGTTTCTCTTCCTCCATCTGTTTTGATTTCCCTCTCAGAACCTCGCTCTTTCAGCATTGCTGTCACAAGGCAGTGTCAGCTGAGCACCGAGGGCGGGGTCTCCAGCCCGTGCGGCAGAGCTGCTCACTCCTGCCTGGCAGGAGTCCATCAACAGATAAAGCTAATAATGGAAAACTGATATATGAGAAAGGTGACATTATACATTAGAAGAAAAGGGATGAAACTAGTCAACAAGTAATTTTAGATTCAATGGGCCACATAAGGATGCAGAATTTATTTTTTTTCTGGTGATTCAAAGCCAACAAGAATGAAGAAGTGGCCAGGTGGCCGGGCGCGGTGGCTCATGCCTGTAATTCCAGCACTTTGGGAGGCTGAGGTGGGCAGATCACGAGGTCAGGAGATCGAGACCATCCTGGCTAACACGGTGAAACCCTGTCTCTACTAAAAAATATAAAAAATTAGCCAGGTGTGGTGGCGGGCACCTGTAGTCCCAGCTACTCAGAAGGCTGAGGCAGGAGAATGGCATGAACCCGGGAGGTGGAGCTTGCAGTGAGCGAGATCGCGCCACTGCACTCCAGCATGGGCAACAGAGCGAGACTCCATCTCAACAACAAAAAAAAAAAGGTGGCCAGGTGCAGTGGCTCATGCTCATAATACCAGAACTTTGGGAGGCTGAGGCAGGCAGATCAGCTGAGCTCAGGAGTTTGAAACCAGCCTGGGCAACACAGTGAAACCCCATCTCTACAAAAACTGCAAAAATTAGCAGGGCATGATGTTGTGAGCCTGTAATCCCAGCTCTCGGGAGACAGGCCCAAGAATCGCTTCAGCCTGGAGTTGGAGGTTTCAGTGAGCCAAGATCCCACCATTACACTCCAGCCTGGGTGCCACCCTGCCTGGCCCAGGTTTATTTACTTTTTTTAATTAGGTCTAGTTTTATGTTCTTAAGTATCACTTTATGGTTTCCTTACCACAAATCTTACCTATTTCTTGATACAATTAATTCCTGTGTAACATATCCTTTTGCAATACTCTACTTTTTTACATTTCAATTTCTCTGGTTATTGCTAGTATAACATTATCTGTTGATTTATGTATATTTAATTTATATTCAGTCATAATATTAAATACTCCTAATCCATTTATCTTCTTTTAAGGCAAATCTTTTGGGTTTTCTGGATATATAAACATATTGTCTAAAAATAATAATATATTTTCTTCCAGTGTTCCTAGCTCAGTTCTTTTCTTTTCTTTTCTTTTTTTTTTTTTTTGAGATGGTGTTTTGCTCTTGCCACCCAGGCTGGAGTGCAGTGGTGCAATCTCGGCTCACTGCAACCTCCGCCTTTCAGGTTCAAGCGATTCTCCTGTCTCAGCCTCCCGAGTAGCTGGGATTACAGGGATCCACCACCATGCCTAGCTAATTTTTGCATTTTTAGTAGAGATGGGGTTTCGCCATGTTGGCCAGGCTGGTCTTGAACTCCTGACCTCAGGTGATCTGCCTGCCTCAGCCTTCCAAAGTGCTGGGATTACAGGCATGAGCCACCACACCCGGCTCTAACTCATTTCTACATGTTACTGCTTTGTGATAGTTAGCAACACCAAAGTAATACTGAATAATAGAGACTGAAGAAGACATACCTGTCTTATGTGGATATTAAGGAGAATAATATGATGATTTCTGTTGGTTTATAATAAACATCTTCAAATGTATAAAGGTTTTAAAAATCCTATTTTACTTAGTCATACTTTCATATTAGAAATTTCTACTGAAGGTATTTCATCAAATTCTTTATTCATAATTATGTATGTATAAAATCATATGACTTTCCTCCTTTAATTAGTTAGGTTAATTAAGTCAATAGCCATTTGCTGAGAAAGTATGGTGTGCCTACTGCTGTTTGGGATCTGAGGACCCAGCACTGAACCAAGATGTTAATTCCAAAATCTCAAATTCTATTGGTCATTTCAAAAATTAAAAAGAAAAAAGGCCAGGCATGGTGGCTCATACCTGTACTCTCAGGACTTGGGGAGGCCAAGATGGGAGGATTGCTTGAGGCCAGGAGTTTGACACCAGCCTGGGAAACAGAGAGACCCTATCTCTGCAAAAAATTAAAAAGTTAGCTAGGTGTGGTGACAGGTGCCTAGGTACTCAGGAGGCTGAGGCAGGAGGATCACCTAGGCCCAAGCATTGGAGGCTGCAGTGAGCCGTAATTGTACCACTGCACTCCAGCCTCTGTGATGGAGTGAGCTTCTGGCTCAAAAAAGAAACCACCAAAAATGAAAGAAATAGGGATAGTTCCAGTAGCAATAGTTCTATGATGAATAAACATATTATGAAGGCATAGGGTGATGGCTGATGCTATTTTAGAGAGAATGGTATGTGAGGCTGCCCTAAGAAGGTGACATCTCAGTAGAGCTCTGAAGGGAGTTGGGTTAGAACACTGTGAATAACGCAGAGGGCAGTAAAGTGGGCAGTGCTGTGTGAAGACGAGTTAGGGCAAAGCTGGTACTGCCTTATGTCCAGAATGGTATTTTTTTGAGGTAAAATTCACATAACGTCAAATTAAGTTTCTCAAAATGTACAATTCAGAGGCAGTGAGTGCTTTCGCAATGTTGTGCAACTATTACCACTATTACCAAACAATTGCATCATCCTAAAGGAACCGTGTATCCATGAAGGTGTGACGCCTCATTTTCTCCTTCTCTCGGCCTCCAGCAACCGCTAGCCTTCTATCTCTACGAATTTGTCTCTTCTGGATATTTTGTATAAATGGATTCATGCAGTATGTGAGATGAGAGGCTGGATGGGGCTTGTATTTGAGCCCTTAGTTGACAACATTGAGAAGCGCTGGCTGTCATGGGGACTATGTTTATTATAGAAAGGATTTATTTAAAAAACCAAACAAACAGCTGGCTATGGTGGTGGTGCATGCCTGTAGTCCCAGCTACTCTGGAGGCAGAGGCCAGATGATTGCTTGAGCCCAGGTTCATCCAGCCTGGGGAACAGAGTTGAGACCTTGTCTCTGAAAAAAAAAAAAAAACCCAAAACCAAAACCCCCAAAAAACCCTGTTCTCTTTTATCTCCATGGAAGAAACGAGCCCAAGGAGGGCATCTGGAGAACCCCCAACATGAGAAGTCCAGCATTTGCTGATGCATCCAAACTAGTGCCAGCATTAGTTTTGCCCAAAGTGTCACAAAGTCCCACATGGAGGTATCTCTTTCTGCTTTTAGAGAGGTGTTACAGGACAGCGGTGGTAAATAATAGGTTTTGGTTTTATTTATCCACTTAATGAAAAATAAAATGTTTACTCAGTACCTCTGTGTACCTGGCCCTGTGACACAGGGTGAGGTCACTGTGTTGCTCACAGTTTGTTAGTGTGTAGAAATGCAATAGAGTTTTGTGTGTCAATTTCACACTTTGCAACTTTGCTGAATTTTTTGTTAATTCTTTTTTTTTTTTTTTTTGAGACAGACTCTCACTCTGTTGCCCAGGCTGGAGTGCAGTGGTGCAGTCTCGGCTCACTGCAACCTCCGTCTCCCAGGTTCAAGCGATTCTCCTGCCTCCACCTCCTGAGTAGCTTTGATTACAGGTGCGTACCACCACACCCCGCTAATTTTTTGTATTTAGTAGAGATGGGGTTTTACCATGTTGGCCAGACCGGTCTTGAACTCTTGACCTCAGGTGATTCACTCGCCTCGACCTCTCAAAGTGCTGGGATTGCAGGCGTGAGCCACTGCACCTGGCCTTGTTTGTTCATTCTAACAGGTGTTTTATTTGGGGTGTGTGTGTGTGTGGAAGCTTTAGTGTTTTCTATATATAAGATTATGTTTCTGTGAATAGAGATGCTTTTACCTCTTACTTTCCAATTTGGATGCTTTTAATTTTTTTTAACCATCAAAACAATTCTCTATTATTATTATTTTTTCGGTCATGAAGTCCTTGTAATGATAGTAGGGCTTGGCACCATATTGGTGTCACACTCTGCCAGTCATCCAAAGAATATGCCAGACTTTTTTTGTTTCAATTCCTGTGTCTACTAGTGCGTCCCTGGACCCAACAGGTGGCTCACCAAGAGAGTTTCAGTAATGGATTTCGGCTCTCTGTGCATAATAGATGATACTCCTTACGAAGTATTCCGTTTGTCTTATAGCTGAGAGATTTGAACCTGCTGCAGATGTCACATTTAAATTCGTGGATGGGTTTTTATCATCAGTTTCACCTCCTCCTCCTCTTCTTCCTCCTCCTTGTTTCTCTGGATGCTTTTAATTCTTTTCTTTTTTTTTCTTTTTCCTAAAGGTTCTGGCTAGCACCTCCAGTACAATGTTAAATAGCAGTCGTAGAAGCAGCTCTGTTTGTCTCATTCCTGATCTTGGAGGAAGAGCCTTCAGTCTTTCACCCTGGAGCTCACGGCCTAGAGCAGAAGACACAGAAATGAGCAAATTATGCAAATTAATGTATCATTTTAATTAATGATATGTGCAACAGCAGGTAGCGTAAGACATATTAATGTGCAGAATTTTGTCTCGGAAGGAGGAGAAACTTTCTCAAAGAATCTGAGTCCTGAGTAATTGGTAGGAGTAGGAAATCTATTAAAGTGATAGATACTCTAGCAGGGATTGCCCTAATTTCTTTTTGGAGTTGGCCCCACTTAACAATGGAACAGGAAAACCTCCAGGGAGGAAGGAAGCTAAAGAAACCAGAGTGGTTAACCAAGGAACCAGATCTGTTGCCTAAAAGTGAATCATCAAGTTTGTGGCTATTCCTGTGGGGCATGGTAAATGCCCACAACACATGGCCCTGAAGTTTGTTCTTCTTTCTGACTTTGATGTAGTTCAATTTATTGGTGTTTACTATTTTGCCTGGACTTTTGGTGTCACATCCAAGAAATCTGCCCAGTCCAACGTCAGGAAGCTTTCTCCCTATGTATTCTTCTAAGAGCTTTATAGTTTTAGCTTTTGCATTTAGGCCTTGGATCTCATTAGTTTTTTGAACTAATTTTTGTGTATGGTTAGAGATAAGGGTCCAACTTCATTCTTTTTTTTTTTTTTGAGACGGAGTCTCGCTCTGTCGCCCAGGCTGGAGTGCAGTGGCGCGATCTCGGCTCACTGCAAGCTCCGCCTTCTGGGTTCACACCATTCTTCTGCCTCAGCTTCCCGAGTAGCTGGGACTACATGCAGCCCCCACCACGCCCAGCTAATTTTTTGTATTTTTTTTAGTAGAGACTGGGTTTCACTGTGTTAGCCAAGATGGTCTCGATCTCCTGACCTCATGATCTGCCTGCCTCGGCCTCCCAAAGTGCTGGGATTACAAGCGTGAGCCACCGTGCCCCGCCTGTTCTTTATTTTTCAAAATTATTTTGTCTATTCAGGGTCCCTTAAGAGTCCATGTGAATTTTAGGACTTTTTCTATCTCTGCAAAATTGTCGTTGAGTTTTTGATAGAGATTGCTTTGAAGCTGTAGATCACTTTGGGTAGTATGGACATTGTTACAATATTACATCTTCCAACCCATGAACACAGACTGTCTTTCCTTTTATTTGTGTCTTCATTACTTTTTTTCAACAATGTTTTATAGTTTGCCCTATACAAGTCATTTGCTCTCTTGGTTAAGTTTATTCTGAATTATTTTATTCTTTTTTTATTTTTATTTTTTTGAGACAGAGTCTTGCTCTGTGGCCCAGGCTGGTGTGCAGTGGCACGATGTTGGCTTACTGTAACCTCTGCCTCCCAGGTTCAAGCAATTCTCTTGCCTCAGCCTCTCGAGTAGCTGGGATTACAGGCGAGCGTCACCATGCCCGGCTAATTTTCGTATTTTTAGTAGAGACAGGGTTTCACCATGTTGACCAGGTTGGTCTTGAACTTCTGACCTCAAGTGATCCACCTGCCTCAGCCTGCCAAAGTGCTGGGATTACAGGCATGAGCCACCATGCCTGGCCTGAAGCACTTTATTCTTTTTGATGGTATTATAAACGAGGTAGTTTTCTTAATTTCCTTTTTGGCTTGTTCATTGTTAGTGTATAGAAATGCAAGAATTTTTTTTTTTTTTTAAGTTGAAGTCTCGCTCAATATCCCAGGCTGGAGTGCAGTGGCACCGTCTCAGCTCACTGTAGCCTCTGCCTTCCAGGTTCAAGTGATTCTCCTGCCTCAGCCTCCCAAGTAGCTGGGATTACAGGCGCCCACCACCACACCCAGCTAATTTTTGTATTTTTAGTAGAGACTGGGTTTCACCATATTGGCCAGGCTGGTCTTGAACACCTGACCTCAGGTGATCTGTCCACCTTGGACTCCCAAAGTGCCAAGATTACAGGTGTGAGCCACCACACCTGGCCTAATTTTATATATACAAATATATAAATCACTCTCTCTCAACAGTGGCAGAACATACATTTTTTTCAAGTCTATGTAAAACATTTACGCTAAATTGATCATATGTTGGGTCATAAAGTCTCAGCTTCCAAAGGATGAATATTATTAAAAGTAGGTTTTTGAGCTGGGTGCTATGGCAGATGCCTGTAATCCCAGATACTCAGGAGGTTGATGTGGGAGGATCACTTGAGCCCAAGAGTTCAAGTCTAACCTGGGCAACATAGTGAGACCTCATCTCTAAAGAAATGTTCTCTGGGACTCCCAGTCAAGCATGTAAGAGGCTTGGAACTCATCACTCCGTCTTACAGAAAGTGAATACTGAGCAAAGAGAAAATTAACAATTCTTACATCCATTAGAGGAGTGGGATCACAGGGCAAACCACTGCCCTTAAGATTTGTTGAGACAGGCAGGTGGATACAGAGAACCAAAACTACTGCAACAGAAACCCATGACCAGAAACCCCTGTGGGAACCAGTACCGGGACAGGAAAACATGAAGTCTAATGAATGAATTCCTGGAGGCTCAGGGTGGACCAATCTGAGAATTAAAAACTCCAGGGGGCCCAGTCTAAGGGGAGCCTCTGCACTTTTCTAAGAGTTTTACCTCCAGGAACCCTATCAGGTTCTCACAGTGAATATGGGAGAAAAATCTCCTTCATGCTCTGGCATGAAGTGGGAAGGGGGAAAGTAACCCTGTGCCAAACACACCAGAGCATTCTGTTCTTCTTAACAAGCTCTGCCATTAAGAGAAAGCATTTTACCAGAGTCTAAATTATTAGGGTTTTATCAGAGCCTAAATGACCTGGAGGAAGAGAGTATCATTATTATACAGGACAGTAAACACCTATTGTTTGCTCTAAACGGAAACCTTACCTTACCTCTATCTTCCAAGGCAGTTCACTACACAAACATCCTTGAAAAGAGTGTGGAACAAAAGGACAGTCAGTGCCTCACTGCCAGGCTGGCAAAAATGCAAGAGATCCATGGAGAATTGTCTCTGACACCAACAAACCAATATTTTTGCAAAGTAAATAAACACATGAGCAAGGTGATAACAGTGTGCTGGAAAACGCTGCCCTGCTGCAGTGGTGACTGTGATAGTCCCAGGTGTCTGGGAAGACACACCAGGATCACGGAGTGGGGCCTGGTTTTAGAAGAATGCAAATCTGGTCATGAGTTTCACTGCTTAAAATTATTGAATGATGGCCAGGCGTGGTGGCTCACGCCGGTAATCCCAGCACTTTGGGAGGCTGAGGAGGGTGGATCACTTGAGGTTGGGAGTTCAAGACCAGCCTGATCAACATGGAGAAACCGCATCTCTACTAAAAATACAAAAAAAAAACCCAAAAACCAAAAAAATTAGCTGGGTGTGGTGGTGCACGTCTGTAATCCCGGCTACTCGGGAGACTGAGGCAGGAGAATTGCTTGAGCCTGGGAGGCGGAGGTTGTGATAAGCTGAGATGGCGCCATTGCACTCCAGCCTGGCCAACAAAAGCAAAACTCTGTCTCAAAAAAAAAGAAAAGAAAAAAACAAAAAAATTACTGAATGACTCCCCACTACCTCTAAGATGAAACCCAGGCTCCCAGCTTGTCCCACAGGGCCCTTCGCTACCTGGGCCTGCCTTCCCTTCCAGCACCTTCTCTACCTATACCCACAGCGTCCCTTTTTCATCCAACCAAAGAGTCACTCCTTGAAACACCGCAAACAGGCTTCCACAGCATGACTCACCTACCAGCACCTGCTCCCAGTAACTTAATTCCCTTCAGGGTTTCTCCTTCTCCCCACCTTCCCACCCTGCTTCCAACTTCCCTCACTTACAGAGAATTAAGCACTCTATGCATCCCATAGGACTCATGCTTACCTCTCTCATTGTCTTGTCCTGCCATTGGTCACTCTCCTAGATATTTGCCCAACCCGAATTCACCCTAAATTATTAGAGATATGCATGCAAAGCATAAAACTTTCAGCACATGGTTTTTGAAAATTAAAAATAAAAATCTCCTTCCCCTCCTTTTACCTCCCCCCTCATTTGCTTGTTTGCACTCCTCGGAGACCAATGCTGTTAGCAGCTTCTGCCTTCAGTACCTTTGAAATTTCCAATCATACTCTCATGATTCTCTCTCGTGACTTTAGGGACCCAGGTTCACCATTACTAGTTGTGGCATTTCAAAACGTACTTAACCTCTCTGAGCTACAGTTTCCTCTTTAAGCACAATGAAATGATGACGTATAAGCATCTGGGAAAGTCAATGTGTTTGTGAATGTCATGTAAACTGGGAGCCCCACACAGATGTTGGGTCATAAAGAAAGCCTCAGCTTGCAGAGGATGAACATTATTAAAAATAGGTTTTTGAGCTGGGCACAATGGCACATGCTTATAATCCCAGATACTCAGGAGGCTGATGTGGGAGGATCACTTGAGCCCAAGAGTTCAAGTCTAACCTGGGCAACATAGTGAGACCTCATCTCTAAAGAAATGTTCTCTGAGACTCCCAGTTTCCAGTCAAGCATATAAGAAACTTGGAACTCATTACTCCATCTTAACAGAAGTGAATACTGAACAAAGAAACAAGTAACAATTCTTCTTATATCTATTAGAGGAGTGGGATCACAGGGCAAACCACTGTCCTAAGATTTATTGACACAGGCAGGTGGATACAGAGAATCGAAACTATTGCAACAGAAACCCATAACCAGAAACCCCTGTGGGAACCAGTACCGGGATAGGAAAACATGAAGTCTAATGAATGAATTCCTGGAGGCTCAGGGTGGACCAATCTGAGAATTAAAAACTCCAGGGGGCCCAGTCTAAGGGGAGCCTCTGCACTTTTCTAAGAGTTTTACTCCCGGGAACGCTATCAGGTTCTCACAGTGAATACTGGAGAAAATGTCCTTCATGCCCTGAGGTTTTGAGCGGTCTGAGAATATGACAGCCCTGGAACAGGTCCGGTAGCATCCTACTAATCTGTCGATGCTTTTATTTTGTTATGCTTTCTCTGGCTTTTCATGCCCCACCCTTTTTAAGAAACTACTCCTTCTGGGCACCTCCCTAAATATGGGTAAGTTCATACCCTATATAAGTTCCTGTGTAAAGTCACTGACCCATTTCCACTGCTGCTCTCTCATCTGCTGCTCTGAAGCCTAAACCATGGTGCCCAGAATCTTCGGTAAGCCATCACCAGCCCCAAGTTGAGCTAATGCCTACTGTTATCCCTGATGTACCTCTGAACCTCAAACTTAATTCTCTCTTCCCTATTTAATTCTTGGTTTCCCACCTCATAATCACCTGTGTCCTCTCTGACTGCATTGCAATCTCTGTCCCCACCTGCAAATTCCAGAAGCTTAACCCTTTCCAGAGCCCTCCCTGCATTTCCTCACCTGCCAAGCCCAGTCCCCAGGACCTACAACCAGAGTCAGTCCCAAAATCCACTGTGAGCTGTTACAGCAACCAAAGAAGCTCAAAGACATCATCTTGTGCCCCAACGATCATGATCCGGTGACCCCAGAATCATTGTCATTCTCCTGCTTTTCAGCTGATCTTTGTTTTTGAACTCCTGGGCTCAGACTCAGAAGGGACCACAGATAAGAATGGGTGTAGTGAGTGGAAGGAGAAGAGAGGAGGGAGGAGATAGCACTGTGGATAGGGTTGGAGGCTCCCAGAGGCCCCCTGCCAGCTCATCAGCTCTGACTCTTCCAGATATTGGACCGTGGTTGTGCCAGTTGACACACCAGAGTGGAGACCAGATCTGCAATCTCTTGGAACTGTGATAAGGGGGTCATCCTGTCCTTGAACAAGACCCAGCTCTGTGGCCCCAACTGCGCTTCTGGCCCTGCTTCCAGCAGTGCTGTCTGGAGCTCCTGGGCTCTCAGCACCAGGCAGTAGTGAGGCTCCATGTCCCAGAAATGAGGCCTGACTACCCCAGGAGTGTGCTCAAGTAAGGGCAGCCCAGGTGGTGGACGGAGTTTTGCTGTGTGTATTCCATCAAGGTGAGCAATGCCTGCTGTGTTCACTAACTTCTTTTTGGGCAACCATCTCTCTCTCCCCCCACTCCACTGCCCCACTCTCCTCTCTTCCCCTCCCTGTCTTTTCCCTCCTTTCCTTCCTTCTCTTCCTTTCTCTCTCAAGTTGAAGGAAGAGTAGCCCAGTCATCTTCCAGAGTTGCTTTTTACCTCCGAGTCACCTGGCTCCACAGCCCCCGACCACCGCATGCCCACTTAGCTGTTCCTCCCTTTCCCCTCTACCCTCACCCTTGGCAACCACCAGTCGCCTTTCTGTCTCTGTGGATTTACCTATCTGGGACATTTCTTATAAATGGAATCACACCATATGTGACCTTTTGGGTCACTTTCTTTTTTTTTTACTTTGCTTAATGTTTTCAAGGTGTATCCCCATTGTAGAATTTATTAGTATCTCATTCCTTTTTACAACTGAATAAATTCAATTGTATCCCTGTATCAGCATTCATTTATCCATTCTTCTGTTGATGGACACTTGGGCTGTTGTGAATAGTGCTGTTATGAACACACATATACATATATTTGCTTGAGAACCTGTTTTCAGTTATCTTGGGTGTACACGTAGGAGTGGAATTGCTACGCCACATGGTAATTCTGTTTAACTTTTTGAGGAATTGGCAAACTGTTTTCCACACAGCTGCATCAATTACATTCCCACCAGCAGTGTATGAGGGCTCACATTTCTCCGCAGATTCTCCAATCTTTGTTATTTTCTGTTTTCCTGTTTATTACAGTCATCTGGGTGGGTGCATATGATATTCTGTGTAGTTTTAATTTGCATTTCCTTAGTGAATAACGATGCTGAATGTCTTTTCCATGTGCTATTGGCTATTTGTATTCCTTTCTGAAAAAAGTTTATTCAGATTTTTTCCATGTTTTAATTGGGTTCCTTATTTTGTTATTATATAGTTGTAAGAGTTTTAAAATATATTCTGGATACTCATCCCTTATCATATATATGGTTTGCAAACACTTCTCTCATTATGTGGATTGTCTTCATTTCCTTGATGCTTGCAGTGCATAGGTTTTTAATTTTTGATGAGGTCTATTCTTCCTTTTGTCTCTTGTGCTTTTGGTGTAATATCTAAGAAAATACTACCTAACTTGAGGTCATCAAGATTTACCTCCATGTTTTCTGCTAGGAATTTTTTTAGGAAATTGACAAAGAATAATTGTGTATTCACATTGGGTAAAATGTGATGATTTAATGTAGGCTTAACTTGTTGAATGATTAAATCAAGTTAATTATGCTATCTATCACCTCAGGTACTTATAATTTTTTAATTTTATTTTTTGTTTTTGTAGAGACGGGGTCTCATTATGTTGACCAGGCTGGCTTGAAACTCCTGGCCTCAAGTGGTTCTCCCCACTTGGCCTCCCAAAATGCTGGGATTACAGTCATGAGCTACCGTACCTGGCCCTTAGGATTTTTAACACACAAGATCATGTCATTTGCAAATAGAAACCATTTTACTTCATCTTTCTCAATCTGAATGCATTTTCTCTTCTTGCATAACTTTCCTGGCTTGAACCTCCAGGTTCAAGTGTTGAATAGAGTGGTAAGAGTGGATATACTTATCCTGTTCCTGATGTAGCGGGAGAGCATTCAATCTTTCACAATTAAATATGATGTTAGCTATGAGTTTATTGTAGATGCTCTTTAACAGGTTGAGGAAGCTCTCTTCTGTTCCTAGTTTGTTCTTTGTATTTTATCATGAAAGAGTGTAGATTTTGTCAAATGCTCTTTCAGTATCATTTGAGAGAATTATGTGTCTTCCCCCTATAGTTCAGTAATATGGTATATTATATTGATTGATTTTCTTTTTTTTTTTTTTTTTTTTTTTTTCTGAGATGGAGTCTCGCTCTGTCGCCCAGGCTGGAGTGCAGTGGCGCAATCTCGGCTCACTGCAAGCTCCGCCTCTCGGGTTCACGCCATTCTCCTGCCTCAGCCTCTCCGAGTAGCTGGGACTACAGGCGCCTGCCACCACGCCCGGCTAATTTTTTGTATTTTTAATAGAGACGGGGTTTCACTGTGGTCTCGATCTCCTGACCTCGTGATCCGCCCGCCTCGGCCTCCCAAAGTGCTGGGATTACAAGCGTGAGCCACTGCGCCCGGCCTATATTGATTGATTTTGATGTTCATATGTTGAACCAACTTTGCATCCCCGGGATAAATCCCACTTGGTCATGATGTATCTTTTTTTTTTTTTTTTTTTTTTTTTTAAATGAAGTCTCGCTCTGTTTCCCAGGCTGGAGTGCAGTGGTGCGATCTCGGCTCACTGCAATCTCCACCTCCCGGGTTCACACAATTCTCCTGCCTCAGCCTCCCAAGTAGCTGGGACTACAGGAGTGTGCCACCATGCCCAGCTAATTTTTTGTATTTTTAGTAGAGACAGGGTTTCACCGTGTTGGCCAGGATGGTCTCGATCTCCTGACCCCGTGATCCGCCCGCCTTGGCCCCCCAAAGTGCTGGGATTACAGATGTGAGCCACTGCGCCTGGCTGATATATCATTCTTTATATATGCTGCTAGATTTGGTTTGCTATATTTTGTTGAGGATTTTTGAATTTATATTCATAAGAGGTGTTGGTCTATGGTTTTTTCTTTTTTATTTCTTGTGATATCTTTGATTTTGGTGTTAGGGTAATACAGACCTCAGAGTAAATTAGAAAGTTCTGTTTGATTTTTTTTGAAAAGTTTGTGAATGATTGGTATTAATTCTTCTCTAAATGTTTTGTAAATTTTACTATCTGGGTCTGGACGGGCATTTCCAGTGTATGATCATTCCCCTTTCTCTGCATCCTTGCCAGCATCTGTTATTCCTTGTCTTTTTGATAAAAGCCATTTTAACCGGAGTGGGGCATCTCAATGTGGTTTCGATTTGCATTTCCCTGATGATAAGTGTTGTTGAACATTTTTTCATATATCCCTTGATTATTTGTATGTCTTCCTTTAATACATGGCTATTCAGACCTCTTGCCCATTTAAAAATCAGATTCTTTATTTTTCCCAGCAATACAATTACATACATATTGTTTCATGCCATGACTTTTAAAACCAGTTAAGGGAAGAAAGGGTAGGAAATAAGCGATTATGCTGTTTTTTATAAGTAATTACACAATTACATATAAGCAATAACTATATAAAATGCATATAAGTAATAATTACATAATTACTTAATTATATATGAACAATTATACCTTTCTTAGTGCTCTCCAGAGGGTGCAGCCCTGAGCATGCGCACTGTCTCCCTAACCACTCCAGATAATTATGTTATGGCACAAACTGGCCTCTTTTTCACTGTCCTTTCCTTGATGTTTCTGTGAAGCTTCTGGCCCGTCTGCCTCTGTTGGTATCACTTGCATCTGTTAGACTCCTCTGATGTTAATTGATTGCTCTATTGTTTTTAACAGGCCTACAGCACGATGCATAAATCATTCTGTGGGCTGATTAAAGTCTAGGTTCTTTGCCAAGACAGAGTGATGCCAGGGTTTGAGGCTGTCTCTGACCCCAGGAGGGCCCTTCTTAGTTATCTCTTTTTCTGATTATCTCTGTGAAGCTTCTGCCTTGTCTTTTTTGTTGTTGTTGCTACTGCAAACCTTTTTTTTGGTTTTTCAGCACCAAAATCTCCTTTTTTATTTTTTCAATGTCATTAAGCATCAACTTCTCCACGCTCTGTTTCAAGAAAAGCCAGTTTTAGGGAGACCTGTGGAGCTCTCTGTTCTCATGGCCTCCGTCTCTCCGGGGCAGAACCGCTGAGCCACTGGGCTGGAGCTGGTGTCAGGGACAGCAGCCAGCTTCTCCTGCGTCGATGTCTTTCCTCTCCAGCTAGAACACTGGGAGGGGGTGGTAGCTGCTAGTCTTCTCGGTTTGCTCTTTCTTACGTGGAACCTCTGCCCCGCGAGTGAATTCAGGCAGGATCAGTGAAGCCCAGTGTGCTTCACCTGCTAAACCTGGCGTGGAACTTCCACGCTAGGAGGAGGGGCTGGATGGGAGAAGGAGCCCCGGTGCTGTAAGCCACAATTTCTAACTAATGTAGAGCATCCGCAGCGTGGAGACAGCAATATAAAAGATGCTGGTGTACTGCCCTTTCTGGACTGAAACTGTAGCCCTAGGCTGGGAGCTGGGGAGAGGTGGAGTCCCATTTTCTTGTCTGTGACTGACCATAATAGAGCTTCAATTACACAGAGTTGGCTGGGGATGTGGGGAATAGGAGTAATTTGTGGCTTAAAGGCCCTCAGACTCTTGCTGCTGTTTACAGATTGAGTAGCATTTCTTTTTCTTTTTTTTTTTTTTGAGTCTCGCTCTGTCACCAGGGTGGAGGGCTGTGGCATGATCTCGGCTCACTGCAACCTCTGCCTCCCAGGTTCAAGGGATTCGCCTGCCTCAGCCTTCCAAGTAGCTGGGATTACAGCATGCGCCACCACACCCGGCTAATTTTGTATTTTTAGTAGAAACGGGGTTTCTCCATGTTGGTCAGGCTGGTCTCGAACTCCCGACCTCAGGTGATCTGCCTGCCTCGGCCTCCCAGCGTGTTGGGATTACAGGCCTGAGCCATCACACCTGGCTAACAGAATTTCTTGAATAAACATTTCTTCGTTTGCGGTATGCCCTTAGGACAATTTCCAAAGACTTAATTAGTTGTTTTTATAAAAAAAATTTTTTTCACCAGTTAAGTGGTTGTTTTGCTGGAAGGAGGGCTCCCATGCTCTTCACACTGGCTTTTGGAAATCCTGCTTTATAGTTTGAAATCTTTTGCATTTAAGTCTATAATCCATTTCAAATTAATTTTCACATTTGGTGTGACATAAGGGTCAAGATACATTCCCCCCATATAGGTATCTATTAAAAGGACTAATCTCTGCCTGGTGAGTTGTAGTGGTGCATTTGTCACAAATCACTGATTGTTGATGTGTGGATCTGTGTCTGAACTCCGTTTTTTTCCATTGATAAATTTGTTTACCTTATGCAATACCACACCCTAAATTATTATAATTTCATAAAAATTCCTGATCTGTTAGTGTAAGTCCTATAACTTTGTTTAGTTTCTTCAATATTGTATTGGCTATCTCATCATTTTCATTTTCTGATCTTTTTTTTTTTTTTAATTTGTGCAAGTAGAGTCAGGGGGTCACTGTGTCGCCCAGGCTAGTCTTGAACTCCTGGGCTCAACTGATCCTCCTGTCATGGCCTCCCAAAGTGCTAGGATTACAGGTGTGAGCCACCACACCTGGCCATCATTTTCTGATAAATTTTAGAATCACTTTGTTAACTTATACAAAACCTTTCTGTAATATTTATTGAGTCTGCCTTGAATATATAGATCAATTTGTGGAACACTGACATCTTTATTACATTGAGTCTTCCAAAGCATAAATATGGTTTGTTTCCCATTTGTTTAGGTCTTCTCTAATATCTTTCAGCAGAGTTTTGTAGAGGTCTCTCACCTTTCTTTAGATTTAATTTTAGGTATTTGTTATTTTTGATGTCATTGTAAATGGTAATGGAGAATTGACTTCTATCTAGAGCCGTACAACAAACCTCAACGAGTTCTAAAATCTTGAAATTTAACAGAGTAAGTCCTCTGACCATAATTTGATCAAACTAACGATCACAGAAAGATCTCCAAGCACTTGGAAGCTAAGCAACACAACTCTAAATAACTCATGGTTTAAGATGAGTCTCAAAGATTTTTAAAAGTGTATTTAACTTAATGAAATGAAAATACAATATATCAAAATTTGTGGAACATACATAAAGCAGTGCTAAGTGGGAAACTTATTGCACTAAATAGTTGTATTAGAAAAAAGGAACAGTCAGGTAAGGCACAGTGGCTCAAGCCTGTAATCCCAGCACTTTGGGAGGCCAAGGCAGGTGGATCACCTGGTATCAGGAGTTCAAGACCAGCCTGGCCAATATGGTGAAACCCCATCTCTACCAAAAATACAAAAATTAGCCAGGCATGGTGGCGGGTGCTTGTAGTCCCAGGTACTTGGGAGGCTGAGGCAGGAGAATTGCTTGAACCCAAGAGGCGGAGGTTGCATCGTGCCACTACACTCCAGCCTGGGTGACAAGAGTGAAACTCCGAGAAAGAAAGAAAGAAAAGAAAAGAAAAGAAAAGAAAAGAAAAGAAAAGAAAAGAAAAGAAAAGAAGGAAGGAAAGGAAAAATTAATAATCTAAGCTCCCACAGCAAGAACCTAGAAAAAAATAAGAGAGCAAAATAAACCAAAGCAAGGAGAAGGAAGGAAGGGTCATGAAAATTGAAAACAGAAAAACAGTATAGAAAATCAATAAAATAAAGAGTTAATTCTTTCAAAATATCAATAATCTATAAATTTTTGGCAAAACTATCAAAAACAGAGAGAAGACACAAATTATCAATATCAATAATGAGACAGGAGATAGCACTATAGGTTTTGCAGACACTAAAAGACTAATAATGGAAAACTTGGAATAACTCTACACAACTGGACAACTTAGATTAAATGGACCACCCATTTAAAAGCACAAATGAGCACAACACACTCAATATGAAATACATCATTTTAATAGCCTTATAACTATTAAGGAAATTGAATTTAGAATTTAAAATATTTCCTAAAAAAGAAATCTCCAAGCCCAGATGGTCAACTTGAGGATCTACCAAATGTTTAAAGGGAAATTAACACCAGTTCTGTACCATCTCATCCAGAGAATAGAGTAGGAAGGAATACTTCCCAATTTATTTTGCGAAATCAAATTACTCTGTTACCAAAACCATAAAAAGACAAAGAACAATGACAACAACCAAGCAATAAAACTATAGATGAGTATCCCTCATGCAAAAATCCTTGGCCGGGCACGGTGGCTCACGCCTGTAATCCCAGCACTTTGGGAGGCCAAGGCGGGCAGATCGCCTGAGGTCAGGAGTTTGAGACCAGCCTGGCCAACATGGTGAAACCTCATCTCTACTGAAAATACAAAAAATTAGCTGGGTGTGGTGGTGCACACCTGTAATCCCAGCTACTCACAAGGCTGAGGCAGGAGAATTACTTGAACTCAAGAGGCGGAAGTTGCAGTGAGCCGAGATCACATCACTGCACTCTAGCCGGGGCGACAGAGGGAGACTCCATTTTTAAAAAAAAGAAAAATAAATTCTTGACAAAATATTTGTAAATGGAATTCAGCAATATAAAAAATAATTACACACCATGACTATGTAGGCTTTATTCTAGAATGTAGGGCTGGCAGAATATTTCAAAAATCACTATCAATGTAATGCACCATATTAACATGCTAAAGAAGAAAAATAACATGATCACATCAATTGATGCTGAAGAAGCATCTGACAAAATTTAACACCCATTCATGATAAAAAACTCTCAGAAAAATAGGAATGGGGGGAACTTCGTTTAGGATTCTAAGAATATGGTGAAGTTTACCAGTTGGGAAAAGGATGGAGCAGCTGTTAAAGATTAACCATGATTAAGATTAAGGTGATTAGGAAGGAGAAAGGAAGATAAGGAAGACTGGCAAGGAGAGAATAGGGGTGCAGAATTGTTTTAGAGACAGGATTGGGCTTGAGTAGGTCTTGTTTTGTTTGCTTGCTTTATTTTTTGAGACACAGTCTTGCTCTGTTGCCCAGGCAACAGATTTGGCCATTCAGGCAATTGTTTTTTATTGAAATAGCCTGCCTTGTTAACCACATTATTCCTTTATTTAGATGAGTCCATTAGTACATTTTATGTTTCTAGCCCTCTTTCTTAATAACCCAGTTCCACTGAAGGCATTTGGAATGTGAATTCCAAGATGTTTTGAATTCTTATCTCTTCCTATGTGACTTCTGATTGAAGACGGTTTTGTTTTGTTTTTGACAGCGTCTTGCTCTGTCACCAGGCTGGAGTGCTATGGCGCAATCTCAGCTCACTGCAACCTCCATCTCCTGGGTTCAAGCGATTCTCCTGCCTCAGCCTCCCGAGCAGCTGGGACTACAAGCATGCACCACCACACCCAGCTAATTTTTTGTATTTCAGTAGAGACAGGGTTTTACCATGTTGGCCAAGATGATCTCGATCTCCTGACCTTGTGATCCACCCGCCTCAGCCTCCCAAAGTGCTGGGATTACAGGCATGAGCCACTGCGCCTGGCCATTTTTTTTTTTTTTTTTTTTTGAGATGGAGTCTGGCTCCCTTGCCCAGGCTGGAGTTCAGTGGCTTGATCCCAGCTCACTGCAACCTCTACCTCGTGGGTTCAAGTGATTCTCCTGCCTCATCCTCCCAAGTAGTTGTGATTACAGGCACATGTCACCATGCCCAACTAGTTTTTGTATTTTTGTAGAGACGGGGTTTCACCATGTCGGCCAGGCTGGTCTCAAACTCCTGACCTCAAGTAATTCACCTGCCTTGGCCTCCCAAAGTGCTGGGATTATAAGCATGAGCCACCGCGACCAGCCTGACTTCTGATTCAAGACGGCTTTCGTAACACTTGTTTATCTACCTTAAATTCCTTGCTTAATCATTATAATTACAGCCTGCTGATTTCCATTGGCCTTTGTCTCTCCACTGTTTGGTAAGACTCATTTAGGAAAACCACAGCCTTATTTAAATCCAGTTCTCCACCTATCCTCCTCCTACATCTTTGAAACCATATATGGCTAGAGAAAAATACAAAAGCACATTGACCTGTAGTGAGCCAAGGTGTAGCCTGCAAGTGGTAGAAAAATCTGGCTCCAATGGGCCAGATGGGGAATCAACAGGTATATAGCTTCACTGTAGTGAAAATACTGTGTAGTAAGAACACAGAACACCTGCTTAGAGCTATATCATTGTTAGATAAATGCTAATAGCAATATTACACGCATTAGTCTGTTCCCATGCTGCTAATAAAGACATAGCTGAGACCAGGGTAATTTATAAAGGAAAGGGGTTTAATGGACTCACAGTTCCACATGGCTGGGGAGGCCTCACAATCATGGTGGAAGACGAAGGAAGAGCAAAGTTATGTCTTACACGGTGGCAGGCAAAGAAAGAGCCAAGAGAAAGGGGAAACCACTTATAAAGCCGTCAGATCTCGTGAGACTTATTCACTACCGCGAGAATAAGTCTCACATGGTGGAACTGCCCCAATGATTCAATTATCTCTCACCGGGTCCCTCCTACAACACGTGGGAGTTATTGGAGCTACAATTCAAGATGAGATTTTGGTGGGGACACAGCCAAACCGTATCATTACACAATGCATAATAATGTTCATGCACTTCTTAACTGATAAAACATAGTCAGGGAAGCCAGAGGGGATTCCCCTGAGTGTCTCCCTGAGATGCCTGGGGAAGGTGTAATTTACTTTTACCTTCCCCAAGTAAAGAGAAGCACCTGTAAAATGGAGACGACTCCCCAGAATTGCCAGAATTGAATCTTTTCAAATATTTGTATGATTTGCTTTCAAATAAATGGCACCTAGCCGAGATCTTTGCTAATGTCCTGTAATACTTGGTGGAGCAAAAAACATTCCAAATTGATCTCAAGAGTTGTCTAAGTAGTAGAAATCAAGTGATTAAGCTCATTGTCTGAACATTCTGTGTGGCCACGAGGGAGACACAAGGGCTCCATGGCACTATAGGGGAGGTATGAAAAATGAAATAGAGATAGCTAAATGACATGCTCAGGGCAGCTCACCAAGTAGATGCAACCAGAGAGCGCTAGAATCAGAATTTGTACTGAGAAAATGACTGAACCTAGTTAGACTGTACCATTCAAGAGAATGACATGGAAATGCACATTCCAGAGTACCGTGTCTTGGTTTTCCCTGCCTCTATTTTCTGTCGGGGCAAATTAATTCTGAACACAGTTCATGGCTGTCTTCTTTTCCTTAGGCTCAGCATGGCTGTCAACAGTCTCCTACCTTGTAGGGACAGCCTGCTGTTTCTCATATTCCATAGGTCTAGTCTATTGTTGACTTACTCAACCTCTCAAGGAGAAAATGCCAGTGCACTTACTTTATCTTTTGATACCTCTCTTCCTGAACTCCTTATCAATATGAAACTCACCCGTTGAATGACCTAGATGGAACATATTACAAGGAACCAACAGGAAATTCAGGAAAGGTGAGAATTTTTTTTACCAAATTATAAGTTTTAGAAGATAAGAATGAAAAGTAGTTGCTATACAGGTAAAATTGGTGCAAATAATATATTGTTACACCAGAAGGAATTTGATGCTCTGAAAAAATTTAACCAGGAATCTGCTTTTCAAAAAAAACTCAACATTACATATGATGAAGATTAATGATATAAACACCCTTAATTCAAAAGGTCTTATTTTTGCTTTGGATTAAGCATGCAAAAATCTGGAGTAGTCCTTGGCAGGGAATGATCTTGCTGTTGACTGCAGAGATATGGACTTTGGAAGTGGAAGCCATTGACCTGGATGTAATTGAATGGTTATATAGTCTAAGGTAGAAGAAATCGTGTAAAGCCTGATGGCAAAAAGTGGCAAATTGTCCTGATTATCAAGGGGGGAATTGCGTAGCTACTACACAATAGGCAGAAGAGAGTATAACTGTACCACTCACACAAGGCATTCTGTGGGATGCCTCTTAGAACTCCAGTGTCCCATAGTAAAACATGGGAAAACTATAATAATTCACTACAGAAAAGACTCCTAATGGCATATATACTTCAAGAATGAAGACGTAGGTAATTTCGCCAGGTTAAAAATCACAACCAGAGCAAAGCAAAGCAAAGTCCTCTGTGAATATACAAGGAGGCCGCAAGAATAAATAAAGAATAGTATGGCTGGAGGGAATAGACACAGAGAAGGGGTTGGACTACCAATCTGGGAAGTGGCAAGGGAAACTGAGTTGCTCACAATAACCTCTTTTCACCTTATCTTTTTTATATATGGAGTTGTAGAGAAATCATATCTGCAACAAGACAGGGATGTTAAACAATTCTATTAAAGAGAGAACTAGGCTTCAGCTGGGACAAGAAAATGTTGGGAATTACTAGGGAGATACTTAGACAATGCATGGGAGGCCTACTTAAGATGGAAATGAGGTTTCAGGTGATAAAATGGAAAAAAATTCAAAAAATGGCAGCAGCACTCTGAGCAAGTTAAGGAGAACATCTGATGCAAGAGGTTGGTTTGTGGAGGGAGACAGAAAGACAGTGAATCAACTGAACTTAAATAAACTAATGGTATTGCATGTAAAACTTGAAGACTAAGTCCCAATGAATATAATTTTTTTTTTTTTTTTTTTTTTGAGATGGAGTCTCGCTCTGTCGCCCAGGCTGGAGTGCAGTGGCGTGATCTCGGCTCACTGAAGCCTCTGCCTCCCAGGTTCAAGCGATTCTCCTGCCTCAGCCTCCCGAATAGCTGGGACTACAGGCACGTGCCACCATGCCCAGCTAATTTTTGTATTTTTAGTAGAGACGGGGTTTCACCATGTTGGCCAAGATGGTCTCGATCTCATGACCTCATGATCCGCCCACCTCGGCCTCCCAAAGTGCGAATATAAATTTTAATTATGTACTGAGTTTGGAGTTTATAGACCCTAAACGGCATTCTAACAATGGAAGGATTGATTTTTTTCGGGGAGAGAGGGAGAGGGTGATTCATGTAAGGATGAAGAGAAGACAATATAGTCATTAAAAAATGAAAAAAAAAATCACAATCAGATGAGGTGTTTGCTGAGAGCAAAGAGATTATAGAATGGATAGTGAAAGACATTTTTTTTCGGGTGGAGTTTTGCAATGTTGCCCAGGCTGGTCTTTAACTCCGGAACTCAAGTGAGCCTCCTACCTCAGCCACCTGAGTCGTGGGAATTACAAGCATGTGCCACTGTGTCTGGCTTGAAAGATGAAATTTTTAAATGCCAGCTTTAGCCTCAAGGCCAGTTGCTGAAACAAGGACTAAGTTAGACTTTTATATAATCTTCCTCACTTTGAGATGAACATAGTTTATTTATTTTTTTCTTTTTTTCAGACAGGGTCTCACTCTGTCATGCAGACAGGAGTGCAGAGGCGTGATCTTGGCTTACTGCCACCTTTAGCTTCCAGGCTCAAGTGATCCGCCCACCTCAGCCCCCTGAGTAGCTGGGATTACAGGCATGTGCCACCACACCTGGCTAATTTTTTTTTATTTTTTGGAGAGATGGGGTTTCACCGTGTTGCCCAGGTTGGTCTCGAACTCCTGGACTCAAATGATCCTTCTGCCTTGGCCTCCCAAAGTGCTGGGATTACAGACATAAGCCAACATGCCGGCCTATGTGGATATATTTTCTATATTAACTGATTCTGTTGCTGTTTGTCTCAACACCTTCATACTCCTCTATCTAATATTGGTTTATATTGTTTGATTCTTGGTATTTACAGTATGAAATAGTAAGAGAGGTTGTTAATCGTCTGGGAGATGGACAATGCATTTTCAAATCCCTCTTCTCTAGAGATTAAAAGCCTTTGGGTGGTTAAACTGATAGTTACATCACATTACTTGGAAAATGGTATTGTCGCTGCCTTTATTTGGAAGTTGAAAATGTCTATAATGGGTGTCAATAGATGCTTATTTTTGAATGGGGTGGACTGTGCTAGACTTTCTATTATCAACTTGTCCCCAACACCCACTCCCTTCTGAGGTGGGAACCAGTTTCCAGAATCACTTGCCCTATATGGGGCCCAGAAGGTGAATTGTGTGATGTGAAAAATTCAGGGATAATGGGCACTATCATCATGTCCTCATGAAATTCACGTTCTGACCCCTCATAAAGCAACTACATTAGTCCATTTGCATTGCCATAAAGAAATACCCAAGGCTGGGTAATTTATAAAGAAAAGAGATTTAATTGGCTCATGATTCTATAAGCTGTATACAGGAAGCATGGTGCCTGCATCTGCTTCCAGTGAGGGCCTCAGGAAGCTTACAATTATGGCAGAAGGCAAAGGAGGAGCAGGCATGTCACATGGCAAGACAGGGAGCAAGAGAAATATCAGACTCTTGTCAGCAGCTCTTGCACGAACCAACAGGGTGAGAACTCACTTATTACTATGGGAAGGGCACCAAGCCATTTGTGAGGAATCTCCTCCCATGACCAAAACACCTCCCCAGGCCTCACCTCCAACATTGGAGATCACACTTTAACATGAGAGTTGGAGGGGACACACATCCAAACTGTATCACAGACAAGGGCAGGTATTTGTAAATTTTCAAAACCAGAGCTAGACTGTGCCCCAACCACAGATGCTGTGCCAGACGTTGTATCTTTATTGGGGCAAATCAAAACAGTGTTTGATCCTTGGTATGCAATTATTGATCTGGCAAATGTGTTCTTACCAAAACCCTTCAGTAGGAGTGGAATTCTGCTTCCAGAAAGATGAGGTAGGCATATGTTTCCATATCTCTCCTGCTCAGTACAGCTATAAAACAAGCATAAGAAGACTCAGAAAGGTAGGGTACGAAGGCAGACGAAGTGAGGACCTTGGGACCACAGAAATGGCAGAGCAGGGAGTTTCCCTGAGTTTTCTTTTTTGTCTCATATATCCTAGATGCAACTCATGAGAAGCTGGAGAGGCTGGAGAAGCTGGCAACTCAAAAAGGCCAAAGGGTGCAGACAATAAAAGCCCCAGACAAGCGTATAGAACCACATGCCGTCTTTTTACTTGTAAGTGTCACATTTTTCTTCTTTAATGTCACATAAGAGCAATATTTCCTTCAGGTATCTAATCACAAGAACCACCACAAGTTCTAGATCCATGAGATCAGTCTTTCCGTGGAGAATTCATGTAGAGATCCCTGATCACACATTTGTCAAATACAAAGTTTCCCAGAAATTCAGATACTATGTGTTATGAAAGAAAAGAAAGTATCTAGTCACTAAACACCTAGTTTAGAATAAAACACCAAACACCCAGTTCAGAATAATTTCCTAAAAAGTGTTTTCCTAAAGTAATTGAAATTTTGAAAATTGTATGAGGAGAAATTACATTTGATTTTCTTCCTTTCTCTGACTCTTGCATCCTTCATTTTCCTCCTGCCTGTGTTAAGCCGCCAGGACTGCCATAACCAGGGGCGCCAAAGGGGTGGCTTGAACAGGAGAAATTCATTTCCTCACAGTTCTGGAAGCCAGAAGTATGAGATCAAGGTGTTGGCAGGATGGTTTCTTCTGAGGGTCTGTCTCTTGGCTTATCCATGGCCAACTCCTCCCTGTGTCTTCACATGGCCGCTGTGTGTGCGTCTGTGCCCTAATCTACTCTTCTTATAAGGACACCAGTCAGCTTGGATTAAGTCCCACTCATATGACCTCATTTTACCATAATCACCTTTTCAAAGACCTTATCTCCAAATACAGTTATATTCTGAGATACTGGGGTTAGGACTTCAACACATGAATTTAGGGGGAGACATAGGTCATCCCATATTAATGACCAAACAAAATTTATTACTTCAGATAGTCATGCCCTAAATGAAAATTAAACAACTCAAAATTTTTAAATTTCACCATTTCTTTATTTTTTATTATTAATTTCTTTATTATTATTATTATTTTTTGAGACGGAGTCTTGCTGTGTTGCCCAGACTGGAGTGCAGTGGCATGATCTCGGCTCACTGCAAGATCCATCTCCTGGGTTCATGCCATTCGCCTGTCTCAGCTCCTGAGTAGCTGGAACTACAGGCACCCACCCCCACGCCCGGCTCCTTTTTTGTTATTTTTAGTAGGTATGGGGTTGCGCCGTGTTAGCCAGAATGGTCTCGATCTCCTGAACTCGTGATCTGCCTGCCTCAGCCTCCCAAAGTGCTGGGATTACAGGCGTGAGCCACCGCACCCAGCCAATTTCTTTCTTTTTCTTTTTTTTTTACTATCAATTTTATTTTTTATGAGAGATAGCACACCAAGTATTGCTATAAATATTAGGATTAATTCTATTGGTGTGCTTCATGATCATGTATATTTTATGAAGATTCATTAGATCAAAAATTATAAGATTTATGTTAAAGTAATCGCTCTTGTATTAACTGTACATTTTAGCACTATTTTTATCTATTGGAATATTTTAGTAGCTATAGTTAGTAAAATTCACCATCATCATTAATTAGAGCCATAATTTACACTTTTATAATAAATATACATTTATACTTTAACTGATTGATAGAACGTCAACCTAAATATCCAAAAGGAAATTTTTAATCAAGTGACTTCTAGGAGGGTGCCTGTTCTGACGGTGGCTATTCAGAAACAAAGAGCAAATCTGAAGAAAAGGCCTGGTTCCCACTCTGGCCACACCTGTTGCCACACTGATGGGATGTGCTGATCACAGCAAGATCACAGTCAGGCTAAGGGTGGGGCCAGCAATGGTCTTGCTCAAGGCACTTTGTGCTGAGGACACATGACAGCCTGTGTGTGTGTGTTTGTGTGTATGTGTGTGTTTGCTTCTGCTTTTCTGTGGGTAAATACATGACCCAGAAATTTCTCAAAATAACTTTATTCTTACTACATAAGATCCACTCCATCACAGCTCCTTCTGTTCTGTTTTCTTGTTTATTGGATACCTCCTCAGGCCCAGGACGGCTCACGGAGGAGACAGGGACCCTACCGAGGTCGAAGGTCCAAGGCCTGGATGATGGGATGGGGCCCAGGATGGGTGCCAGGGCTCTGGAGGACATGAGTGGATGAAGGCCCCAGGCTTCAGCTTCCTCTTGGTGGAATGTGGGTGATGAGGTCCGACCATGCAGCGCTGCCGTGAGGACCGGATGAGAGGATCCCTGGGAGGTGGTCGGTGACTTGGTACCGTCACCTCGGTGACTGTTCTTCATCCTCATGAGTGTTCAGAGAAGACTCGCCCACTCCCTCCACCAGATACAACCAATAAAACCTCTGAAAATTTCAGCCGAACTTTATAGCCCTTTCATTCTTTTCCAATTTATTTGATGCTATTTAAATCAGACCTAGTGATTCCGGGATGCCTGAGATTCCCGTACCTTAGAAGAGACGCCAGGTGCCTTCTGTGCGCATGCGCGACATTTGGGCGGGAACCCAGAGCCCCGACTCTGGGCTTGTTGGGCTCAGATCCAAAGAGGGATTCACCACGTCGGTGTAAGGTGCGGTCTGTGTTTCAGGTTCTTGTGCCAGATGAGGCGATGCTTTGATGTCAATACTTCGTGTTGGGGGAAGGTGGGGGATCTGGACCAGTGGTCTAGGGGGCCCGTATAGGGCAGGACCCAGACACATGAGGATTCCAGGTTTAAGAGGGGCGGGGCTGGGCGAGGCCTCTCGGCGCACGCGCGGTGCCTTGGGCACCTACATCCTGCTGTGCGGCTTCCGTGGGGGCGTCCAGGGCGGGGTCTCAGCCGGGAGACCCGCCTTTCTCCTGCTCTCCTGGAGTCACTTAAAACTTTTTAGTTTACCACTTAAATGACCAAATGAGATCATTTCATGGGGTAGTGGGGGGAGTGCAGGCAAGGAGAGTCACATGCGGACAGGGTGAAGGTTTAGGACGCTCACTGTGGAGGATGAGGAAGCAGCCGCCCCGTAGGTGATGTGGGTCTGTTCCTCTCTAGGCGTCTGCACAGCTCTCACGCCCTGCAGAATCGTAGCATGAGGGGGCAGAGCTCACCTAGCACAGGGTATGCGCCCACTGATAGGCCCTGAGATAGGGGTAGGCCTGTGAGACAGGGCGTTTGCCCTGTGATGCCAGATTGCTGCCATGGTGATGTGCTGGGTCCAGAGTTCCCGCAGGTGTGGACACCTGGCCACTGGGCCCGTCTGGGGCCACTGAGGCGATGCTGCCACCTGTGGGGCGATGATGGAACCCTTTGAGTCAGAACGGGCCCGGGAAGCCATCAGGCAGTCTGGGAGCCTGGGTTGGCCTCGGATGACTGAGGCCCAGGGACGGGGGTCTGGGCCCCGTGCAGACCCCCTGGCCCTGAGAAACAGGACCCAGAAAGGTGGTGGCTTCTTTGACTTCGGGGAATCCAGGTTGGTGGAGACCCTGGGGCTGAATCCTCCCTAAGGAACCTGCTTCTGGGTTGAGTAAGCAGCAGCGTGGCCCCCTCCCTGCAATCTATTCCACATCAGCACTGGGCACGAGGGTTTGTCCCTGGCACAGGGCCTGAAGAATGTGCTTCAGGTGCCTTGGCCGGCCTTTATTTCCTCCTTCCAACCCCAAGGGCTCCTCCATAGCCCACATCCTCCGCACCCCGCCCCACCCACTCCCTCTCAGGCTCCAGCTTTGGCCCAAAGTCAGACTAAGTGTGGCATCTCTGGGCGCTGGACCTGCCCAGTGGGTTTTCCACGATCCCAGGGGATGCGTGCCTGGGATGGGTGTGTGGCAGGTCAGGTTTCTGTTAGCGACCAGAAGAGTCAGTTTCCACTAAACTTTATTTTTGATGAATGCATACCTTAAACATTATAGAACTGGATAAACTAGTGCCTGGGGACTAGGGCGGGAATGAGAAAACAAGCCCATTAAAACCCCAGCTGGGTTTTCTCAGACCCTAAAATCTGATCAAATAATAATAGCATTCTTCCACATATTGCTCATACTGGGGTCCATTTAAGATTAAGAAACTTTCCAAGACTCTGGAGAAAGTTTTCCAGACCCTAGATACTAAAGATTAGATATTGATAAGAATGACACACGCTGTCTTGCAGGGGCACTCCGCACATAGGCGTGGAGCTTAGAATGCATATAAGCACTAGAAAAAGAAGTCTGTAGCTTTGAGTTGGTCTGGTAAGCTACTCTGACCTCCTCCCCACAGCCGGTTGCAGAAAGAACCTCCGTTCTTTCCCAGTCTGTCTGCATCTGCTTAATGTACATCGAGAACAAACAGCCGGATCCTGTTCTGCCACAGAACTGGTGGGAGAGGGAGTGCCTCCCCGAAGCCCCCTCGAGATCCCCACCTCCTCCCCACCCCACCTGGGCTGCTCCCGATGCTGGGACTGGGTTCAGGGAGCCATGGGGTGGTGGAGGCTGGTGTTGGAGGGTGGCCCCTGTCCCAGGCATGGCCAGGGCCCTAGTCACCAAGCACGAATAACAAAATAATAAATTTAAAAATAAATGGAGAAAGAAAAAATAAGTGTGTGCATGAACAGAACAAATGGAAAGGCCTGGACGCCTCCGGGTGACAGAGAAAAGGGGCCCCAGGTCACCCTTTGTGACCCCTTTCAACCGTCCAAGCTCTCTAATTCATGAATTCTACAGTATGAATTTATAAAATACAGAAATTTATTATGATCCTGTGCTTTGCTCCTGGAGAGAAGAGAACTTGAGGTGATGGAAAAGCTCACAGAAGGGTGAAGGGTTCCCCAGCCAGCCTTGGGGTGGTGCCTGGTTTATGTTGGCCATAGGGGTCATCATGAGCATTCGGAGTCCCTGGGCCCCCGTCAGCACACACATCTCACGCTGTCCAGAATTCTAGAAAGGGATGTGTGGGCCTCCTCAGGGCAGCTGCAGGGTGGGCCTCAGACAGGTCACAGAATGAAGTGGGCGGTTGAGTGTGTGTTTCTCCGGCCCCCAAACAGCCACTCAGCATCCCAGATCTCAGGTAACACCAGCCTCTTTCTCCAGGCCTATCCAGGAAGGAGAATCCAGGAGTCGTCGTTCCCCTGATGTTCTATCAGCTGACACTGGAGATAGTGAGACAGAGACACTGAGCAGGACAGAGACGGCCAGAGATGGGGGCGAGACTGAATATGGGCAGAAAGGAGCACAGGAGAGCCAGGAGGAGAGGACAGCAGGGAAGAGAAAGTGAGATTCTGAGAGGGAAATAAAAATGGATAGAGACACAGGCATAGGGAAAGGGAGAGGTGGTTTGAATAGAGGCAGGGGCAGAGACAGGGAGACAAGGAGAGTGGGGGCTCCACCCAGGGCAGAACAGGCATGCAGCTACCCTGCACTCACAATCTCATGGAGGGGACAGGACTCACCTGCGACAAAGCCTGTCATCTGAGGTCGGGGCTGAGTCGCAGTTCTGGTTTATCAGCTTCACCATGAAGGTCCAGGGGCAGCACTGCTCAAAGCAGACTCTGAAGGTGCAGTTTCCACAACTCTGGGTCCTGGCCAAGGGCACGACAGCATCATCATAGCAACAGTGCTGCAGGGGGTCATAGAACTTGTCCCCACATCTCTTGTGTGGCTGGCACAGCATCAGGTAAGGAGTCATGGGGGCCACTAGAGGAGACAGAGCTGGTGAGATCCAGAAGGTGGTGGCAGGTGGGTCCCAGCCTGGGGTCCCCTGGAAGGTGTACCCCTCCCCCAGCTTCCCAATCACTCCTGGGCTCACCTGGGGCTCCGTGTGTTGAGCAGAGCAGCCTGGAGATGCAGAAAATGGCAAAGACAGCTGTGGGAAAGGGAAAGTGAAGATGGGGTGAGTGGACAGCAACAGATATGACTGGCACTGACATTTAGAAGAAGATTGGGTGGAACCAGGGCTTTGAGCAGTTCAGGGACTGAAACAGGGCTGTGGATGGGGCTGATCTGGGTGCTATGGATGGGGAATTGCTGTGAGCAATTCAAGCCTGGAGATTTGGCTGGGCATGGGAACAGGGATGAGGTGTAGTTTGGGGTGGGGAGAGAGCCCTGGTGGTGGCTGAGATTGGAGACGGGCTCAGGTGGGAATGGGGTCCTGTCCTCCTTACCCACGACGCAGCCTCGGGGAGCCATGGCTCTGGGTGGGTGCAGTGGAGTGAGCAGGGGATCAGCAGATCTCAGCCACTCCTTTTATCCCATATTTTCTAGTGGAGCTGGTGATGTCATGGCATGTCCTGCCCTCCTGCAAGTCCTGCAGAGACAGGCTGGGTCCTTGGGCAGGAGAGGTGCCAGGCAGGGTACGTGTCATTGTAGCTTTGATCTCACCTTTGTAATCAGGAGAGAAGCAGTTCACCCTCCACCTTCTCTGTGCTATGTGTCCCAGTCGTCCCCCACACTGAGTCCTCTGGCAAATAGGAAGGTGCAGGATGCTCCTGACATTAACACTCTCCGACACTCCCACGTCCACACAGCGATTCCACAGGATCCTGCTGAGTTATGACTTTCCTCAGTTTCCTTGGGACATTGCTAACCTATGACATCATTTCAAAGGGGCCCATTAGGTCCCAACCTCACAACCGAAACACATGGTCAAGAATCCAGTAACTGCTCAGTCACCTGCAGCTCATGGCATTCGGGTGGGAGAGACTGTGTGACTCAGGCACCTGACTGTCACAGGTTTGGAAGGTGGGAGTGGAGCTGGCGGGACCCCTGGGACTCACACTCCTCTGGGGGCTCTTCAGCTCCTTCTCCGTCTCATTAATGGTCATTTACCCAGGACAGGTCCACTTGGGAGCCCACATATCCCAGGCTTTGTCAGACACTGGTCATGCAGTGCTGAGTAGAAAACGCAAAGTGAGTGTCTTCATGACGTTCATGACAGTGAGAGGAGAGAGAGAGAGAGAAGGAAGGAGAATAAAACTCCTGATTTTGGTTATTGTGGTTCCCGGGTTCAGTGTCATTATCACTCTGAAGTTCTGGTGGAGAAATTCCACAGCCCTCCTGAGATTCTTAAAGGCATTTTTCCTTAATGTGCTTTTTCAGAGGGTTGGGTTGTGATTTTCCCTGAGAAGAGCCATCTTGGGGTCAGGATGTGAGGACAGAGGGGAAGGAGCTGTTTTGGGTCAGTTCTGTGGGCCCCTCCCAGCTTCTGCAGGATTTCCTCCGCTCAAGCTCACAGGCCACACCTGGCATGAACAAGCCATTCTCCTCCGGGCCAGGCAAGGTGACCTGTCACCCTCTAGGCACCATGGCTGGGTCCTAGCAGGGCATGGATGTGGTTAGATTTGTGTGTGTGGAAGATCCTGCGTCTGTGTTCCTGGGGAGCACGGATAGGGGCTTCTCTCTGGAGGCAGGAGACACGGGAAGAGGCTGCAGCAGAAATGACTTCAATAAATACCAGAGTGCTTAGCACCCACCTTCACCCTCGGCAGAACAGACCCTGCTTCCAGCACCATCTCCCTCTCTGCTCCCTTGGTCTCCATTCCTTGCTGCTGTGGGGTACAGCAGTTTTCCAGGACACAGATTAGGATGTGCTAGTAGCATGGAAAATCAATTTACTTGGGCATAAACAATGTTATTTTTAAGTAAAGAAATGGGTTAGAAAATGGGACACTGTGCATTCACTAGAATGCTGTGTGCAACTGTTTGACATTCTTTTTTTAAAAAAATTATTTATTTATTTATTTTTTGAGATGGAGTCTTGTTCTGTTGCCCAGGCTGGAGTGCAGTTGCACGATCTTGGCTCACTGCAACCTCTGCCTCCCAGGTTCAAGCGATTCTCCTGCCTCAGTCTCTGAGTAGCTGGGATTACAGACGCCCGCCAACACGCCTGGCTAATTTTTGTATTCTCCGTAGAGATGGTGTTTTACCATATTTGCCAGGCTGGTCTTGAACTTCTGACCGCAAGTCATCTGCTCACCTCAGCCTCCCAAAGTACTGTGATTACAGGTGAGAGCCACTGCGCCCAGCCTGTTTAGGATCCTCTTATTGGGACTGTGTACATTCCAAGTAATGCTAGAATATTATTATATTGTTCTGTCGTATGATATTATTATATGATAGCATAGCACATATCTAGAACTAGATATCTAGTTTCTGGAGGGAGTCACAGCCAAATGGTGAGGACATTTGGGAGCACAGAAGCCTCCAGGATCGTCTCCTTCTTCTCTAAGAGCCACTGACATGTCTCCCCTTTGATGTCTTCCATAAAGGGGTACAGTTCTCAGGTCCTTGGTTCCAGGCATTTTCTGGGAGGCTGCAGTGGAACCCTGCACTAGGTCTTACTGTCTCTACCAAGAAGAGGTGAGGCTGCCTGCATATAAGCCAGAGTGAGAGAGTGGAGCACCTTCCCCAGGGCAGGGGCAGGGTGGGCATCTCTGAGGAGGGAGAAGTCCAGCTGCTCCTTCCTGGCCTCTCAGAGCAGCTGAGTCAGCCCAGCATCTGGAAGGTGGAGGGAGATTTTAGCAGAGCATGGGGGCCTCAGAGGCTGGGACAGTGTGAGGCCGGTGGGCACCCGTCCAGGCCTCCCTGGACACTAAGATCCCCTGACTAGACATGATGAGGCTTTAGGGTCAGTCGCCCCTGGGTTCAAACCCTGTCCCTGCACTTTCCTAAGGTGTCAGAAGAGTCTGTGCACACAGCCATGTCCAATCCCGACACCAATCCTTCGGAGTCCCCCTTCCTAACATGCCCACTCTGGAGCGTCCACGTCTGGGCATGGGTCTGTCTTCTGCCTGGGGAGCCAGATGTGTGAGGCAGGACCAGGATTTCCCAGTGGAAGCCTGTCCTCAAGTGTCTGGAGAAGATCCCAGGTGTCTGGACAGTAAATGTAAACCCTGACCTCAAATGACCATTACCATCATTCTCTCACCCACTCCTGGATCCAAGCAAGACACGGGCTGAGGTCCTGCTGCTGGTTGTCAGTGACACAGGCTGGACCAGGACCCAGGTCTCCTGACCTCCTACCCAAGGGTTGCTAAACTCCCCAGGCCTGGCCCCTCTGGGAAGGGCAGGAAGGCTCTGTTCACAGACACTCCTGGAGGACACCCAGGTCTGTTGTTCCCAGGGCTCCCCGGCAGGGCTCGCAGATCTTGGCTTTTGGAATGTGAAACCCCATAGGATGTTGGCATTTCCTGCTGTCAGCAGCTCCCCCACTGCTTGCCCTTTTACGCCAGGAAAAAGTAGAAGGAATCTCCCTCCTGGCAGCTTTGGAGTGGCCTTTCCATCTGCCCTCAGGGAAGCCCTGCTAGGAAACAGGCAGGAATGAGGTGGAATTTCAGGTGTGCAGGTATGTCAGGTATGTGAGGTATGTAGAATGAAGGCTGGGTTTCCCCAGGCCAGAGGCCCCTCCACTGCTGGCTGACAAGGAGGAGTCTGTGTGAGTCATTTTCTCCAAACACTACGTTGGGATTTCAGAAGCTCCCTGCAAGGGGACTTCTGTTGACCAAAGCCTGATCCCTGCTCCTGCAGGATCGTTCGTATGATGCAGACCAGTGAATTAAGAGCCTCCATGTCATAGGAGGGGTTGGAGGAGAGGCCCCAGGGTTTGCCACCAGGAATGAAGCTAGAACAATTTACTGAGCTGAGACTCAAGATCCGGATGCCAGTTCTGTGGCTAGAATAGTGTCTCAGCAATTCAGGGCCATCATCTGGACATGAGACGTTCCTGTGGATACACCGAGAGACACAATGGCCGTGCTGCCCAGAGATTCAAATGCATCCAGAATCCCAGCTGCAAGGTCCTCTGGGAAGGAAAGCGTGAAGCTTCCAGCCTCTGCAGACAGAAGGTCCCAAAGATGTAGACTGGATCCCCAGTGTCCACACCCACATCCTGCACATCCCTCCCTGGCTCTCACTGCCCTTGGCTTAACACAGCTCCGTGGGAGAGCCACAGTGTCACCCCTGCTTCTTCATCCAATGCCCGATCCCTATTCATTCTTCTTCTTTCACTTAAATGTCACCCACCCTCTGAAGTCTTCTTGAACATCAAGGCCGAGGTCAGTCACCTGTTACCTCCTGATAGCCCTGTGGTTGTCATCTGCCATGCCCTCACCACAGTTCTTTGTGGCTTTTCTGTTAAGGCAGACACGCAAAAATCAGGTCTCTGCTGTGGTTTCTGATCATCAACAGGAAGTGAACAAGTCTTTTCAGTGACCAAATTGATCGAGGGCTTTATTTTTAGTTGAACCAGAGCAGATCATTCAGCACCAGAGGTCTGGACAGTTCTTTTTGTTCTCCCCCAACACTCTCCACCAGTTAAATACATATTTTTGCTTAACTTTTCATGTGTGTATGTGTGTGTGTTTTCAAGTGTGCAATTCAGTGGCATTTCACAATATTTTGCAATTGTCTGTGATAATCTGAGCAAAAAATTTTATAATTATTTCCAGACTCTCAAATACATTATGACCCCAGGACAGTTAAGACCACAGAACCTCCTCTGTGAAAAGTTTTTCCTCCTCTGCTCTACAGGAATTTAATCTCCTTCCTGTGTGAATGAATGTGCTTGTTCTGAGGAGAAGGAAGGAGGGTTCCTCTGAAAAAAGTCATCTGGGATCCAAATTCGGAGATGTTCCCCTTAGGGAGGCTGACATACTCTTGTCAATTTTTGCTTTCCCTTTTCTTTGTGACTGTGTGTAACCCACGTGATGATGTCACAACTATTTTTCCTAGTAGTTTCAGCCAAGGGGTTTATAAACGTAGTAAGCCGGAAGGCTCTGAGTCTCACCCATCCCTACCCTCTCCTAGCAGGTGGTTGAGGCTGTTGGCAGCCTGGGCTCCTGCAGCCCTGCGTGTGGCTGTGTCCTGTGTTAGGAGGGCTAAGCGGGGAAAAGGTGGGCTGTGGAGTCCAGCCTTAGAGCTTCCCCCATGCATCTGACTCTGTAGGGCACAGCTGAGAAGCAGCTTCACAGGGAAGCCCTGGGGCTATCTGGAAGAGAGGGAGGTTTGAAGACCTGCAGGCAACAAGTCTCACCAAGTCATCATCATGACAGGACAGACAGGTTGAGTGAGACACACCCTGAACATATGGCTTTCATCATCAATTCACTTTTTTTGTTCATTCATTTAATACACCCTGTGCACTTACTCTGTGCCAGTGGATTCAATGGCCGCAGTTGTAACTTAGTTCCAGGTCCTGCCCTCCTGGTTTTCATAGTCCAGGGAGGACAGAGACACCTCTCCAAACAGTGATGACCCAGGGTGAGCAAGGCTGGGAGCAGTGCCCAGGGCATCAGAAATGGCTTCCTGGAGGAGGGCACCAGGAGACAATCATTAGATGGCTCTGGCTTTCCCACCTTTCTTCTTGCCCAGAGTTCCCAGAATCACTGTAGAATGCACTAGAAGCGCATGTTAGTTCATTTTCATGGTGCTATAAAGAATGACCTGATACTGGATAATTTATAAAGGAATGAGGTTTAATTGACTCACAGTTTTTCATGACTAAGGAGGTCTCGGGAAATGTACAATCATGGCAGAGGGTGAAGGGAAGGCAAGGCACGTCTTCCATGATGGCAGGAGAGAAAGACAGGGAGCAGAGAACGGCCACACACTTTTAAGCCATCAGATCTCGTGAGAACTCGACCACTATCACGAGAACAACAATAGAGAAACTGCCCCCATGATCCAATCACCTCCCACCAGGTCCCTTCCCTGACACATGGGGATTACAATTTGAGAGAAGAGTTGTGTGGGGACACAGAGCCAAACTATATCAGAATGCACCATCCTAAGAAAGGAGGAACTGCCTGAAAGTGCCCAGGCTTCATTTCTATTCCTCCCAGAGAATGCAACAACTTGAGCTAAAGAGAAACTGCCCAGGACAGCCTTGGCCTCATTCCCATCCCTTCTAGAGGGGGTCTCCTATAACATTAGCCCAGGACGTGTCCACCACATACAAAACCCAGAGCTCACTGCTGAGTCCTCAGCTGTGGTGCAAGTGGGGCAAGCGCGGGAGACTCTATCCGCCCTGGGCAGTGCTCCTGAGCCTTGGGGGACCAGTGAGTCATGAATCCTAGGCTTCCACTGTCCCTCACTGCCTGTCTGTAAGTAATTAACCTGCTTTGTTGAACTGGCTGTGGTTGTGGGTGTTCTGTTCACCACACTCAGTGTAGTCAGAGTGCAGCCCAAGATGCAGTGTCTGAAGTGTTCAGACCCCTATTCTGGGTGGTTAGCACAGTGGTGACCTTTGCCATCCTCCCTGCAGTGGGAGTCCTCCATTGGGATTGGTAACTCATGAGTGCTGCCAATTTGGCAGAGTAAGGGGGGTCCAATCTGATGAACCCATAGCTTACCAGGTGTGCTGTAATATGAAAATGTTTGTTCTTTGGCCCTCTTCCTATTATGACGCTAAACTTGGAACTTCCTGAGTGACAGGAGTGTCTTTTGTTATTCCTAATGACCCTCTTCCAGATCACACAGCATTAGCTCATGCTAAAAATATGACTTAGGGTAGGGCCCCCAGGTAGCCTCAGCATCAGGGCAGTCACCAGAAGAAAGACCAAAAGATTTGAGGATTAGAGCGAAGGAACCTTCAGTGTCAACCCACTAACCTCCAAGAAAGGTGATGATGGGGTGGCGATAAAGACCAAAGTATAAAAACTTTTTTTTTTTTTTTTTTTTTTAGACAGAGTTTTGCTCTGTCACCCAATCTGGAGTGCAGTGGCACGATCTCGGCTCACTGAAACCTCCCCCTCCCAGGTTCAAGCAATTCTCCCTGCCTCAGCCTCCCGACTAGCTGGGATTACAGGTGCCCGCCACGATGCCCGGCTAATTTTTGTATTTTTTAGTAGAGACAAAGTTTCCCCCTGATGGCCAGGGTGGTCTTGAACTCTTGACCGCAGGTGATCCGCCTGCCTCGGCCTCCCAAAGTGCTGGGATTACAGGTATGAGCCACCGCGCCCGGCCTAAAAACTCCTGAACAAGAAGAATTGAACTTCCTGGCTGCTGAACACATGGAGGTGTTGAGAGGATCTGGATTCCAAGGAGGCCATGGAAGCTCCCACCATCCCCATCGCTTCCCCTGTCCATCTCCTTATGAGCCTTGGTGAGAACTGATCTTTCTTCTCAGTGCACCCGAGCTATACAGGCAGGCCCTAAGCACGGGATATAAGTGATCAGATCGTGATTCAGGAAAATCCGTGTGTCCTTCTGTTGGGAGGAGGCTGGTTGGGAGGATTGAGATGGGAGCAGGAGACCAGGCAGGAGGCTGATGGAGCAGAAATACTCGTGCAATTTCCAGAGTCCTGCAGGCCCACTGGCTCTCATGGGTGGATGAGATAAGCACTCACACCCCCGACCCCATTTCTCACTCTGTCTTCTGGCCTCCCCTCTCCTGCAGCTGCAGTGTAGAGCAGTGATCTCCATCATGGGGATTGTGACACTTTTTCAGGTTGTGAACCAATTTATTTGTCACCATGGGTATCTTAGACATTAAATTAGCATCAATAAAGAATAGAGGAATGTGCACGCTACAGTATCTTATTCGTCTGTTGAATTAAACTTTCTTTTGGGCTGTGTGTAAGCCATATATAATGAGATACGAGTTTTTCCTAGTCACAGCCAAACAGTTACTAAACACTGGGAGCAAAAAATCCTCTGGGCACAGGCTCACCTAGTCTTTCCTAAAATCACTGACTAGCTGCCCTGGCATGTTGCCCCAAAAAGACAAGTTAAGAGCTCACAGCCTCAGTCCAAGGTCCTTCCTGGGCGGGCTGAGATTGGGCTTGGCATTCAGCCTGCTAAAAAGAGGGTTGAATTTAGGTCTGGAGACCAGCCAGCGCCAAAGAGAAGCACATGCCTCAGGACAGGGTTGGGTTGGCGTCTCTGGGGAGGGAGGAGCCCAGCTGGCCGTCCTTGGCCTTGGTCCTGGTCTCTCAGGGCAGCTGAGTCAGGCTGGGAAGATAAATCAGCAGAGGGAAATGATGACAGAGCCAGGGAGTCAGAGGCTGAGTGGGAGTGAGGGCAGTGGGACCGACCCAGGGCTCTGTGGATGCAAGAGCCCCTGTCTCAGCAATCCTGAGACTGCAGCCACACACATCTTGGTTGGAATCTTTTCTTTACATTTTCTCAAAGGGTTAGATAAGCTATTTTCTAGTAGCCGTTTCATCTCCCTGCATGGCAAGAACACTCAATTTTGGAGATTGTCAGCTTTCCAGTCCTTAGTCACATCCACTGCACATCTGGGTAGAGCATGTGCTCCCTCTCTCCACAGCAGAAGGACATTCAAACCACTCAAAACCCAGCCCACATGCAGCAACCCTCACCATGGGCCCATGCACAAAAAATAGGCAAAGCCACCTGCCTAAGTGCCCACTTGCTTCACACTGGACCAAGCCTGAATCCTTCTTCTTGGGGAATGCTGACACTGGGTTCTATTTTGGTTATAAAATTTATTTTATATCCATGAGCAACTGTGTGTCATTTCTCCTGAAATCCATTACAATTCCAAGGTGGGGAAGTTTCCCAGCAGGCAGCAGGGGCCACCAAAACCCCATATCAAAATTCCCAAAGAAGCAGCCTGTGTCTGTCCCCCATCCCAGAGCTGCCCGCTCTGGGTTGTCACTATCCAGGGACAGTGGGCCTGAAACTCTTTGAGGACAGGAAGCCGGGCTGCATCACTCACTGCCATGCCCCTAGTTATTGGGGACCCCGTCTCTTTCCAGGGTCACAGGACTCTCATGGCTTCCTTGGAAATAAGAGTAAACTCCAACTCCCACTGGTCACATTTTGTCACCCTAGTTTCCTCTATATAAGAAAGACCCTGGCATGAGGGCCCCCTGCCGGTCATAGACACCAACTGGACGGGACTCAGGCACTCCTGTTCCAGCCCAGAATCCCCCTCAGTCCTGAGCTGAGCTCCTGCAGAAAGGCAAGCAGCCCCTGATCCCAGATGCCCCAGGCTGGCCTCAGGAAAGACTTTCCCACAACCCCAGGTGCTGCTGGGGGACCTGAGCTTCTGGAACGTGGCACACAGGAGAGCATTGGGATTTCATCCTGTCGTGGGCTTGCCCTCTGGAATAAGTGCAGAAGAGATTGAATCATTATCCTGGTGACACTAGGTGTGATTTCCACCTGGCCTCAAGGAGTCTCTCCCAGATGACAGGCAGGAATTTGGTGGAATTTCAGATGTTCAAAAAGAATATTAGGAATGCAGATGTCACTGAGGGAGAGGGTTGGGCCTCACCAGTGCCTGAACGCCCATCCTCTGATATCCGCCTGGGTGGGTGGAGTGCTCTGTGTTCCACCTGCACACTTCATGCATGTAGGCTGGTCCCTGATACCTGCAACAAGAACTTAGGTCCCAGACCCTGAAAGAACTGTAACACAAAAGGGCTGAGACATGACCTCCCACTCTGCACATTACCAGTAACAAGAAGCAGAGAAAAGCTGCAGCCTTTTGAGGACTGGAGACCTAGGGGTTTGTCAAGTTAGGCTGTGACACCCTCTTTGGGGCTCTGTGGTTCTTGGTGTCTCCAAGCTTCCAGGCACTGCCATGTTCCCCTTGTCCAGAGGTACTGCATGCAGCTTCTGCTGCAGGCACCTGCATCTGGGCCAGCCACGGCCTTGCATGGAGATGGCATCTATGCCAGCTCATGGAGCTACCCACTCCACCAAAGCAGCCAGAGTGCTTGGCTGTGCACAGTGGCCAGACCGCATGCTCTCTTGCTTACACACCACTCACCACTCCATGGCCGGCTTGCCTGTGGCGGGTGTGGGATCTGGAGTGGTAGTGTGGTCTGAGTGCAGCCAGACCGAGTGGGTGGAACAAGCCCAGCAGGCAGGAGCAATACTCAGGGAGTCTCAGGACCAGGTGACAGCCCTGGGTCTGCTGAAGTGCTAAATCTGAAAAATCCCTCAAAGGCTAGTTCTTTAAGTTTCACAATAGTGATGTGATCTACAGAGATAGTGTTGGGGAAGTGGCTGGTAGCGTCTTTTGCCTTTCCCTCAAGATGAAGCCAAAGATTTTTTTTTTTTCCAGTTGCCAAATGATCCTTTATTGAAATATTTTCCTTTGTGCTTCTTAACTAGCTGGGCATTCCACAGCACCACTGTTGATGTCATCTATGATGTCATGAGGGTGGTGGCCATCAACATCACAGCCCACAGACTGGGCAGTCCCCTGGATCTCTTTAATGGTTCCAGAGTTATCTGGCTAAAGATTGGTGCTGGATCTCTCGAGCAATGACAATGACCTCATGAAAAGTGATATTCCTACTGTGTTTAATGTTTTTCTGTTTCTTTCTGTCTCTTGGTGGTTCCTTGAGGGCTTTGATGATCAGGGCAGAGGCAGAAGGCACCACCTCAATATGGGCCTGTCTGTTTTGAATGTTCAGTTTTACTGTAATCCTATGGCCCTTCCAGTCACCCGTTGCCTTGTCAATGTCATTACCAACCTGTTTTGGAGACAGACCCAGGGGGCTAATCTTGGGGGCCAGCGAAGAAGTGGCACCAACTTCACCCCTAGTGCATCTGAGGTATATGAGTTTGATCTCATTGGGGTCAAACTTTGGTGGCATGGTGGAGGTGGCTGGTGTCAGATGAACCCGGATTTGGAACGACCGAAGAAAGGTGCACCTTGGCCTCCTCCGAGCCAAAAGCTAAAAGCAAAGCCAAAGATTTTCTAGCATCCAGTTCCTACATACGAATGCCCAGGGAGTAGAGAATCACACACCTTCTTTTTATTCACCTTAAGTGTCACATTTTTCTTTTTTAATGTCACATAAGAGCAATATTTTCTTCAGGTATCTTATCACAAGAACCACCACAAATTCTAAATCAATGAGATCAGTCTTTCCATGGAGAATTCATGTTGACATCCCTGGTCCCATTTTGTGAAATAGAAAGTTTCCCAGAAAATCAGATACTATGTGTTACAAAAGAAAAGGAAGTATTTAGTCTTGAAAAATTAAGGATTCACAAGACCTCAAGGGAGAATCTATAAAGAAGTGAATGAATGAAGAGAAACTTCCCAGAGGCTCACGCCTGTAATCCGAGCACTTTAGGAGGCCGAGGCAGGCGGATCACGAGGTCAGGAGATCGAGACCATCCTGGCTAACACGGTGAAACCTGTCTCTACTAAAAAATACAAAAAATTAGCCAGGTGTGGTGGCGGGCGCCTGTAGTCCCAGCTACTTGGGAGGCTGAAGCAGGAGAATGGTGTGAACCCGGGAGGCAGAGCTTGCAGTGAGCAGAGATCGCGCCACCACACTCCAACCTGGGCGATGGAGCGAGACTCAGTCTCAAAAAAAAAGAGAATGAAGCAGGAGGCAGAGGATGACATTTGACTCAGCAAACAGTCTACACATGGTCTGAGTGTCCCTTCCTAGCCTGTGTGAAAAGCCTGTGAAAGATGTTTTGTACAATGACTTTGGTGATATAGGATGACAAGCAAATTTGTTACCCAGTGAATAGCTTAAAAGGAAACCAATAATGGAAACTCGTGGATGGTGGGAGACACCTCACTCCATGCTGTCTTCTGATGTTCATATGTTTTCCGCCTTTGCCTGACAACTCATCTACCTCCCAGCACACGGCTAGAGGCACATGTTCAGCACCACGGACAGAGCCCCATTCATCCTGGCAGCTCATTGTGTGAGGATGGAGGCAACTGAGAGTTTCCGACCCTGGGATACAGAGAGCTCTGGGAAATGTGTAAGAAACATATCCTGGGGTGACAAAGGCAGATCTGAATAAGAAGTCTGAATGAGCCCTCAGGAGGCTGAAATCAGCAAGCTCTGCAGGGACCCCAGGGCCCAGAATCACTGTCAAACAAACCATGTAACAGTGCAAGCAGCCTCTGTCATTCCTCCCTGAACCCTAGTCCTACAACACGAGATCTCAAATGGCCTAAGCCCTGTTCAAATCTCCACTACTTTCCAAGCCCACCTGTCCCCACTATACAACCACCAGTGGTGCAGATGGGCACATTAGGACTCTCCCAATACAAGGCTCCAGTTGCTTCCAAAGCGGGGTTAACTTTGAAGAGACCAGAAAAAACAATGATAACACCAGCATTTTCCAATAGGCTGTAACAGAATATTGAAGAGGTTTGGGTGTGTTTTTCTGACTGTCAAGTAAGACCTTATTCTAGGTATCCTAGAGACATCTCACTTTCCAGTCCAATTTTGACATAAAAGTGGTTTAAATGACACCCAAATTCATGAAGCATTCCATTAAAAAATTAATCAAAAGGCCAACTCAGTGACTCTTCTCACTTTCCAGTCCAAATTTGAAGAAAAAGTGGTTTAAAAACTAATAAAAAGGCCGGCGTGGTGAATCACACCTGTAATCCCAGCACTTTCTGAGGTCCAGGTGGGCAGATGGCTTGAGGCCAGGAGTTGGAGACCAGCCTGGGAAATATGGAAAAACCCCGGCTCTGGCTACCCATCTTGTGCTCTGTATCTCTGGGTTTCCCAGCAAAAACCTGTCCATTCTGTGTACCCTTCCTGCCTCTGCTGTGCAGCACATTCCCAGGCCCTCCCTGGAGTCTGTGCCTCCTCTCTCACTTATCTCTCCTATCCCTCTCATCCTCTCAGCCCTGCTGCCAGGCTTCCAAATGCTCCCTACACTCTCTGGCAAATGTCCATTTGTAAGATTTACCCTAGTGCTAAAATTCCTGACAGACCTTCTCTTTTCTCTAGACCCTGAGGCTGAAGGTGAATATCACCACCAAGGAACAAACTGGGGCAAAAAATGATGAATCTAGAATGTCATCAGATTTTTTTAAAATAATAGTTTTATTGTTGCTGTGATTAGCAGTCAATTTTCAAGGTGGCCTACAGTAACCCCTGTGTGTGTTCTCCATCCTACAGAGATTTGTAACCTCCCTGGGACAGAGCTCCCAGAGGGAGGGATGGGCCACTATCTTTGCCATTTAGATGACTTAGCTGTTCCAGCCTTCAGGCCTCAGAGTGTCTGAGGCAACTAGGGGCTGACACGGACCCCCAGCACAGCACAGCTGCTCTACCAAAACGTGGCCAGACTGTTTCTTTAAGCAGGTCCCTGATCCCGTTCCTCCTCACTGGGCAGGACCTCCCAACTGCGGTCTCCAGCCACCTCCTACAGGTGCCTTTGCATTGGCAACAGGCCTGTACCATCCTGGGATGAAGCTTTAGGGAGGGACTGCTGCCATTTTTGCAGTTTCACAGTCTTCACTGGTGATACCTCCAGGTACTAGAATATCTGAGGCAACTAAGGACTGGAGCAGGCCCCCAGAATACCACAGCAGCCCTACAGAAAAGAGCAGACTGTTACATTGGTGCCCATTCCCATGTCTCCTCATCAGGCAGATCCTCCAAGCCTAGGCCTCCAGCCACCCCCTGCCAGGGCTATGAAACCAGTAGCAACTCCGCAACTCCATGAACAGAGCCTCCAGCGGCATCTGAAAGCCTCTTTGCCACTGCCTCTGCAGTGGAACTGTCCTTGCCACCCTCAGACTAACAAAGGAGCAAAGGCCCTAAGTGCTTTATTCACACCTCCAACAAGCTGCAGTCAACCCAAGGAGAGGAGATCAGTCTGTTTCCCATGGGTCCCATACCCCTTCTCCTACTGCTCATCACCAGGCAGGGAACCCCTGGCATGGACCCACGGCACAGATGCTCCATCTTGGGCTGACTGCACTGAGTGATTGCTGACCTTCATCTCTCCGGAATGGAGCCCCCAGGAGACAAGCAAACAACCCTTGGCCACAACCACTAATAAGATCCCTTCCTCTGCTGTTTCCAACTTGAGGAAGGAACATAAACACTGAGATCACCCTAGAGTTGCAGTGGGCAGCCCAGGAGTCCCAAGTCATAATCACAGCCAGCACTCAAGAGGGAGAGGAACCCACATTTTCAGAGCATTGTGAGGGAACACAGCTGCAACTGTGAGGAAACACAGGGGAGCCACATAACTGACCAATAAGCCTAAGTGCCACCTGCTGGATCACACCCCAAAGCTTCAACATAAATAATACCTTACTAACATATCCTGCCTCTGAAACCAGAGACAAGAAGTCAGCTTCAAATAAAGACCCCACAAAAAGCCTCAGCCCAGTGAAAACATCCAGAAAAGAAGTCTATTGACTGTACTTAATCTACACTGCAATTAAAGGAACACCCACACACAGAGATAAGAAAGAAGCAATGCAAGAACTCCAGTAACTCAAATGGCCAGAGGGTCATATGTCCTCCAAACGACCACACTAGTTCTGCAACAAGAGTTATGAACCATGCTGAGCTAGCTGAAATGACAGAAGTAGAATTCAGAATACAGATAGAAACAAAGATCACTGAAATTCAGGAGGATGGCAAAACCCAATCCAGGGAAAACAGGAGTCACAATAAAGTGATACAAGAACCAAAGAACAAAATAGCTGGTATAAAAAAGATCCTAACAGGTCTGACAGAGCTGAATAACACAATACAAGAATTTCACAATGCAATCACAAGTATTAACAGTAGAATAAACCAAGCTGAAGAAAGAATCTCAGAACTCGCAGACTGGTTCTTTGAAATAAGAGAGTCAGACAAAAATAAAGAAAAAAGAATAAAAAGAAATGACCAAACCTCCAAGAAGTATGGGATTATGTAAACAGGCTAAATTTATGAATCATTGGCATCCCTGAAAGGGAGAGGGAGAAAGCAAACAACTTGGAAAACATACTTCAGGATATTGTCCATGAAAACTTTCTCAACCTTGCTAGAGAAGCCAACAGACAAATTCAGGAAATACAGAGAACTCTTGCAAGATTCTACACAAGGAGATCATCCCCAAGACACATAATCATCAGATTTTCCAAGGTCGAAATGAAAGAAAGAATGTTAAACGCACCTAGAGATAAAGGGCAGGTCATCTACAAAGAGAACCCCATCAGGCTAACAGCAGACTTCTCTGCACAAGCCAGAAGAGATTGGGGATCTATATTCAACATTCTCAAAGAAAAAATCTTCAACCGAGAATTTTATGTCCAGCCAAACTATGCTTCCTAAGATCCTTTTCAGATAAGCAAATGTTGAGGGAATTCATTACCACCAGGTCTGCCTTACAAGAGATTTTGAAAGGAGCACTAAATATAGACAGAAAGACCACAACCAGCTAATACAAAAACATACTTAAACACACAGACTAGTGTCACTATAAAGCAACCACGCAAACAAGCTAACATAACCAGCTAACAGCACAACGACAGGATCAAATCCACATATATCAATACTAACCTTTAACGTAAACAGGCTAAAGGCCCCACTTAAAAGACACAGACTAGCAAGCTGGATAAAAAAGCAAGACCCAATGGTATGCTGTCTTCAAGAAGCCCATTTCACACTTAATGGCACTCATAGGCTCAAAATAAAGGAATGGAGGAAAATCTACCAAGCAAATGGAAAACAGAAAAAAGCAGGAGTTGCAATCCTAATTTCAGACAAAGACATTAAACCAACAAAGATAAAAAAAGAAGGGCATTACATAATGGTAAAGGGTTCAATTCAGCAAGAAGACCTAACTATCCTAAATATATTTGCACCCAACACAGAAGCACATAGATTAACAGAGGAAACTCTTAAAGACCTTCAAAGAGACTTAGACTCCCACACAATAATAGTGTACTTAAAAACTCTCCAGCCTTTCGTTTCAGCAGAGCTGAGTTCAATCTCTTTCCTCCATTGCAATAGTCTTGAATAGTCTTCCTTGACTATTTAAATCAAAAAAAAAAAAAAAAAAAAAAAAGGAGACGACATTGCGTACAGGTGTATACATTGGAAAAACTACTCTATTTATTTTCCCATAATCTACTGTCATTCTCCATGTCCCATCAGCCTCCCACATGGGCCATACAATGGCTTGGAGCTGCACCATTTTGTAAATTCCTCAGGCTTCTTTACTGTTACACATATTACCCCAGGCTGTGTTTCCGAGATGCCTTAGTGAAAGTTGATTTTCTTTCTATGTCTTCTCAGGGAAAAGATCTGCTGCAGAGAAAAAGAAACCAAGAAATTACGAATAACAGACAAGGAAATAACTGAAAATATTTGAGAAACTGCTAGAGATTAGACTACTGGGCCAGGGCTCTTCAAAAGGAGTGATGAAAACATCTAGACTCCCCTCCTCATTTCCACCTCCCTTCCCCCGACCCCCTGGCCAGGGACAGGGTCCCTACCTTTCACATTCACGGGAGATAGGAGATGAGTCGCACTGGGAATTCACACCCTGAACCTTCAGCTTCACAACAAAATGGTTTGTGAGGCCAAAGGACTCAGGACAGCAGAGCTCAAAGCAGGGCCAGAAGCGGCAGTGGGGACCACATTGGCGGGTCTGGCTCAGGGACACGATGGCATCATCGTAACAGCACTGCTCCAAAGGGTTGTAGATCTTGTCTCCACACCTGGGTGCCGGCTGGCACAGCCATGGCTCTGAGCCAGCAGGAGCTGGACAGATGGACAGACATTGTTGCTGTGAGCCCAAGGATAACCAGGCACTACATCCCCCAATCAGGAGCCCTCTGTGAACCCCCACGCCCACTTTCCAAAGGCAGCCTCCTTCCTCTTCACTCTTGCCCATCCTTGTACTCACCGATGACTTCCCTTGGACACCAGAGGAGGAGAAAGACTAACACACAAGCAGGAGCTGGGAGAGAAAGAAAGGAGGTTAAGGATGGGGCTGGAAGTGTGGCCACTAGGTTGTTCTCAGGAAGGGCAGGCCAGGGTGGGGAAGGCTTAGTTCCAGATTAGCTCTAAAGGCTTGGGTTTGGAACTATCTTTGCATAGGATCTAACTCCTGACACAGTTAAGAGTCCAGACAGCAGGGCCAGAGAAGCATGGACCCTTCTAGGAAAGAGAATGCAGGGAAAACTCTTGGAGTATCTTCGTTCATGATTCTAAGAATATGGTGAAGTTTACCAGTTGGAAAAAGGAGGGAACAGCTGTTAAAGACTAACCATGGTTAAGATTAAGGTGATAAGGAAGGAGGAAGGAAGCTGAGAAAGATTGGCAAGTGGAGAACTGGGGTGCAGGATTGTTTTGGAGATAGGATTGGGCTTGAGTAGGTCTTTTTTTGTTTGTTTGCTTTTTATTTTTTGAGACAGGGTCTTACTCTGTCACCCAGGCCAGAGTGCAGTGGTGCCATCTTGACTCATTGCAGCCTCGAACTCCAGGGCTCAAACGATCCTCTCACTTCAGCTTCCTGAGTAGGTGAGACTACAGACATGTGCCACCATGCCCAGGTAATTTTCTATTTTCTTTTCTTTTTTTTTTTTTTTTTTTTTTTTTTGAGACAGAGTCTCGCTCTGTCACCCAGGCTGGAGTGCAGTGGCGCGATCTCGGCTCACTGCAAGCTCCGCCTCCTGCAGCACTAAAAAAATTAGCCAAGCATGGTGGTGCGCACCTGTAATCCCAGCTACTAGGGGGCCTGAGGCAGGAGAATCACTTGAACCCGGGAGGTGGAGGTTTGCAGTGAGCCAAGATCGTGCCACTGCACTCCTGCCTAGGTGACAGAGCGACACTCTGTCTCAAAATAAAATAAAATATAAATTGCAATCAATTTGGGGGGAACTAACATCTTTACTGGTTGAGTTTTACAATCCATGAAAATGGCATGTCTCTCCATTTATTTTTATTTCTTTCAGGAGCATTTTGTAATTTTCAGCATATAAGTCCTGTACATGTTTTGTTAGATTTACACCTAACTTTTTCATTTTTGAACAATTGCAGGTGGTATTTTATTATTAATTTCAATGTCCACATGTTCATTATTGGTATAAAGAAACACAATTGATTTTTTCTATGTTGATCTTGCATTCTGAAACCTTGCTAAACTCATTTATTAGTTACAGGAGTACATTTTTAGATTCCTTGGGACTGTTTACATAGACAATTGAGTGGCCTACAAATAGGAGCAGTTTTATTGCTTTCTTTCCAGTCTGTATAAATTTTAATTCTTTTTTTTCCTTGACTCATTGCCCTGGTTAGAATGTCCAGCAATACACTCAATAAGAATGGTGAAAGCAGACTTCCTCTCCTTTACTCAATCTTAGGTGGAAAACATTCACTTTTTCACCATTACTTATATTAGTTGTAGGGTTTTTGTAGATGGACTTTATTGAGTTGAGGAAATTCCCCCATTCCTGTTTTTCTGGGAGTTTTTAAAATCATGAATGGGTGTTAAATTTTATCAGATGCTTTTTCAGCATCAATTGATGTGATCATGTCATTTTTCTTCTTTAGCATGTTAATACGGTGGATTACACTGAGAGTGGTTTTTGAAATATTCTGCCAGGCTTACATTCTGGAATAAACCCTACATAGTCATGGTGTGTAAGTATTTTTTTATATTGCTGAATTTAATTTACAAATATTTTGTCAAGGATTTTTGCATGAAGGATATTGGTCTATAGTTTCATTGCTTTGTTGTTGTCATTGTTCTTGTTTGCCTGTATTTTTATGATTTTTGTAGCAAAATAACTGATTTTATGAAATGAATTGAATTACCTCCTATTCTATTCTCTGGATGAGATTGTGCAGAATTGGTGTCAATTTCTTTTTAAACATTTGGTAGATTCTCAAGTGCAACCATCTGGGCTTGGAGATTTCCTTTTTAGGAGATATTTTAAATTCTGAATTCGATTTCCTTAATAGTTATAAGGCTACTAAAATAATGTATTTCATATTGCGTGTGTTGTGATCATTTGTGCTTTTAAATGGGTGGTCCATTTCATCTAAGTTGTCAAACTGTGTAGAGTTATTCCTAGTTTTCCACTATTATTCTTTTAGTGTCTGCAAAACCTATAGTGATATCTCCTGTCTCATTCCTGATACTGACAATTTGTGTCTTCTCTTTGAATTTTTGAGAGTTTTGCTAAAACTATCAAAAGATTATTGATCTTTTCAAAGAATTAACTCTCTGTTTCATTGATCTTCTAGACTGTTTTTCTGTTTTCAATTTTATCGACTCCTGCTCTCTTTATTATTTCTTCCTTCTTCTTGCTTTGGGTTTATTTTGCTCTTTTATTTTTTCCTAGCTTCTTGATGTGAAAGCTTAGATTACTGATTTTTCTTTTTTTCTAATACAACTATTTAGCACAATAAGTTTCACACTTAGCACTGCCTTACATATGTTCCACAAATTTTGATATATTGTGTTTTCATTTCATTAAGTTAAATATAGTTTTAAAAATCTTTGAGACTCATCTTTAAACCAAGAGTTATTTAGAGTTGTGTTGCTTAGCTTCCAAGTGCTTGGAGATCTTTCTGTAGTCATTAGTTTGATCAAATTATGGTCAGACAACTTACTCTGTTAAACTTCAATACTTTGGAACTTGTTGAGGTTTGTTTTATGGCTCTAGGTAGAAGCCAATTCTCCATTACCATTTACAATGATATCAAAAATAACAAATACCTAGAATTCAATCTAAAGAAAGGTGAGAAACCTCTGCAAAACTCTGCTGAAAGATACTAAAGAACACCTAAGTAAATGGGAAATTACCATGTTTATGCTTTGGAAGACTCAATATAACAAAGATGTCAATGTTCCCCAAATTGATCTACAAATTCAATGCAAACTCAATAAATATTACAGCAAGGTTTTGTATAAGTTAACAAAGTGATTCCGAAATTTATCAGAAAGTGATGGTTGGGCACAGTGGCTCACACCTGTAATCCTAGCACTTTGGGAGGCTGAGGCAGGAAGATTGCTTGGTCCCAGGAGTTCAAGGCCAGCCTGGGCAACACAGTGACACCCTGACTCTATACATATTTTTTTTTAAATTTCTTTTTAAATTTTATTATTATTATACTTTAAGTTTTAGGGTACATGTGCACAATGTGCAGGTTTGTTACATGTGTATACATGTACATATTTTTTAAAAAAATTACCAGAAAATGAAAACGACAAGATAGCCAATACAATATTGAAGAAACTAAACAAAGTTACACAACTTACACTAACAGATCAGGAAGTTTTATAAAACTATAATAATTTAGAGCGTGGTATTGTGAAAGATAAATAATTTTATCAATGGAATGAAACAGAGTTCAGATACAGATCCACACACAGACAATCAGTGATTTATGACAAATGTACCACTACAATTCACCAGGCAAAGATTAGTCCTTTTAATAGATATCTATATCGGGGGGGAATGTATCTTGACCCTTATCTCACACCAAATGTGAAAATTAATTTGAAATGGATCATAGACTTAAATGCAAAATATTTCAAACTATAAAGCAGGACTTCCAGAAGTCAGTGTGAAGAGCATGGGTGCCTTCCTCCCAGCAAAACAACCATTTAACTGATGAAAATTATTTCTTTTATAAAAACAACTAGTTAAGTCTCAGGAAATTGTCCTAAGGGCATACAGCAAATAAAGAAATGTTTATTCAAGAAATTCCACTCAATCTGTATAGAGCAGCGAGAGTCTGAGGGCATTTAAGCCACAAATTATCCCAATTCCCCACATCCCCAGCCAACTCTGTGTAATTAAAGCTCTATGCTGGGTAGTCACGGACAAGAATATGGGACTCCACTTCTCCCCAGCTCCCAGCCTAGGGCTACAGTTTCAGTCCAGAAAGGGCAGTACACCAGCATCTTTTATACTGCTGTCTCCATGCTGCGGATGCTCTACATTAGTTAGAAATTGTGGCTTACAGTACCAGGGCTCCTTCTCCCATCCAGCCCCTCCTCCCATCCAGCCCCTCCTCCTAGCATGGAAGTTCCACGCCAGGTTTAGCAGGTGAAGCACACTGGGCTTCATTGATCCTGCCTGAGTTCACTCATGGGGCAGAGGTTCCACGCAAGAAAGAGCAAACCGAGAAGACTAGCAGCTACCACCCCCTCCCAGTGTTCTAGCTGGAGAGGAAAGACATCGCCGCAGGAGAAGCTGGCTGCTGTCCCTGACACCAGCTCCAGTCCAGTGGCTCAGCGGTTCTGCCCCGGAGAGAGGGAGGCCATCAGAACAGAGAGCTCCACAGGTCTCCCTAAAAATGGCTTTTCTTGAAATACAGTGTGGAGAAGTTCATGCCTAAGGACATTGTACAAAAAAATTGGAAACTTTGGTGCTAGAAAACTAAGAAGAGGGTGGTAATTCCATGACAGTAGTAACAAGAAACAAAAAGACCAGCCGGGCGCGGTGGCTCATGCCTGTAATCCCAGCACTTTGGGAGGCTGAGGCGGGCCGATCACGAGGTCAGGAGATCCAGACCACCCTGGCAAACACGGTGAAACCCCATCTCTACTAAAAAAAAATACAAAAAATTAGCCGGGCGTGGTGGCGGGTGCCTGTAGTTCCACCTACTTGGGAGGCTAAGGCAGGAGAATGGCATGAATCCAGGAGGCAGAGCTTGCAATGAGCTGAGATAGTGCCACTGCACTCCAGCCTGGGCGACAGAGTGAGACTCCGTCTCAAAAAAAATAAAAATAAATAAATAAATAAATAAACAAACAGGCAGAAGCTTAACAGAGAAAATCAGAAAAAGAGATAACTAAGAAGGGCCCTCCTGGGGTCAGAGACAGCCTCAAACCCTGGCAACACTCTGACTTGGCAAAAGGGTTAGACATTAAGCAGCCCACAGAATGATTTATGCATTGTGCTGTAGGCCTATTAAAAATACAGCAATCAATTAACAATTAGAGGAGTCTAACAGATGCAAGTGATACCAACAGAGGCAGACGAGCCAGAAGCTTAACAGAAACATCAGGAAAAGAATAGTCAAAAAGAATGAGTTCATGTTCTTTGCAGGGACATGGATGAAGCTGGAAACCATCATCCTCAGCAAACTAACACAGGGAACAGAAAACCAAATACCACATGTTCTCACTCAGAAGTGGGAGATGAACTGTGAGAACACATGGACACAGGGAGGGGAACATCACACCCAGGGGCCTGTCAGGGGCTGGGGGGAAAGGGGAAGGAGCACATTAGGACAAATACCTAATGCATGTGGGGCTTAAAACCTAGATGATGGGTTGATAGGTGAAGCAAACCACCATGGCACATGTAACAAACCTGCATGTTCAGCACATGTATCCCAGAACTTAAAGTAAAATATATATATATATAATATATATGTGTATATATATATGTGTATATAATATATATGTGTATATATGTGTATATAATATATGTATCTAATATATATTATATATAATATATATGTATATATGAATATATATGTGTATATATATAAAATATATGCATATATGTATATATAACATATATGTATATATAAATATATATGTGTATATATGTATATATTATATATGCATATATTATATGTATATATGTATATATATGTATATATAATATATGTATATATTATATGTGTATATAATATGCACATATATATTATACATGTATATAATATATACACGTATATTATATATACGTGCATATATAATATATACGTGTCTATATGTATATATAATATATACGTGTCTATATGTATATATAATATATACGTGTATATAATATACACGTATATATATGTATATATAATATATATGTGTGTGTGTGTATATATATATATATATAATTTGTAATAAAATGGCAAAAGCTACCCCCAAAAAAGAACCCAGCTAAAACCATAATTATCTGGAATAATTAGCGATCCAGCACTCATGCCCAAGGCTGCACCCTCTGGAGAGCACTAATAAAATAGAATTGTGTAATTATATAAGCAATTATATAACTTGTAACTACTTATTAAAACAGTATAATTGCTTATTTCTTATCCTTTCTTCTCTTAATTGGTCTTAAAAGTAATGGCATAAAACAATACGTACATAATTGTATTGCTGGGAAAAATAAAGAATCTGATTTTAAAATGGGCAAAAGATCTGAATACCTATTTCTCAAAAGAAGACATACAAACACTCAAGTATATGAAAAAAGTATATGAAAAAATGTTCAACATTACTTACATTAGGGAAATGCAAATCAAAACCACAATAAGAAATCTTATCTCAGTTAAAATGGCTTTTATCCAAAAGACAAGAAATAACAGATGCTGGCAAGGATGCAGAGAAAGGGGAATATCCACACACGGAAAATGCCCATCCAGGCCCAGATGGTGAATTTTACAAAACAATTAAAGAAGACTTAATACCAATCATTCACAAACTTTTCAAAAAAACCAAACACAACTTTCCAATCTATTCTGAGGCCTGTATTACCCTGATACCAAAACCAGACAAAGACATCACAAGGAAAAAAAACTACAGACCAACATCTCTTATGAATATAAGTTCAAAAATCCTCAACAAAATATAGCAAACCAAATCCAGCAGCATATATAAAGAATGATACGCCATGACCAAGCAGATTTATCCCAGGGATGCAAAGTTGGTTTAACGTATGAAAGTCAATTAATATAATACACCATCTTGCTAGACTATAGGAGGGAGACACGTAATTCTCTCAAATGATACTGAAAGAGCATTTGACAAAATCTACACTCTTTGATGATAAAATACAAAGAACAAACTAGGAATAGAAGAGAGCTTCCTCAACCTGTTAAAGAGCATCTACAATAAACTCATAGCTAACATCATACTTAATTGTGAAAGATTGAATACTTTCCCCCAATATCAGGGACAAGACAAGTATATCCACTCTTACCACTCTATTCAACATAGCATTGGCGGTTCAAGCCATGAAAGTTAGGCAAGAAGATAAAACGAATTTAGACTGAGAAAAATAAAGTAAAATGATTTCTATTTGCAAATGACATGATTTTGTATGTTAAAAATCCTAAGGACCAGGCACAGTGGCTCACTCCTGTAATCCCAGCATTTTGGGAGACCAAGTGGGGAGGATCACTTGAGGTCAGAAGTTTGAAAACAGCTTGGTCAACATAGCGAGACCCCATCTGTATAAAAATAAAAACATAAAAAAATTAGCCAGGGATGGTGGCACATGCCTGTAGTTCTAGCTGCTCAGGAAGCTGAGGCAGGAGGATCACTTGAGCCCAGGAGTTCGAAGCTGCATTGAGCTATGATCACACCACTGCACGCCAGCCTGTGTGACAGAGTGAGATTCTGTCTCAAAAAAGAAAAAAAAAAAAACTTAAGGAAGCTACTATGACCTAAAGACTAATAGAAAAATTCAACAGGGTTGTAAGATAAAGGAGATCAACATATAAAAAGCAATTGTATACACTAGTAAAAAACCATCTAAATATTAAATTAAGAAAATAATTCCACATACAATAGTACCAAAGAGAATAAAATACTTATGAATAAATTGAACAGAAGAGGTGCAAGATTTGTGCACTAAAAACAACAAAACATTGTTGAAAATAATTAAGACTATGTAAATAAATGGAAATACATCCATGTTTACAAATTGGAAGACTTAATATTGTTCAGATGCCAAAACTCCCAAATTGATCTATAGAATCAATGCAATCCATACCAAAGATCTTTTGTGAGATGAAGTGTCACTCTGTCACCCAGGCTGGAGTGCAGTGGCACGATCATGACTCACTGCAACCTCCGCCTCCCAGGCTTAAGTGATCCTTGCACCTCAGCCTCCCAACTAGCTGGGACTACAGACGCCCACCACCATGCCTGGCTAATTTTTTGTATTTTTTGGTAGAGATGGGGTGTCACCATATGGCCCAGGCTGGTCTCTTAACGCCTGAGATCAAGCTATCCACCTGCCTTGGCCTCCAAAAGTGCTGGGATTACAGGCGTGAGCCACAGCACCCAGCCTTCTCTGAAGAAATTAATCAGTTGATCCTAAAACTCGTATTGAAACATAAAGGACCCAGAATAACTAAAACGATCTTGAAAAAGAGCAAAATTGTAGAATTGATACTTCATGATTTCAAAGCTTACCACAAAGCTATAGTGACAGTGTAGGAGCTGACATACAGGATAGACATATAGATCAATGAATAAAACTAACAGTCAGAAAATAAACCCTTAGATTTGTTGAAATCAAATTTCAACAAAAGTGCTAGGACTATGAAGTAAGGGAACAAATGATTTTTCAACAAATGGTGCTGGGAAAACTGTATATTCATACACAAAAGAATGGGCAGAAAGAGGATCTCTTCCTCACACCATACACAAGGATTAACTCAGAATGCAACACAGACCCAAATACAAGAGCGAAACATATAAAACTCTTAGCAGAAATGTAAAATAAGCAACCCACAGAAAGACAAATACCACACCATCTCACTTGTATGTAGAATCTAAAAGAGTTGAACTCATGGAAGTAGAGAGAATGGCAGTTACCAGAGGATCGGTGTGGGCAGATGGGGAACAGGGAGATAAGCAAATGATATAAAGTTACAGTTAAACAGGAAAGATAGGTTTTAGAGATCCACTGCAGGGCACGGTGACTATAATTAATAATAGTGTGTTGTGGGCTGGACGTGATGGCTCATACCTGCAATCCCAGCACTTTGGGAGGCCAAGGAGGAGGGTTGCTTAAGCCCACAAGTTGGAGACCAGCCTGGGCAACACAGTGAGACATCGTCTCTATGAAAAACAAAATTAGCATGGTGTGGTGGTGCGTGCCTGTGGTCTCAGCTACTTGGGAGCTGAGGTAGAAAGATGATTTGAGCCTCAGAGGTGGAGGGTGCAGTGAGCTGTGATCACACCACTGCACTCCAGACTGGGCATCAGAGTGAGACCCTGCCTCTTAAAAAAACAAATGGTGTGTTGTATATTTCAAAATTGCTGAAGAGTATATTTGAAATGTTCTAGTGACAAAAAATAATAAGTATATGAGGTGGTAGATATGGTAATTAACTTGATTTAATCATTTAACAAGGCAAACATATATTAAATCATATTTTACCCCATAAATATACACAATTATTCTTTGTCAACTTCTTAAAAAGATTCCTAGCAGAAAACACAGAAGTAAATCTTAATGACCTCGAGTTAGGTAATATTTTCTTAGATATTACACCAAAAGCACAAGAGACAAAAGAAAGAATAGACTTTATCAAAAATTAAAAACCTATGCACTGCAAGCAATAACATCAAGGAAATGAAGCCAATCCACATAATGAGGAAAGTATTTGCAAATTATATATATGATAAGGGATGAGTATCCAGCATATCTTCTAAAACTCTTACAACTAAATAATAATAAAATAAATAACCCAATTTAAACATGGAAAAATCTGAATAAACCCCTTCTCAAAAAGAAACACAAATGGCCAATAAGCACATGGAAAAGACACTCAGCATCGTTATTTACCAAGGAAACGCAAATTAAAACTACACAGAATATCATACACACCCACCCGGATGACCGTAATAAACATGAAAATAGAAAATAACAAAGATTGGAGAACCTGCAGAGAAATGTGAGCCCTCATACACTGCTGGTGGGAATGTAATTGATGCAGCTCTGTGGAAAACAGTTTGCTAATTCCTCAAAAAGTTAAACAGAATTACCATGTGGCGTAGCAATTCCACTCCTACGTGTACACCCAAGATAACTGAAAACAGGTTCTCAAGCAAATACATGTATATGTGTGTTCATAACAGCACTATTCACAACAGCCCAAGTGTCCATCAACAGAAGAATGGATAAATGAATGCTGATACGTGGATACAACTGAATTTATTCAGTTGTAAAAAGGAATGAAGTACTAATAAATTCTACAATGGGGATATGCCTTGAAAACATTAAGTTAAAAAAAAAGTGACATGAAAGGTCACATATGGTGTGATTCCATTTATAAGAAATGTCCCAGATAGGTAAATCCATAGAGACAGAAAGCCGACTGGTGGTTGCCAAGGGTGAGGGTAGAGGGGAAAGGGAGGAACAGCTAAGTGGGCATGCGGTGGTCGGGGGCTGTGGAGCCAGGTGACTCGGAGGTAAAAAGCAACTCTGGAAGATGACTGGGCTACTCTTCCTTCAACTTGAGAAAGAAACGAAGAGAAGGAAGGAGAGGAGGGAAAAGACAGGGAGGGGAGAGGGGAAGAGAAGAGGGGGGATGTGAGACAGAGAGACACAGGGAGAGGAGGAGAGGGAGGGGGAGAGGGAGAGGGGAAGATGGGGAGAGGTGGAAAGGGTGAGAGGGGGAGTGGGAGAGAGAAAGAGAGAGAGAAAAGAGAGGGAGAGAGAGGAGAGAGAGAGAGAGAGAGAGAGAGAGAGAGAGAGAGAGAGAGAGAGAGATGGTTGCCCAAAAAGAAGTTAGTGAACACAGCAGGCATTGCTCATCTTGATGGAATACACACAACAAAACTCAGTCCACTGCCTGAGCTGCCCTTACTTACCCAGCACACTTCTGGGGTAGTCGGTCCTCATGCCTGAGACATTGAACCTCATGATTTCCTGCTGCTGAGAGCCCAGGAACTCCAGGCAACAGTGCCTGGGCTACAGGGCTGGGTCTGGTTTGAGGGCAGGATGATCCCCTCATCACAGTCCCAAGAGATTGTAGATCTGGTCTCCACTCCTGAGTGTCAACTGGCACAACCACAGTCCAATATCTGGAAGAGTCAGAGCTGATGAGCTGGCAGGGGGCCTCTGGGAGCCTCCAACCCTATCCACAGTACTATAATCCTACCTCCTTTCTTCTCCCTCCACTCACCACACCCATTCTCACCTGTGGTCCCTTCTGAGCCTGAGCCCAGGACTTCAAAAATAAAGATCAGCTGAGAGCAGAAAGAGAAAGACTGATTCTGGGGTCACCAGATCATGATCAAGGGGCACAAGATGATGTCTCTGAGTTTCTTTGATTGCTGTAACAGCTCAGAGTGGATTTGGGGACTGACTCTGTGCAGGTTCTGGGCATTGGGCTTGGCAGGTGAGGAAATGCAGGGAGGGCTCTGCAAAGGGTTAAGCTTCTGGAACTTGCAGGTGGGGAGAGAGACGGCAATGCAGTCAGAGAGGACACGGGTGATTATGAGGTGGGAAACCAAGAATTAAATAGGGAAGAGAGAATTAAGTTTGAGGTTCAGAGGTACATTAGGGATAACAGTAGGCATTAGCTCAACCTGGGGCTAGGGTTGCCTTACCGAAAATTCTGGGCACCATGGAGCTTCAGAGCAGCTGATGGGACAGCAGCAGTGCAAATGGGTCAGTGACTTCACACAGGGACTTACATAAGCCATGAACTTACCCACGTTTAGGGAGGTGCCCGGAAGCAGTTCCTCTTGGAAAGGGTGAGAAGCCGCAGAAAGCATAAGAAAAAAAATGCATCAGCAGCTTAGTAAGATGTTCCCGGACCTGTCCCAAGTGGCTGCTACCTTCTCAGACCTCTCGAAATCTCAGGGTAAAGGCTTCTCTAGAACCTTTCAAAGCCGTGAGTGAGTGTCATTCTTTGAACTCTGCCCACGGCAAAGCCACTTGAAAGAGATTCCTTGGCTCTCACTTATCTGAGAGCATACTACTCACCAAACATCACAGCTGGTGATGAAACTTCATATTCATCCACCCTGAAGTTTCAAGGGGTCCCTCTACTCCCCATCTCAGTCCAGCTCCAGACCTGCCCTATGAGAAACCAACACACCCATCCAAACCCAAAGAATGGACTCAGAGACACAGAAAACAGTGGAAGCAAGACTTTTAATGACGGTCTTGCAAGATTGAGTGTCTGGTAGGCAGGCAAACCCAGTATGGTTACAACAAGCAATTTATCCCCTAGTGCACAAGTCTCTCCCCCGGTTCCTGGTAGGCTGAGTACGATGGGGTCACAATCCTCCCAGACGTCGCCTATTGGTCGCTGGGTTCAGGCTTTTAGGTGTTTTCTTTAGGATTGTCTCACTGCATTTTGTTGCAGCCTATAATGCATTGCAATCAAAGTCAGCTCGGGGGCTTTTCAAGTATTTAACTTATGACCTAGGTAGTCAGGCAAGGGGATAAGAATAGATAAAGTGAGCTATTTTGCTGGCTAGTAAACCTTCATTCTAGACTAAACTCTGGTTCGGGCAAGGGTAACTAAGGGGACTCTGACAAGCATGCACCAGCTATTAAAGCATGGGCCTAGTATATTCTGTCCTTCCATAGTTTGTGGGCCTCAGCCTATTTGAGGTACTTTGTCTTGGAAATGGACCACCATATCCATTATTATAATTGTAGACAGCACTGTCTATAATTTCTTCAGAGTCATTTAGGGGAAACTGTGAAGATGCAGCATAATCTAGAAAAAGAGCAGGGGCTGTAAAAACTCTGCCAGGGAGAACAGAAAAGGAACAGACAGTGATAGAATAGACATCTGGGATTCATAGAATACATGGAAAGGCAGCACCTTTTTGTTGTTGTTTCTGGAGTGCTTTGTCCAAGGAAACGCTCCTTCTGTGTTTCTTACTGTTATTTTATTGTCACCATCACTATTATTTGTGTGACGGGATACCGTGTGGGCTATTATTAGAATGTGCTCCTGTGTTTTCCATTGACTTCCTTTCCATCCCACAGCGAGATGGGTGGGAGGGTGAGTCAGAGATCAGGAGAAGTGTTAGGGCTTTATAAAAGTGCATTGTTAGAAGAGTTCTTCCCCCTCTCTCCCTCTTAACTGGATGTCCAGCTCTTCAGTATTGATTCATGCAATAAACTAGCTCTCCTCTCCTAATTCTGCAGTTGTTTGCATGAATGTGTCTGTCTGTCTACCAATATGCCTTCTCCTTGCCCACACAGTCAAACAGAAGTTCCACCTATAAATACATATCCTCCCCACCTACACAAAATAGCTACACAGAAAACAGACCTATGAGAACTACTTTCCTGTTTACCAAGTTAATTAGTGTGGATAGCTCATTACAACTCTCAGCCAGCAACCAGGGTATTCACAACTGCCAAGGAATTCATGACTGCTTGAAAGAGAAAGGCCCCCACTAAAAATAAATAAAAAAAGAAAGACAAAGCCCCAGGTGAACAGTACAACTGATTAAGGAGGAAAATCCTGAAGGCGATTACTAGAAGAATTAATCTCTGTATAATTAAACCATCTATGTAGAAAATCCCATAGAACCCGCTGTCAAGCAAGAGGGAAAGGCTGATAGATTCTGCCAGGTAAAAAAAGTCCTTTTTTAGATTCAGACACTTTACTACTGACACAGACAGGGAAAGGAAGAGTAGCCACAGGTGCCAGCACCATGTCCCTTCACAGGGTGACACTGAAACAAAAGGGCCAGATGACTGAACAAGAATAATAGGATGCCTGTTGCTCAGTAGAGAATCCAGCCTGTGGCTCCATGGTATAGGGAGGTAGAAAGCCTCGTCCCTCCCCAGAAGCCAGAGGCAGTGAGAAGCTGTGTTATGACGGCCTCCCTCATCCATGGGGAAGTGAGTGACAAGTGATGCTGTGGCAGCTCCCCACAAGCCTCCCATGATCTCACGTTCTGGGAGGACCAGAGAGTGTTCTGCCATGACATACATCAGCCTCAGTTAAGCTTTGCTGATGTGGCCCAAGTGGAGACATTCAAGGTCACTAGGGCACTAGGGCAGAGCCATTACCATAAACCTACTCCCAAAGCTGCTGGACCTAATAAGTGAATTTAGAAAGGTTGTAGGGTATGAAGTTAACACACAAAAGTCAACTGTATTCCTTTATACTGGCAAGCACTAGTGGATACAATAATTTAAAGGAAAAAATGCCATTTACAATGCCCCCCCGCCCCAAAACTGAACTGTTATACTGTAAATGTCGGAGAACATGTAAAGGATGTGTATGATTAAAGTATTTAAGGAAACCTTAAATACAGAGTGGTATATCATGTCATGGTTTGGAACCTGTAATTTAGGTAAGATGCTAATTCTTTCCAAATTATCTACAGATTTAACACAATTCCAATTAAAACCCAAGTAGGATTTGTATTAGAGAGAAACAAAATAACTCAGAATTTATATAGAAAAGCAATGGAAATTAGAATGGCCAACACAATTTTGGATGAGGAAAGGTGACAGAGGACTCACACTATCCAATTTCACAATTACTCAAGCTACAGTAATGACAACAGTGTAGTACTGGCCAATGGATAGACACACAGATCAATGCAACAGAATAGGTTCCAGAAATCAACCCAAACAAATATAGTAAATTGACTCTTGGCAAAGATGTAAAGGCAATTCAATGGGGGAAAAGATAGTCATTTCAACAAATGGTGTGAGACAATGGGCACGCATATGAAAAAAAAAGACTTCTACCAAAGCTCACACTTCTTACAAAAGTTAACTCCAAATGGTCTAGATATGAAAAGTAAAACTACGTATTTCAAGAAGAAAGGCCAGGCGCGGTGGCTCACGCTTGTAATCCCAGCACTTTGGGAGGCCGAGGCGGGTGGATCACGAGGTCAGGAGATCGAGACCACGATGAAACCCCGTCTCTACTAAAAATTACAAAAAAATTAGCCGGGCGTGGTGGCGGGCGCCTGTAGTCCCAGCTACTTGGAGAGGCTGAGGCAGGAGAATGGCGTGAACCCGGGGGGTGGACCTTGCAGTGAGCCGAGATGGTGCCACTGCACTCCAGTCTGGGCGACAGAGCGAGACTCCGTCTCAAAAAAAAAAAAAAAAAAAGAAGAAAGCATCAGAGAAAACATTTATACCTTGGGAAAAGACACCAAAAGCATTATCCATTTTTTAAAAACTGATAGATTGGACTTATCAAAATTTTAAAGTTAAGCTTGATGAACAAATTGTTAAGTGAATCAACAGACAAGCCACCAACTGCAGAAAGTGTCTGTGAATCACATCTCTAACATAGGACTTGAATCCAGAGTATATGAAAAACTCTCAAAACTCAAAGTGAAACAACAAACAAAATCATTAAGCATTGGCAAAATATCTGAACAGATGCTTTACAAAAGAGGATATACAGATAGGAAATAAGCACATGAGAAGTTGTTCAACACCATTAGCCATACTGGAACTATAAATTAAAACCACAATGAGATACTATCTCCCATCTACTAGAATTGGTAAAATTTAAATATATATATTAAATAAATAAATACACACACACACACACACACACACACATATATGAGTGTGTCCTTAATTCTCTACCAGTGAGGGAAGCTGGAAGCAAGATGGGAAGGTGGGGAGAAGAAGAAACCCTGAAAGGAACTAAGAGTTACTGGAAGGAGGGCTTTAATCTGGTGAGTGGGTCACTCACTGGTAGGTAAGTCATGTGTGGAAGGCTGTTTGGGGTGTTGCAAGGATTGACTGTGTTAGACTGGACAAGGGAGGGCCACTGGGGGTGTAGGTGAAAAAGTACTGGAGTATGCGTATTTAGATATTATGAAATTATACACAAACATATATGAAAGAGAAGAATACTGACAATACCAAGTGCTAACATGCAAGTAAAGACACTGAATTTCTCATATTTTACTGATGGAAATGAAAATGGTATATATATATATACACCTCATATATATCATATATATGTATCATATATATATATAATAAAATAATAAATATAAAAATATAATATAATATATATATGTATCATATATATATCACATATATCGTATATACGATATATATATCATATATATCATATATATATGTATCATATATATATATCACTCTAAAAAACATTTTGGCTGTTTTTATAAAATTATACATTTACCATACAACCCATCACTCACACTCCTGGGTATTTATCCCCAAGAAATGAAACTTATGTTTCCACCAAAAAAGCACAATCTTTCATAGTATTTTACTTGTAATAGCAAAAAAGTGGAAACAAATATCTATCAACAGGGGAAATGGGAGACAAGCCGTGGTACACACATACAGTGGAAACTTTTGAGCAATAAAAAGGCAAGGAACTGTTTACATACACCATGACCTGGTGAGATCTCAAAGGCACCGTGTCAGATACAAGAAGTTGGTCTCAACAATTACATAGGTAAGAATCCACTTAGCCTTTCCTGTGACACTCAGGAAAGGCAAAACTATAGGAAAGAGTGAATGCCAAGGGTTGGGGTCGGGTTTGGGGTGATGGAACTGTTCTGTAACCTGATTACAATCGTACTACATGAATCTATACCTGTGTTAAAATCCATTAAGTCGTGCACAGAAAAGAGTCAACTTACTGTATGTTTTTAAATAAAATAATTAAAATCAGGGTGTGGAAACTAACCTTTGTATTCACTTACTTATTCAGAAATAATTTTGAATATATATTTTATGCTAAGTGCTGTTCTAGCTGCAAAGAATACACCAGTGAGCAAAATAAGGGGTTTAATTTTGTTTAGAAGACACAGAAAATAAACATCGAGTAAGTATATATGATATGATATATGATATGATATGATATGATATCAACCAATGATATATGCTATGGAAAAAATAACAAAGGAGTTTAGGAGATAGAGAATTACATGGACAGGTATCAGCAAGTCATGACTTGAGGGTCAACTGCCAGAAGCTAAGAATAATTGTATTGTATCAATGGTCAAAAAGATCAAAAAAGGAGTAACATTTCATGACACATTTAAAATATATGAAATTATATGAATTATATGAAGTTGGCATTTTAGTATCTGTAAATAAGATTTTACTGGAACACAGCCACATTCACTCATTCATTCATGTATTGTCTTCATGCTTCACTACAACAGCAGAAGTGAGTGGTTGCACAAGAGGCTTATGTTTTACAAAGGCTGACTTTTTACATAAAAAGTTTGCCAACCCCTGCTGTAAACAATGCTAAGTGAAGGTGGTCAGGGAAGTCCTCTGTGATGAGTTATCTTGTGAGCAGAGGCCTGACAGAGGTGAGGGGTGGGCCCACAGGTTACTCAAGGAATCCCCTAGGGTTCTAGCCCAAGTTGGGGTTGCCTGCATGGGGCATTCAACAAATAACAGACGCCAAGTGGTGGGTCTGAGTGTGGGAATGTGAAGTGGCAAGTGATGGGTCAGAGTAGACCAAGGGCCTGTTTATATAGCTCAGTAGGCCACCGTGCACAATCTTGACTTTCTCTGAGCCACAGGGAAGCCCTTGGAGGGGTTTGAGCAGAGACAATATCTATAGTGCCTGGCAAATGGGAAGGGGTTTATAAATGTGAGCTATTGTTATTGCCAACAATGCCATCTTATAATACAGTTGGCTCTTGAACAATGTGTGGGTTAGGGGTGCTGACACCCCTGAGCAGTTGAAAATCTGCATATAATTTTTGACTCCCTAAAAATGTAACTACTGGCTGGGCCTGGTGGCTCACACCTGTAGTCCCAGCACTTTGGGAGGCTGAAACAGGAGGATTGCTTGAGCCCAGGAATTCAAGGCTGGAGTGAGCCGTGATTGCACCACTGCACTCCATCCTAGGTAACAGGGTGAGACTCTTGCTCAAAAATAAATAAATAAATAAATGAGAAAAGAAAACAAAAAACCATAACTACAAATAGCCTACTGTTGATGGGCAGCCTTACTGATAACATAAACAGTAAATTAATGCATAGTTTGTATATTCTATGTATTATACACTACATTCTTACAATAAAGTAAAACAGAGAAAAGAAAATGTTATTAAGAATCACAAGAGAAAATATATTTACTATGTGTTCGGTGGAAGTGGATCATCATAAAGGTCTTCATCCTTGTTTTCACACTGAAGAGGGTGATGAGGAAGAAGAAGGATTGGTCTTGCTGTCTCAGGGGTGGCAGAGGTGGAAGAAAATACAAATGGACCTGCATAGTTCAAGCCTGTGTTGTTCAAACATCAACTGCAGTAACATGTAAAAGTCAGCCCCTGCATTTCCACCCAGCAACCTCACACAGCCAGTTCATTTACAGGAGTTAAATGAAATTTTCTCTCATTTTGTAGTGTACAGGTATCCTTCACTATATAAACTTACACTATAACAATATTTGCTGGAAGGCTTGACAGTGGTAAGCTAAATGAGATTATCTGTATCAAAAGCTGTTATAATGTGCATGTAGAACCCAGTGGAAGCTTTTAAATTGGCAGAAGTACAGGCAAGAGGATGCAGAGTGCAATTAGCCAGTGTCAGCAGCTCTCTGGGCTTGTTTGTACATACAGAGCAGTATCTCTCATCTTCCCTACCATTTTCCAGAGGGTTTCACCCAGCATGGGTCCCAGTAATAATATCTGTCAGCAACCAGTGGTGCTACCTACTAAAGTCCAATTTAAATAGTCTCTTTCATATAATAATTTAAACATAGATAGATAACATACTTGTATATTTATATTACATCACAGTGCATTGTTTTTTCACTGCAGAAGGAATAGATAATTTGATTCAGATATTATGCAACATATTTCTTACTTCAGATACCCATACTCAGCAGTGAGTAAATGTTAACAAAGAAGTAACTCTTCTCAATGCTAGACTTCACATAGAAACCCTGGAGAGACTGCTAGAAAGCTTTTCAAGAGTATTTTTGTAATGTTTGAGGAAATTACCTGGTGGTATTAACTGGGCTAGGAACATTATTATTTTTGTCACTTAAAATAATGGAATGCAAGTTTCTACATTCTGAAAATTTTCCATCCAACATACTTCCCAAGATGGATTCACTCGGCATGATAAGGGGTGTGTGTGGGGTCCCCAGTTTACATGATCTTTATACACACATTTACGTTATTGCATGCTTAGAAGTCATTATTTCATTGTGCTTAAAGAGGAAACTGTAGCTCAGAGAGGTTAAGTAAATTTTAAAATTCCACAACTGGTAATGGTGTACCTGGGTCCCTAAAGTCATGAGAGAGAATTGTGAGAGTATTATTGGAAACTTCAAAGGTACTGAAGCCAGAATCTGCTAACAGCACTGATCTCTAAGGAGGGCAAATGAGCAAGGGAGGGGTGAGGTAAAAGGAGGAGAAGGATACTTTATCTGTAATTTTAAAAAACCATGTACTGGAAGTTTTGTTCTTTGCATGCATATCTTTGATAATTTAGGGTGAATTCGGGTTGGGCAAATACCCAGGAGAGTGACCAATGGCAAGACAAGACAATGACAGAGGTCAGCATGAGTCCTGTGGGATGCATAGAGTGAGTGCTTAATTCTCTATCAGTGAGGGAAGTTGGAAGCAGGGTGGGAAGATGGGCAGAAGGAGAAACCCTGAAGGGAACTAAGAGTTACTGTGAGGAGGGCTTCAAGCACATGCTGGTAGGTGAGTCATGTTGTTGAAGCCTGTTTCGGGTGTTTCTAGGAGTGGCTGTTCAGCTGGATGATGGAGGGCCACCGTGGGTGTAGGTGGAGAAGGTGCTAGAGGGAAAGGCAGGCCCAGGTAGTGAAGAGCCTTGTGGGATGAGCTGGGGAGCCTGGGTTCCATCCTAGACATGGTGGGGAATCGTTCAATAATTTTAAGCAGTGAAACTCACGACAAGATTTGCATTTTTCTAAAACCAGGCCCCACTCCGTGATCCTGGTGTGTCTTCCCAGACACCTGGGACTATCACAGTCACCACTGCAGCAGGGCAGCGTTTTCCAGCACACTGTTATCACCTTGCTCATGTGTTTATTTACTTTTCAAAAATATTGGTTTGTTGGTGTCAGAGACAATTCTCCATGGATCTCTTGCATTTTTGCCAGCCTGGCAGTGAGGCACTGACTGTCCTTTTGTTCCACACTCTTTTCAAGGATGTTTGTGTAGTGAACTGCCTTGGAAGATAGAGGTAAGGTAAGGTTTCCGTTTAGAGCAAACAATAGGTGTTTACTGTCCTGTATAATAATGATACTCTCTTCCTCCAGGTCATTTAGGCTCTGATAAAACTCTAATAATTTAGACTCTGGTAAAATGCTTTCTCTTAATGGCAGAGCTTGTTAAGAAGAACAGAATGCTCTGGTGTGTTTCACAGCGGTTACTTTCCCCCTTCCCACTTCATGCCAGAGCATGAAGGAGATTTTTCTCCCATATTCACTGTGAGAACCTGATAGGGTTCCTGGAGGTAAAACTCTTAGAAAAGTGCAGAGGCTCCCCTTAGACTGGGCCCCCTGGAGTTTTTAATTCTCAGATTGGTCCACCCTGAGCCTCCAGGAATTCATTCATTAGACTTCATGTTTTCCTATCCCGGTACTGGTTCCCACAGGGGTTTCTGGTCATGGGTTTCTGTTGCAGTAGTTTTGATTCTCTGTATCCACCTGCCTGTCTCAACAAATCTTAGGACAGTAGTTTGCTCTGTGATCCCACTTATCTAAGAGTTGTTAATTTTTTACTTTGTTCAGTATTTACTTTCTGTTAAGATGTGGTGAGGAGTTCCAAGCCTCTTACATGCTTGACTAGAAACTGGGAGTTCCAGAGAACATTTTCTTTAGAGATGAGGTATCACTATGTTGCCTAGGTTAGACTGGAACTCTTTGGCTCAAGTGATCCTCCCACCTTAGCCTCCTGAGTATCTGGAATTACAGGCATGTGCCACTGTGCCCAGCTCAAAAACCTATTTTTAATAATGTTCATCCTCTGAAAGCTGAGACTTTCTTTATGACCCAACATATGATCAATTTAGCGTCAATGTCCTATGTAGACTTGAAAAACATGTATGTTCTACCATTCTGAGATATATATATATATAGGCTGGGCGTGGTGGCTCATGCTTGTAATTCCAGCATTTCAGGAGGCCGAGGTGGGTGTATCACCTGAGGTCAGTTCAAGACCAGCCTGGCCAACATGGTGAAACCTCGTCTCTACTAAAAATACAAAAACTGGCCCAGCATGGTGATGCACACCTGTAATCCCAGCTACTCAGGAGGCTGAGGCAGGAGAATCGTTTGAACCCAGGAGGTGGAGGTTGCAGTGAGCTGAGATCATGCCACTGCACTCCAGCCTGGGCGACAAGAATGAAACTCCGTCTCAAAATGTGTGTGTGTGTGTGTGTGTGTGTGTGTGTGTGTGTGTGTGTGTGTGAAATATATGTGTGTATCTCATACTATATATACATATGTATACACATATAAATATATACACACATATAAATACACACACACATATAAATACATACAGACATATACACACATAAGTTTGGTTATGTGTGTTAGTTGCATTGTTCAAATTTTTAGCCCATTCTGATTTTTTGTTCTCCTTATTACATAAGCTATCCCCAAAAGTGTATTAAAGTCTTTCACCATAGTTGTGAACTTGTTTATTTCCACTTTTATTTTAGTTGCTTTTTTGAAGCTAAGTAATTAGGTATATTCAGATTCATAATTATTATATGTTGCATTTGGATTGATCCCTGTGTCATTATTACTTGTCCTGCTTTATCTCTAGCTTTATCTTTTGCATTAAAGCCTACCTTGGTATTCACTTAGCTACAGTAATTTTCTTTTGTTAGTGTTTGCATGATGTATCTTTTCTACGTACTAATTTTTAACATTTCTGGAACCTCATATGTAACATAGATTTCTTACATGTGCATAGAGGTTCTTTCTTAAATTCAGCCTTAAAATCTCAGAATTCAATTTGAATGATTTCGTTTTTTTAAAAAAATATTGGTTTTGATTGGGAAGAGGAGCTGAGATGGCTAACTAGATGCAGCCAGGAAGAGCTTCTCCCACCAAGAGACTGACCATCAAGAAGACCAGCATACACCAAGCAGATCTTCGAAAGGAAGGCATTGAGAGTGGAGTGAGGGAGGCAGGCCCTCAGCTGGAAGGGGAGGAAGCTGGAAACCCTGCACAGGGTTGCTGAGCATGAGGACTTCTTCCTGGCCCTGAACAGCTCCTGGGGAAGTGGAGACTTAAATAGGCATGGAGTGGCCCACTCTTGCCAGAGACCTCCAGAATCCTAGCTGCAAAAGGTCCCACAGCCCCCATGGACATTTGCGCTGGCAGAGAGAGCTCTTGGAGAGTTGGCAGGGACAGGACTCTAGCCTGTGTGGAGCCCAGAGAGTCTGGTTTGGAAACAGCTGCAGCGGAGCATGGACGGGGATGCTCATTCCCCAAGGCTCACCTTGCTCCTCTACGTGGCTGTGGCCTTTCTTGACTGTCAGACCTGGACAGAATAGGACTATCTTGCCTAGGGGAGGGGGCCAGTCTGATACGAGTGCCTCCCAGTGTGCTGGCTTCTCCTAAGTTCCCTACCTGCCACATCTGTTTGCGGTAAAGCCTCAGTTGCCAAACTGGGGGTGCTTCCCAGGGGCCACTGCCTTAGCCCTTTCACCAGTAGACCCTGTCCAACTATCAGAGAGCCTTTGCAGACAGGTCCCACCAGGATGCACCCAGCCAAAGCCTCCTCTCACCACTTTGCCAGCAAGCACATGTGCACAGACATCAATGCTCCACCACCACCAGCACATGTGTGAGTAAAGATCCCATTGCCATAACCCAGATGAAGCACTTTGGTCAACACCCCACATTGGAGTGTCATTGCTAGTGAATGGGGAACACCTTAGCCCCTCTAGTGCAGTAGGTGTTTAACCCTGAAGATCCAGGGAACAAAGCCATGGGCCTGGTACCAACTCCCCAGGGTTAGACGATGCAACCCAGAAGTGCTAAGCTGAGCCTTGGCCCCATGAAATCATCCACAAATGAAACCAGCTGACTAAACCCAACTTATACCATAGTTAAACCCTCAAGGCCATCAAAGAATGTAAAACCCAAAAGCCCCATCCAAAGGACAGCAACTTCAAAGATTAAAGCAACTTCAGCCCACACAGATGAGAAAGAACCAGCACAAGAACTCTGGCAACTCTAAAAGCCAGTGTCTTCTCACCACCAAATGACTGTACTAGCTTTCCAGCAATGGTTCTTAACCAGACCGAAATGGCTGAAATAGCAGACAGAATTCAGAAGCTCCATGGCAATGAAGATCGTCAAGATTTAAGTAGAAAATTGAAACTCAATCCAAGTTATCTAAAGAATCTACTAAAATGATTCAAGAGCTGAAAGAGTAAACAGCCATTTTAAGAAAGGACCAAATAGATCTCACAGAGCTGAAAAACTGGCAAGAACTTCATAATATAATCAGAAGTATTCACAACAGAGTAGACCAAGCTGAGGAAAGGATCTCAGAGCTCAAAGACTGGTTCTTTGAATTAACTCAGTCAGACAAAAATTTAAAAAAGAATTTTTTAAAATGAACAAAACCCTCTCCCTGAAGCCGGGGACCGAGGCTGGGCCCCACTGGCCGCATAGGTGTCCCCATCCTGGGGCGCGCAGGGTCCTGCTCCTCTGCGCCGACTCATGGAAACAATGAAAGGTATTGTTGTAGCATCTGGCAGTGAGACGGAGGATGAGGATACCATGGACATTCCCTTGGACCTTCCTTCATCCTCTGGCTCAGGCAAGAGAAGGAGAAGGGGCAACCTGCCCAAGGAGTCTGTGCAGATTCTTCAGGATTGGCTGTATGAGCACCATTACAATGCCTATCCTTCTGAGCAAGAAAAAGCACTGTTGTCTCAGCAAACGTATCTGTCTACACTACAGGTCTGTAACTGGTTCATCAACACCCGCCACAGGCTTCTCAGATAAATGAGCCTACGGATGAGATAATATTTCATGTGGCGTACGCATCCTGACATGCTGAGAAGGGATGGCAAAGATCCAAATCAGTTCACAATTACCCGCCGTGGGCCAAAGGTTTCTGAAACAAGCTCTGTGAAGTCGGTGATGGGCATCAAAAACTTCATGCCAGCTCTAGAGGAGACCCCATTTCATTCCTGTACAGCTGGGCCAAACCCAACCCTAGGGAGGCCATTGTCTCCTAAGCCCTCTTCCCCCGGATCAGTTTTGGCTTGTGCATCAGTGATCTGCCATGCCACTGTGACTGCATTGAAAGATGTCCCTTTCTCTGCCAGTCAGTTGGTGTGGGACAAAACACAGATATACAGCAGGTAGCGGCCAACAACTTTATAGACACCTCTCTCGTGTGCCCAGAGGACATAGGTAAGTCTGGACCAAGTACCAACACATAGAGTAGTCTTTTCAACACCTACTCCAACGGACCTCAACCAGGACTTTAGTGGATTTCAGCTTCTAGTGGATGTTGCACTCAAATGGACTGGACAGATGGATCTTCAGCCGAAACTTATAGCTTAACTCATTTTCAAGCAAAACAGTTCTCAGAAATGTCATGATTTCTGGGGTGATGGCAAGAGATGAATTACATTATTTTATATATTTTTTATTAATATTTGTACATGGGATTGCTAAAACAGCCTCCTGTTACTGAGATGTCTTCAATGGAATACAGTCATTCCAAGAACTATAAACTCAAAGCTACTGTAGAAACAAAGAGTATTCTTTTTAAAATGTTTATTGGTAGATTATTCATAATGTGAGATGGCTCCCAATATCATGTGATTTTTTCCCTTCCCTTCCCCTTTCTTGTTATTTTTTTAGACTGTACAATTCTTAGAGAACCTACGGCATCTTTTCATTCCCATGTGGAACAAGATGCCCACATTCTGCCTATTTAATAAATTTTCAATTCTTTTTCAAATGAGTATGAATCTACTTGATTGATGACTTTTTTCATGACATAATATTTTCTTAAAAAAAGAATGAAACCCCCAAGAAATCTGGGACTATATAAAGAGACCAAACCTACCACATATTGGCATCCCTGAAAGAGAGGGAGAGAGGGCAAGTGACCTGGAAAACACATTTGAGGATGCTGTCCATGAAACTTTCCCCAACTTTGCTAGAGAGGTTGACATTCAAATCCGGGAAATTCAGATAACCCCTGTGAGATACTATATATGAGGACCACTCCCAAGACACATAGTCATCAGATTCTTCAAGGTCAACGTAAAAGAAAAAATATTAAAGGCAGCTAGAAAGTAGGGGAAGGTCTCCCGGAAAGGGAATCCCATCAGGCTAACAGTGGACCTTTCAACAGAAACCCTACAAGCCAGAAAAGGCTGAGGGCCTATATTCAGAATCCTTAAAGAAAAGAAAGTGTTTGCTGCCACACTTTGAAAAATGTTGACATGGGTAAAGTCTGGAAGCCAAGAATTGTTAGATAATTGTCAGCTAATAAACATTTACACAATTGTTACTGGAAAAGAGATACGGAGTCAGGAGTCAAAGGCAGTGGAATGTTTCCACTCAGGGCTGCAAGCCTGTCCAGGAAAGTCTTCCCTTTGAGGTGGAAATTAGTTCTTGATCTACACAGCCACAGAAGACTGGAATGGAGGTCAACTTGCTACTCCTCCAGCATGTTTCTTGCATCAGTGAGGTCCTGCCTCCCTCATTGAAGGACCTCAGATCAAAGGTTTCAGGAACTTGTGTCCTACTTCAGTGAGGTTCCTGTAGGAAGTGACTGAAACCTTTGATCTAACCCTCTTCTCTCCCCTACACTAAAGAGGATGGTTCAGAGCAGGGGTTCTGGTTCTCGGGGGAGATGCAAACAACTCTGACCGTGAGTTAAACCCTGTAGTTAATGGATACCAAATAGAGAAATACAGACTGTAAGAAAACACAAAGCACTATCCCAGTTGGGAGGGCACAAAGGAGACATGATCATCAAAAGCAGCGTGGGATTCTGGATTGGATCCTGTAGCAGGAAGTGGACATGAGGGGACAACTGATAAAATTAAAATAAAGTCTGTAGATTCGTTAATAGTGTTAGTCAATATTCATTTCTTGCTTTCAATAATTGTATTAAGATCATTTAAGATGTTAACATGGGAATCTGTGTGAAAGATAGAAACTGACTGTACAACTTTTTTGTAAGTTTAAAATTATTTCAAGATAGTAATTTAAAATTTCAAGAAAATTTTGTAAATGATACCTACAGATATTATCAAGATAGTGACAGTGAACATTCATTAAAGAGATAATCAGGATGCCCAGTGATGCTTCCTTGTGCCTAAAACTGCAATTACAGAGCTGCTCCTCTTCTCAGTATTATGTACCTAGGGCTCTCCTTGAGACAGAGAAGAGTCAGGGCTTGGCTTCATCTCACCCCTACTAGAGCAGGGGTCCCCAACCCACAGGCCATGGACTGGTACCAGTGTGTCTCCTTTTAGGAACTAGGCTGCATAGCAGGCAGTAAGCAGTGAGTCAGTGGGTGGAGCTTCATCTGTATTTACAGCTGCTCCCCATCACTCACCTTACTGCCTGAGCATTGCCTCCTGTCAGATCAGTAGGAGCATTAGATTCTCATAAGAGCATGAACCCTATTGTGAACTGTGCATGTGAGGTATTTAGGTTGCACACTCCTTATCTAATCTAATACTCCTTATCTAATCTGAGAATCTAATGTCTGATGATCTGTCACTGTCTCCTATCACTCCCAGATGAGACCATCTAGCTGCAGAAGAACAAGCTCAGGGATCCCACTGATTCTACAGTATGGTGAGCTGCATATGTAATATATAATGTATATTATTTCATTATATATTACAATGTAATAATAATAGACATAAAGTCCACAATTAATGTAATGTGCATGAATCATCCTGAAACTATTCCCCTCCTCCATGGTCCATGGAAAAATTGTCTTCCCTGGGAAACCAGTCCCTGGAGACAAAAAGGTTAGGGACTGCTGTACTAGAACATTCCTGCTGATCACAAAACCCACGCCGCTACCTCATTGCTAATAGTCCTTTTACTTAAAGAATCCCAGGAACTGGTCTTAGGAGACAACCAAGATTCCAGAAAGAATGCTGAACAACTGATTCACAGCCGTGCTGCCAGGGGCCAGACCACCAGGTGGTCTATTCCTCAAGAAAACCATCCTAAGCAGATACTGCTGACTTGCATACCCTACACCTCTCCTGCTTTGCCCGGCCCAGCCTGCATACCCTACCCCTGATGTCAATTCCCACACTTTGCCTAATAAAAAAAGCCCTACCAGCTCTTTTCAGGGAGTCATCAGGGAATTCTTTCTCTCTTGTGCTGCCTCTGTCCAGGCATAATCTCCAATGAAGCCTTGTCTGGGAAAACTATTTTGACCGCTTGTCAATTTCTATTGCATTGAGAGCCCAAGAACCCATGACCAGTAATGTATTATTTAGGGGCCTGCCTGGGATCATGGTGTAGAAAATAAAATAAGTAGAGGTTCCTCTTCAAAGGGACTTTGCTCCCAGTCTAATTGAGAATAGATAGTGACCTCTCTTAGAAGCAAAATTTACTCAAAGAACGTGTGCTAATATTCTTAAATATCTGCTAGCCGTAATAAAGAAATCAATATACTCTGTGTTCTTAGCTCCCACATTTTAGCCTAGCTATTTGCCCTGGCATGCCTGAACAGGCCCAAGCAAGCATTAGGTCATAGCCTATTCCTCTTCCTTATTTGCAAGTGCTTTTGCCTCTCTCAGCATTCCACAAGTTACTTCCTGTCTTCATTTGTTCTCCTTCGCCTTTGCCTCTTTGGGGAAGTTCTAAGTTGCTAGCCAATCAGGTCAAGTACAGAATGTGAGGTCCCGTTCCAGCCAACGGAAGCTGGACACAGCAGTAGGGTGGCACATCAGGTTATAAATGACCCTGTCTCCTTTGTTCATGTGTGCTCTCGTGGCAAGACTGCTAGCCAGCGGCCCTCTTTCTGCAGAAAGTAAACTAGCCTTGCTGAGAGATCCTTTGACTCAGTGTTGATTTTTGTAACACCGAGCACCCGTTCCCAACAATGGGATGTGGGGAGCCTTTCTCTCCCTGAGGGGGGAGACTTGTGAGCTGATGGGACTGCTGGACAAGATCCCTTCAGGGCTGACAAGCAGCTGCCTGAACTTCTGATTCGGTGTCACCATGATGGTTGAGTCTTTCTCCAGCCTGCCAGCCCTCCTTGCCTCCCCCATCCCTCCTGCAGGCAACGCTTTTCTCCCTTCCCTTCTTGCTTTCTCTCCTTTTCACTTCCTAACTTTTCTGTCATTTAGGGTGCCTTGCCTCTCCTCTCCTAATCCTTAGTGGTTTGAGGGACAGGTTGAAATCGTTGACTACCTGGATCTGATCAACTCAGCAGGCAGTGGGACAGAGTGTACCTTTCCCCTGGTCTAAGTTAGTTTGGGTTCCAGTCCCAAGAAAAAATTCTATCCATCCCTCCCTCCCTTTCTCCCTCCTTCCCTTTCTTCTTCTTTCCTCTCCCTCTCCCTCCCTCTCTCCCTCTATTGTTTTCCCTCCCTCTTCCTCTCCCTCTCTCTCCCCTTCTCACACTGGCCCTCAATCCTGTAACTCTATGCAAAACCCCTCACCATTTCACTTTCTGTTTGCCACACCATGTGAGGAGGGGAAGCCTGTGGACTTTTCTGTCATCTGTCTGTTTGGGTGTGTGAGTCTGTCAACTTTGGGTGCTGGCTTTTTAAGGAGAGAATTGACAGCATGTGGAACCAAAGTTGTGTCACTTATGTCCCAATGAATTTTTTTCTTTCTGTGCATTTAATTCAGTATCTTATTTTCCCATGCAACCCACTGGTTGGCCTCTTGTAAAAAGGAGAGACTTTTGCCTATGGTTCCATGAAATGGAAAGGGATCATTTTCTTTTGTAACATGGCTTGGCCCCCACAGCTATGCCACAGGGAGCAAGGTCACCAAAGTTGCTCAGAAAAAGAGAACCCAAAACCCTAGCATGCCAGCAAAAGGGTAAGAATTTCTTACCAGCCAGGCTTCTGGACTTTCTCTGTGTGTGTGTGAAAACTGGTTAAGTGAATGGCAAAATTCACTGTTTCCCTCCTCTGCAAGGCTTTAACCCATTTCCTGTTGGCCAACAATGTTCTTATCTTTAATACTAATGTAAAATTAAATACATTTCTGTTACGTTAGTATTAGAGACAAGTTCTGTTTAGAAATAACTCCGAGAACAGTTTTGTTTTTGTTGTTGTTTGAGAGGGAGTCTCGCTCTGCTCCCCAGGCTGGAGTGCAGTGGCACAATATTGGCTCACTGCAACCTCCGCCTCCTGGGTTCAAACGATTCTCCCACTTCAGCCTCCCGAGTAGCTGAGACTACAAGCATAGGCCACCATGCCTGGCTAACTTTTGTATTTTTAGTAGAGACAGCGTGTCACCATATTAGCCAGGCTGGTCTTAAACTCCTGGCCTCAAGTGATCTGCCTGCTTCAGCCACTCAAAGTGCTGGGATTACAGGCATGAGCCAAGAAGGGGTTTTTATGTTTTATTTTCACATTGAAAATCAGTCATATTTGCTTCAGCCTCGAAGAGCATGTTTACGTAAAATTAAATGGGTGTTGACAGCAAACTAGACCTAATAAAAAAAGAAGTTGATAAACCTCTGAGACAGAAAGTATTAAAACATTAGAATGCTCATCCTTTCCAAAGCCAAACAATGTTTACAAAAAAATTTCATCTGAATTCCCATTTTTATATCATTTATATCCCATTTTGATATCATCCTGATATCAAAACCTGGCAGACACACAACAAGAAAAGAAAGCTTCAGGCCAATATCCTTGATGAACATCGATGCAAAAATCCTCAAGAAATCCGGGCAAACCGAATCCAGCAGCACATGAAAAGCTAATCCACCATGATCAAGCAAGCTTTATTCCTGGGATGCAAGGTTGGTTCAACATATGCAAATCAATAAATGTGATGCATTGCATAAACAGAACTAAAGACAAAAACCACATAATTATCTCAGTAGATGCAGAAAAGGCTTTTGATAAAAATTCAACACCTCTTCATGTTAAAAACTCTTAATAAACTAGGTATTGAAGAAATATACTTCAAAATAACAAGAGCCATCTGTGACAAACTCACAGCCAACATTATACGGAATGGGCAAAAGCTGGAAGAATTCACCTTGAAAATTGGTACAAGATAAGGATGCCCTCTTTCACTGCTCCTATTCAACATAGTATAGGAAGTCCTGGCCAGAGCAATCAAGCAAGAGAAAGAAATAAAGGGCATCTAAATAAAAAGAGAGGACGTTAAACTATCCCTGTTTGCAGATGACGTGATCCTGTATCTAGAAAACCCTACAGTCTCCACAAAAGCTCCTTCAGCTGATAAGCAACTTCAGCAAAGTTGCAGGATACAAAATCAATGTACAAATGTACATTTTTTTGTACAATGTACAAAAATCACTAGCATTCCCATACACCAACAACAGTCAAGCCAAATCAGGACTGCAATTCCCATTCACAATTGCCACAAAAAAGAGTAAAATACTTAGGAATACAGCTAACCAGGGAGGTGAAAGATCTCTACAAGGAGAACTACAAAATGATGCTCAAACAAATCAGAGATGACACAAAAAAGTGGGAAAACATTCCATGCTCATGGATAGGAAGAATCAATATCGTTAAAAATGGCCATACTTCCCAAAGTGTTATGGGATCCTTGGGGTGTCACTTCACCAACCAGAAACTTCTGTGTCCAGTGGCTCCTTTGCTCGAGTAACCAAATACCACCTGTACCCCAATAACTTCCGAAAAAATTAAAAGTAGATTTTTTAACATTTTAAAAAAGTAAAATTAGTGACTCTAAAAAAAAAGAAATTGCATGCAGTCTGTCTGTCGTCTATCAATCTAACATCTATTATCCAACCACCCATCCATCCATCATCTATCTATCTACCTACCTATCTACCCACCTACCTATACATCTTACCTATCTACCTATACATCCGTTTAAGAACAATTTTCTGGGAGGATTGATAATTTTCATTAAATCAGCAAAAATTGTCGGGGACCTAAACTATGTTGAAACTTAGTGCCAGACAGAAAGTTGTTTCTTCCTTCAAGAAAGTTTAGACTAAGAATGATTGCCTATGACCTAAATTGTCAATAGTTCATGGAACAAGATGTGTATACTTTGTTCTTTCTTTCTTATTCTCTTTCTCTCCTTCCTTCCTTCTTTCTTTGCAACAGCATCTCACTCAGTCACCCAGGCTGGATTACAGTGGTGCCATCAGAGCTCACCACAGCCTCAAACTCCTGGGCTGAAGTGATCCTCCCACCTCAGCCTTCGGAGTAGCTGGAACTGCAGGCAGGCACCACCATGCCCAACTAATTTTATTTTGTTTTCTGGGACAGACAGGGTCTCGCTTTGTTGCCCAGGCTGGTCTTGAACTCCTGGCTTTAAGCTATTCTCCTGCCTCAGCCTCCCAAAGTGCCAGGATTACAGGTGTGAGCCACTGTGCCCAGACTGTTTTGCAGCTTTCTTAAGAAAGCACAGTTGAGGAGAGAAAACACTAAAAGCTTGACACACGCCAGCTACTGTGCTGGGGGCTTTTCAAGTGTGACTTCATCTGATCCTCATAAATATACTGTTTCAAATTAGAATGACTCTCCTCCACTCAGAGATGTACATATATATTCTACATTCCCACACCCTTGAACTAGTGATGCATCTTATCATCAACAGGGTCTTGCAATAGCTGTCAGACAAGCAGAGTGACATAGCTGCTGCCACTTGTACAGGGACGAACTAAGTCTTCAGGTTAATATTCTTGACACTTCAATTAAGTTGTGTGGATTGCTTATGTTTCATGTGTTGAGTGTAATTGTCATTTTAAATATCAGAAAACACCATGATTTGGCTCGTGTGTTGTGTGTGCAGAATGACACATTAATAGAAGACGATGACGTAAATTTACTGTTAATGAAGCACACGCTCGTTGTTTTAGGAATGAACCCAAGTACATATTTTCTTGCAGATCAACAACCAAGTGCTTTATGGGACACAAGAAGATAAAGGGATGAAGAGTATCACATTTTGTTTCTGAGATAGGCACAAAAGGATTGCCTAGCACAAGGAAAACAACATAATGAAAGGCAGAAGGAGTTGTCAAAATCTCTAGGAATAGATGAAAGAAAATTCGAAGAAAGAAGGGGCTAGTGTCACCAGTTCAATGATAACTTGCAGTATGGGTGTCAGCAGCTTAGAATAAAACCAAACTTTGCATGACCAATGCTGTTGGTAGAACTGAGAATGATTTTGTGTAAGAAAGCACAGGAACCAATCTGGGGTTGAAAGATGATTCACAGGATGCAGTCTCCAAATGTGGAGACATTTTAAGAAATCTTTAACAGATTTATTTCCCCTATATTTTTATTTTTCTATTTGCCTTCCAAAAGTCTACGTCTCAACATGTTGCAAGAAGCTCTGTTAATAAGTATAAACATTCTAAGTGATGAGATTGCATCTTAGAGTTGTAAAACAAGTGTGTCTTTCAATGACATCTTAGTGTTAATGAGATACAACATAAGGATTTCTCTAAATGATAATCATTATAAAATGCATTAAAAATTATCCGTTCAAGCTGCCCCTTGCCACTTCTGTAAGATGAAAAATTAAGTACACATTAACTTCCCAATGCCCAATCGTAAAGCTGAAGTTTCATTTGGAATAAGAATGATAATTGTATATTAAAGATATTATTATTTGTCCTTTGTATTTTACCTAAAACTCAAACGTTTCTTTTTAACATTTGGTAGTAAACAAGCTGACAGCCTGGGCTCACTAGGAATCTTCACATTGTTGGCCTTCTTAGGTTCTGGGGTAGGGAAGAGCAGCCTTGTGCATCCAAACCACACCCCACACCTCCGCACATGTACAGGAAGCTAAGAATGAAGCTCAGAAAAGGAGAACCATTTCAAAGGCTACGGTACAGGCTGGATGAACTTAAGTCAGCAACTCTTCCCTATGCTGTGCCAGCAAGTGGAGGATGGAAAGTCTGGCCAATCCTTAGACATTTTCTGATAGAATCATCAAACATCCATGAAGGCTGAGGTCCTTTCCACAGCTTTGGGATTAGTTGAATTTGCCCAAGCCCTTCCCTAGCTGGCACTTGCCTGGCAGGCCTCGGTTTGCCCTGCCCTTCCCTCTGTCTGCACACCTAAGTACTACACACACCTAAGTACTACATCACATATCATTGGCCACTAATATAACATGATTATGAAAAGCAGGTGTTTAGTACTTTCCCTGACCACGTAACTAAGATGCTGGAGGTCTCCGAATCCTCACACCAAGCACACCAGGAGATTTGGGCCATTGCTATTCTCCACCCCTACCCCCCTTATTGGAGTTTCCAGAGCCGTGGCTCATCTGCTACGGCAGGTGACAACTCTAATGACTCCAGGGCAAAAAATAAAGTGGCTTCATAAACGGTCCCCTTGACATTTCCAGAGACATCGTGCTTGGGGAATATAGAAGAAGCAAGTATTAGGAAGGGGAGGATGTGAAACCAGATGGGGAAGTGGCTGAAGCATTCTCTCTGATTGGAGCTCAGTTGGGCACTGTCTCCTCATCAATGTCGGAGCTTGAAAACTCTTAGAAGCCTAACTTGGAGTAGGACCAACCTACACTCATTCACCCTGAGGTCTGCAATAGTACATGGAGAATGCAATGAGTCAGTCTGCAACATTCAGCTCTGTGGTCCCTTACGCCACCCAGTCTCTTCCTTAAAGAAACTAAGGGATGTGCTTGGGAGACTTCGGTTATCTTCAAGGAATGTGTTTGGGAGACTGCAGGTGGCATGATCAGCAACCATCCAATCAGTAAACTTACCAGGGTAACAGACAAGCCCATTTAGGCTGTCTCCATAAGTTCCAGTCTTTTACCACTCTTCTTCAATTCTCCTAGAGCCTCTTTGGAAGCATGAGGCCACGATGCTGCATCTTGGGCAAGTAGGACCCCAAATCCAAACATCATCTCATCTCATCCCCAGTGCAGCTCCCAAACCTCAACCCGATTTATTCCTCTTTACCTCTAACATTATTCCAGCCTCCGGTGCCCTACTAGTCACCTCAAAGGGTGACTGAGCGTGCTGCTCAGGGCCTGCCTGAACAGGATCCCATACAGACTTAGCCCCAAGTGATAATCTCCACCTTTAAACCATCCTAACCTCTGTTTGTTTGTTTGTTTTCCTTACTTGTCACATTCTCAGCTCCATGTTCAACCTTTTTTCTTTCTCCCTTAGCTCTTGTCTGCTGGATAACAGTCTTCCTCCTCCGGTGTTCAAAAGGAACTACAGGTAAGGACAGGACAGGGAAGAATGAGGAGGGAAGAGGTGATGTTGGGAAGAGACTGGGAATTGAGTATCTGTTCTTCCTTGGATGTACACCATCAATGTCTGCCCCCAGACGCTCCTGTTGGCTCAGGACTGTGGCTGTGCCAGCCGGCGCCCAGGTGTGGGAACAAGATCTACAACCCTTCAGAGCAGTGCTGCTATGATGATGCCATCTTGTCCTTAGAGGAGACCCGCCGCTGTGGCTCCACCTGCACCTTCTGGCCCTGCTTTGAGCTCTGCTGTCCTGAGTCTTTTGGCCCCCAGCAGTTTCTTGTGAAGCTGAGGGTTCTGGGTATGAAGTCTCAGTGTCATTTATCTCCTATCTCCCGGAGCTGTACCAGGTAAAGGCCCCTACCTTGCTCTTAACTAAAGGAATGAGGGAGGGATGAGGGATACAGAGGGCTTGAAGAGGAACTCCTGTTTGTGGAGTTGTAAGGGCAAAAGAGTCAGGCTGGTGGGAGCAGGGGAAAGCAAAAAGAAGAGGCAGATAAGCTATAAGTCTGCCTTTCTTCATGGTCCAGCACAAATAGCCCTCCTCCATAAATAACTCACAATCTTCTTGCACCCAACTATCACCAGATACTCAGCTGGTAGAAAAATGCAAGCCGTGCAGTTGCCTTCCTGACGTAAAAAACTAACATGCTAAATAATCCAGTGTCGGGAAGACAAAGATGTTTTGCTTCTCTGAAGAAGCTTATAATAATATACAGTATATGTATATGCAGGGAACAATTGGTCAAAAGTGGCTTTTTGTTTCCCCAAGGGGAAAGACTGGCTTTGTAATTATAATTTTTTCCTTATTTTACTTAAAACTGGTAGAGTCTAAGTATTGTATGAAGTGTCCATGATTCTGTCAGTAAATTTGAGCATATTTTTATTAGTTAATGGCAGTTTAAGTAGTCCTTTTGTTTGTTTCTATTTTTAAGGTGAATTTTAAATTCTATCTGAAATCAGTGAGATACCTGGAGAAAAACTGCAATGAGGGGAGGTAAGTCTCCTTTTTCAGGAGCAACTGATATCTCTGGCTAAATATTTGTCCTTTTATTATGGTTTCTAAATCAGTTATTTTCTTCAGCTTTAATTTCATAAAATTAAAAAAACTATTTAAAAAATTCCTGTAGCTGTTGGAATAATTAAAAATTCTGGTGCAGTGGTGGTATACCAATCTTTAGAATTCTTAAGTATTCTAATGTTTCAAGTTGAGGTCATGCTTGGGAAAATCATGTCATAGCATTTACATTATTTTCAAATGTCATTTTTTTTACCCTGGAAAGAAGTAATAATGTTCATCATAACCCTAGCAGTCTGGATAGTGAGCTAAACAAACCCTTGGAAGATTACATTTCAATCAAGTAGACTAGGAATACAAAAAAACAAGTCCTTCCTCCCCTTCCTCCCACCTTTACAACCTTACTGGAAGGGTGTTCAGAAATTAAAATTTGTGTTTGCTAAGACTTTATTTTGTTGGGGGTTTTAAGAGGTAATACATGTAATGTAAAATGTATGTAAACCATTGCAGTTTTTTGGGGCATTTTTCCATGCGACAGTAAGTTGTCTGACAGTAACCGAATGTAACTTACAGAAAGTAATTAAAAGTTATATTCAGAATAATAGCAATCAGGCCTTGGATGTTCTTTATTAAACTCTTTTCAGGCAGTAAACTTTACCAAAAAAATCTGTCATTTTCTAAAGTTCTTTTGCTAAAACTGTTGACTATGGAAAACAAACAACAAAAAGGAATGTTTTTAGTCTGCTGCTATTATTAACATTTATTATCTGTATCTTTTGGCTCAGGAAATGTCTTCACCTATTCGCTCCATAAGCAGATCTTTAACAGGGTCACCTAGCTAATTGGGCTGTGTAAACAGATGTGCTGAGAGAAAATTATAATATTTAGTATTTGTCCTAAATATCAAAAATATTTTGACGTTTCTTTTTAAGATTGTTTCTAAAGCCTTTCCCTGATTAAAGATGTTTTGTACAAATTATATACAGCCTGCCTGATCTACCAACATGGCACAGAGAATCACAATCAACAATGTGGGGAAAGTCAGGGCAGTGGAAGTGGATGTACACTTTTTATGCTGAGGGCTTAAACCAAATTGTCTTGGAATTAAAGGTGTATTTCTGCAGCTTTCAGTACAGAGAAAAAGAAGAAAGTGAAGCTGTGTCAGTTTTAACATTAGCTATATCACAGCATGTTTTAAAAAGATAGATGAAGTCATTTGCATAAAGGTACAGCATTGAAATACTATGTTGTGTTTGTTTTTACATTTTTACATTTGAAAAATGCAGTAAAAGCCAAGTTAAATTTCATTAAAAAAGAAATATGCAAATCAGCTCACTGCAATCTTGCCATTATTAGTACTGTAAGTAGCTCTCTCCAGCACAAGCACCATCCTATAAAATCCCCAGCAAGCCCTTGTCTCTTTGCAGTCAGCTCCCCACTTGCTGTTTTGCCTTTGCTTTCTTGCAACATATTTTTCTACTTTTTCTAAAAAGTCTGCCTTTCTTTACCTACAACTGCCTTGGTGAATTCTTTTTGCTACCCACGTGACACCAACCCCAGATAGTCGTCACCTGCGACACTGTTATTTTATCTCTGGCTAATTCTGAAATCTTTCCTCTCGTCCTTGTCTTTGTCTCATAATTCCTCAATTTTTCTTTCTCCACAGCTGAGAGAAAATAATACTCATCTCAGTGAGCTGTTGAGATGCATCTTGGGAAGATGCTCAGGCTATGGGTGTTGGAGTGAGTGGGATGGGAGCAAAATCTTAGAAATTTTCTTCTTTTTCTTTTTTTTTTTAAGACAAGATCTCACTTTGTCTCACCCAGGCTGGAGTGCAGTGGCATGATCTCAGCTCACTGCAGCTTCAGCCTCAACCTCCTGGGCTGAAGTGATCTTCCTACCTCAGTCTCCTGAGTAGCTGGGACTACATGCACATGCCACCACATCTGGCTAACTTTGGTTTTTTTTTTTTTTTTGTTTTTGTTTTTTTTTTTGTAGAGACAGGATTTCATCATGTTACCCAGACTGGATTCAAACCCCTGAGCTCAAGCAATTTGCCTGCCTTGACCTCCCAAAGTGCTGGGACTATAGGAGTCAGCCACCACTATAGTGGTGCCTGGAACTTTCTAAGCACTGAAAAATGTACATGTTCCATCAAATGTGTATCTTGAAATGCAAATTATTTAAAAAAGGGCTATAAATTGGATATGAATTAAAAATAAACCTAAGGCTTCTTAAGTTTATTTTTTAATTTTTAATTGACAAATTATAGTTGTATTTATGGGGTACAGCATGATTGATGAATTCAGTGTGGAATAATTAAACTCAAAGAAATTAACATATCTATTACCTCCAATATTTCTCATTTTTCTGTGGTAAGAACACTTGAAATTTACTCTCTTAATAGTTCTGAAATATACAATACATTTTTTTTTACTGTATGCATCATGCTATGCAATAACCAAATTATAGAAGTTTATAATATCTGTATCTCCTTGGTAAATTTCTCATTCATATCCCAAACTGAATTTCTGATTTCTCTGTATTGGTTTTCAGATTTCTATTGAATTGCATTTTCCTTAAGATCAATATTTTTAATTCTTTATCTGGCATTTTGAGGAACTGTTTGTTATTGGGATCTGTTGCTGGAAAATTGTTATGATCTTTCATGTGGTGTCCTATGTTCCTGCTTTTTCATGGTGACTGTGTCCTTCTGTTGATAGCTACACATCGGTGTAGCAGTCAAGTCTGTTAAAGTCAAGTTTGTTAAAATTGCTTTTGTAGGGGATAATTTTTTCCTGAGGATACATGTTGTTAAGACACTCTGATTTGGGGCACTGTGATAGGAACAGGAGGCAGGGAAATTCTAGGCAGCAAAGGGCAGGGTCCCTGGTAAGAGACCCACCCTCGAGGCTGGAACCACGGCCCAGAGGGGGAACTTTACATCCCCGCTTTCCTGCTCAAATGTTGCCTTTTCCAAAACCACCCCAGGCCTGCCCCCGCCCCCCCGCATCCTGTACCCATAAAAACCCCAGCCTCCACTGGCAGACAGCAGACAAGGGGAGAAGAGGCGAAGCACCTGGACATCGGAGACTACAGTTGAACTTCGGAGAGAAGCAACTTGACTTCAGAGGGATGGCTTGATGGCGTAGCTTTGGAGAGGAGCCCAGCTGGGGATGGCCAGACTTCAGGGAAGAATACCTTCCTGCTTCATCCCCTTTCCAGCTCCCCTTCCCACTGAGAGCCACTTTCATGGGCAATAAAATCCCCCACATTTACCATCTTCAATTCGTTCATGCAACCTGATTCTTCCTGGACACTGAACAGGAGCTCAGGATACAGAGGGCTGTCACACCGAGCTGTTCAACACCTAAGCTATTCATGGATGGCAGAGCTGAAAGAGCACTGACTGTAACACTCCCTCTGAGGCTTCATGGGTTGTGGGCATCCCCCAGATGCTGCTGCAGGGCCAGTACAGAGTTGTGCTCCTGCCAGTGCCCAAAACACACCCACCCTGGCTCCTGCATCCCCTTGCCAGCAAGCTCCACCCCCACCCCACCCCACCCACTAGTGAGCAATTGAGCGCTACAGGCTGAGCGAGCGAGGCACCCCTGTCCCAAGTCTCGTGAAGGGGTTAGGGAAATTATCCCAATTGACCTGCAGTAGAGCGGTCTTCGTATGACTTCTTTGGCAGTATTCAGGGTCAGTGGTATCTGTGATTTCCTCAGTGGCTTAAGCTACAGCTATTAGTTGAGGTTGTAGTAAAGTTTAACTGGGGACTTGGATGTCAACTGAGCCAGTCTTTGGCCCCAGTAGTGGCAGCAGTGGGATGAGAATGACTGTTTTTAGGCCCCAGAGCAGCATACCCTGGCTCCAGTTAGTAGGTTCTAGGGGCTGATTCTTGGGCCTCCAGATGTCTGGCTTAGAAACTAGTAGTAGGAGCGATGATCCTTGTGTGTGGGCAGGTTCTCAGACCCCTGGGCAGCTGATGTGGCATGGGAGGTAACAGTAGCAGTGATGGAGCAGTTCACTGGGACCCAAGCCCTCCATGTTGGTGTTACAAGAAGATACGATCAGTTGGCAGGCTTGTCCCCAGTCCCACAGTCACTTGTAGCACTGAGGTGGTCGTTGTCCTAAGTGTGGTGTACCTGGAGAGCTTGGACTACCCTGTTTGGTAAGAGAGCTTGGTCTACCCTGTTCCTCTCCCAGCAGGGTGTGGAGCACATCACCTCAAACTCACCTGGAGGGCAGGGCACAGCCAAGTGTTAAACTCTCAAAATGGTGCCAGCTGTGGGCTTCTGACCAGACAAAACAGAGATCCCTCCCAGAAAAGCATCATCCCATAGCAGGGTGTTGAGTATTACCTTGAGTATGTATAAGAGAGCCTGGACTCCCTGTCCCTCCTAAACCGGGCCACAGCTGCAGCCACGTCAACTCAAACTGAGGCCAAGGGCGGGGCACAGCCTGAACTTAAACTATGAAAACTGCACCTTGGGCCTACAACCAGAGAGGCTGAGGTTCCTCGCAGGCAAGCAGCATGGACAAGAAGCTATGGGGAATGCAGTCTGCTCATGTCTAAGTCTCAACTGCAGCCTTCAGCAGGGTGGCAGTTACCCTCCCAGGGGTGCATGGGAGTGCCTGGTCTCCCCTCTGCCTCCTTGCAGCAGCACAGTGGCAGCAGCTGTCTGTAGATACCTGATGTCTGGGCTCTCAAAATGGTGCCCATCTGAGGCTGCCCAGGGTTCAGATGCCTGTGGGAGTGTGTGTGGGTTCCCTTTCTGCAGCAACATCTTTGGGCAGCTTCATATGTCAGGCCCGAGGCCCTAGTGAGTCCGGGGTTTCTCCCATAGCCAAGATTATATAAAAGCCCATCTGGGAGTGTGGAGCCCAGGGGCTTTCTCTCTTATTGCTTCCCCACATCCAGGAGCCTCTCCCAGCTCAGATAATCCCAGGCGGGCAAGCTGCCTCAAACCCTCTGCTTACTTCTGGTGCTTCCCATCTCTTCTCTGGTGAACCCCAGCATTCTCTCCCAGACCATTTGTTTGAAATGTATCTACTTGCTATTCTGGTTTTCTCTGTGGAGGAGACACACATACCTGCATCTATCCAGCCATTATGATTCATGTCCAAAGTCTATTCCAAGTTATAGAAGTTTGAAAGGCTGCTTCTAGACTATCGGTGGTTTAATGTTAAAGACATTTATGAACACTAAACTTCTCTTTAAATTTTTTTATTAATTGCCTCCTGTTTACCTTGTTTATAAGAAAAGGATTCCCACTCTAGGGCTGTGGGGATGGCAAAACACAGGACATTAATTCTGGGTGGATGAAATCAACAGTAGATTATTAGCCCCACGTATGCTCACATACGTCCTCCTGAGGGAGGACACTGCATGCTAAGTATGGCCACAAAGGTTGCGTTTAGGAGCACCTAACAAGCAGGGGCTATGGAAGGCAGGCTCTGTAGTGTCAAGAGAGTGAGGCAGTCCCTGGTTCCTGCAGGAGGAAGTGCTATCTCCATTCTGGGGCCAGTAGTCCCAAGCAAGATTCATTTTAAAAATGAATGGATGGTAGTCCGGGCGCGGTGGCTCACACCTGTAATACCAGCACTTTGGGAGGCTAAGGTGGGTGGATCACGAGGTCAAGAGATCGAGGCCATCCTGGCCAACATGGTGAAACCCCGACTCCACTAAAAATACAAAAAAATTAGCTGGGTGTGGTGGCACGTGCCTGTAGTCCCAGCTACTTGGGAGGCTGAGGCAGAAGAATCACTTGAACCTAGGAGGTAGAGCCTGCAGTGAGCTGAGATTGTGCCAGTGCACTCCAACCTGGCGACAGAACGAGACTCCATCTCCAAAAAAAAAGAATGGATGGATTCACAGAATGAATGTGACTGGGCTGCCTGAGTGATTTCAGGGTCTGGCAGGGAACTGAAACCAGCTATTCAGGAATAAACAGGAACTGTAACCAGTCTCCTTGATAGGGACGGTTGTTTGGCTAAGGGACCTTATCCACAAGAGCAGAGTGAGGGGAAACTTTGTGGTTCAGACTTGTAAGGCCCTCCCAATGTCCCCAGCTATCAAGGACATACATAATGTTGGGCCTTAATTTTAGGTCTTATGCAACACTTATGCACGAAGATGTTTACACATGCTTGTGCTTCTTACATAATACAGTGTTTGTTTGAAAGGTAGAATTAGGAAACAACAACAAAAAATCAAAGGTAACACAATTCTCCCACACAAACTGAATGTTTTAAATCTCTTGACTAGAAATGCAATTTTTTTTTTTTTTGAGACAGAGTTTCATTCTTGTTGCCCAGGCTGGAGTGCAACGGCGCGATCTCAGCTAACTGCAACCTCCGCCTCACGAGTTCAAGCGATTCTCCTGCCTCAGCCTCCCAAGTAGCTGGGATTACAGACACCCACCACCATGCCCTGCTCATTTTTGTGTTTTTAGTAGAGACGGCGTTTCACCATGTTAGTCAGTCTGGTCTTGAACTCGTGACCTAAGGTGATCCACCTGCCTCAGCCTCCCAAAGTGCGGGGATTACAGGCATAAGCCACTGCACCTGGCCCAAAATGCAAACATTTTAAAAATGAATCTTGCTTGGGATTACAAGCCCCAGGATGGAGATAGCAAAAGTTAGAAGTTTGACGTGGGTAGTGAATCTGCTAACAGAAGAATGCTAGGCATAAGGAGACAGATGAAGTTCTAGGAGCTAAACTGGACCTCAGAACCAATGCCAGCAGCAGGAATTGCCAGATTGTCCATCAGTGGTAGAATTTTTACACTGCCTATGTCCCTGTGAAGATCTAATTTTCTTGACTGCAGAAATCTGCCCATGTGTGAGAACAACAGCGTGGTGTAACCTCCTGGGCTATGCCACTCAAGGAAGATTCTCTGAAATGCTGTAGGAGACCCCCTAGTGTCAATGTGACACCTGGAAAGCCAGGTGCTGTGGCTCATGCCTGTAGTCCCAGCTACTCAGGAGGCTGAGGTGGGAGAATCACTCGAGCCCAAAAGTTCTAAGCCAGCCTGGGCAATATAATGAGACTCCATCTCTATTAAAACAAAAACAACCTGGAAACTACACAGGGTGTGTGTGTGTGTGTGTGTGTGTGTGTGTGTGTGTGTGTGTGACATAGCTGAATAGGACACATTCGTAAACTAAAGTTGGTAACAGAAGGGATTGGGGTAGGGCACAATGGCTCATGCCCGTAATCCTGTGTGTGTGTGTGTGTGTGTGTGTGTGTGTGTATGTGTGTGTGTGTGACACACAGCTGAATAGGACACATTCGTAAACTAAAGTTGGTAACAGAAGGGATTGGGGTAGGGCACAATGGCTCATGCCCGTAATCCTGTGTGTGTGTGTGTGTGTGTGTGTGTGTATGTGTGTGTGTGTGACACACAGCTGAATAGGACACATTCGTAAACTAAAGTTGGTAACAGAAGGGATTGGGGTAGGGCACAATGGCTCATGCCCGTAATCCCAGCACTTTGGGAGGCCAGGGCTGGAGAATCACTTGAGCCTTGAGTTTGAGGCCAGCCTGAGCAACAGAGTGAGAATCTTGTCTCTACAATTTCTTTTTATATATACTAGCCAGGCTTGATGGCACATGCATGTAGTCCCAGCTACTTGAGAGGCTGAGGTGGGAGGATCCCTTGGGCCCAGGAGTTTGAGGCTGCAGTGAACTATGATTATACCACTGCACTTTAGCCTGGGTGACAGCACAAATTCTGTCTCTAAAAAATCAAGCAAACAAACAAACAAAAAAGAAGGGACTAGAAACCACCAATTCAGTCAGAAAAAAAAAATGACTTTTAAGAGAATTCTTCTTGGCCTGGTGCAATGACTCACAACTGTAATCCTAGCACTTTGAGAGGCAGAAGTAAAATGATCACTTGAGGCCAGGAGTTCAAGACCAGCCTGGGCAACATAGTGACACCTCATATCTACAAAATATAAAAATCTAAAAAGAGAGAAATCTTCCTAATTGCAGCCTCAATTAACCTTTATTCTCTAGATATATTGAAAAACTTACTGAATAAGCTTAGCTCAATTAAAGCTTAAAATCATTTTAAAAATAAATAATAAAGTAACTTACATAATGAGAAAAAAAGTCAAAATAAAGCTCAAGATTTTAAGGCTTCATTTTAGAATCGAATCCTTGCCTACTTTACTCCAACCAATTAAGTTTATGCCAGACTAGTATATAAAATTTTTACTAGTTATAATTGCCTAATTTAATATAAGATAAAGTTAATTAATTTAATTTGTGTAAGTTGTACAATATAAATAATTTAACATAAGTTAAATTCGAGTGTGAAAAGATTTACTGGCTCTATTAAAACTAAAAATAATAAGCAAGGTAATGGGTATGTTAATTAGCTTGATTTAATCTTTCCACAAAGGTACCACTGTAGGTTGGTATGCCTTTCCCAGAACTCCATTACATGAATTAGAACATCACATTGTATCAAATAAATGCACACAATTATAATTTGTCCGTTAAAAAAATACTAATTGGCCCGCTTCAGTGGCATGCACATGTAATCCCCACAACCCAGGAGGCTGAGGTAGGAAGATTCCTTGAGGCCAGAAGTTCGAGACTAGCCTGTGAAACATAGTGAAACCTCATCTGTAAAAATTTAATAATTGCTCTAATTAGAATAATACTAATTAAAAATTGCTTTAACTAAAGCAAATGCTTTGGAAAGATTCAATATATCTGAATCAGCAAAGAGACATTGTTCTTATTTGCTAGAGGCAAAGCAATGTATTTTTTAAATTACTAAAATCTAGGATTTCCCAGTCAGACTATTATGTAAATGTCCTTAAACTCATAGCATTTTTACAGAAAACCACAGTTAGATATTGCCAGCAATGCATTATCAATGGTGTTTTGCCAGAAAGACGATGAGAGCTCTTTTCTGTAAGCTCACACTCACAGAGAAAAATTCTTTGGTATGTCTTAAAAGATTGGGAAATGAGGAGATATACCTAATGTAAATTACGAGTTAATGGGTGCAGCACACCAACATGGCACATGGATACATATGTAACAAACCTGCATGTTGTGCACATGTACCCTAGAACTTAAAGTATAATAATAAAAAAAAAAGATTGGGAAATGAACAATCCAAAAATAGAATTAACAGTCCCACTTATAACATCAACAATAGGAAAAATGGACCCATCATCAGTCACCAAGACCTGAGAACAGAGAGTGGCAGCCCCTTCACACAGGCAGCAGAGCAAGGAAGCTGTCAGCCAGCGAGCCTCCTGGAGTATACATACCTGAGATGGGCAGAACTGGGGACATCAGTTCTCTACAGCAGCCCTGCAATGAGGAGCTGGAGTGGTGTAGAAAAAATTCCAACACTTTTTGCTGGTAAGTGGCTCTACTCATTCATTTATCCCTGTCGCTGGTTCCCTTCTTGAAGCTTGAAAATAATCTGAACTTTCCATGTCAAGAGTAGCTGGCCTCCTCCCATACATTAATTTTCTGTATTGGCTAGGTATTGGCTGCAAACACAAGATTAAATTACACAAGAGAGTCGGGTAGTGAAACTGCTCCCACTCAGGCTGAGTCACCAGATTCACCCGCTCAGGTTTCTGGGGTTGGCTGTTAGCTTGGGTCTGCATAGCTACCTCTCAGAGAACACACTGGCCACAGCTCCCAAGTTGTAGTTGTTTCTGCCTCCCCTGACCCAGAACTGCTACTTCCCTCAACATTTCCAGGGATTCGTTGCATTTCATTTTGTCTTGTGTTTTCTACTGACCCTGCCTGATTTTTGTTTTATGTGCCTTACCTGACATTTTGGGGGTTATTCACATTTTAAAAATGTATTTTCATTTTCCCTGTAAGAGAGAGCCTGTGTTTCTGGCTTGCAAACCAGGCTGGGGATGGCACCTTCCCCAGAGCTCAGGTATTCTGGGTGAGGACTGAGTGTGGGGAATGTCATGAGATTTAGCCTACTCCTGTAGGCAAAAGGACCTTTTGAAACACACAAGTGGGGATAGTTAGGTATTTCATACACATAACATAGTTGTGACACAAAAGCCAGAGAAAGATAATCACCAAATATTCTAGGACACTGGTCCTCAATATTAGTGTGCATGAGAGCCACTAGGGCTATGGATGAAAATGCAAATTTCTGGGCCTCACTCCGAGAGATTCTGATTCTGTAAACCTGTGGGGAGTCCAGGAATCTGCATTTTCAAAAAGCACCTGTATTAGTCAATTTTCACACTGCTATGAAGAGCTGCCTGAGACTGGGTAATTTATAAAGAAAAGAGGTTTAATTGGCTCACAGTTCCGCTTGGCTGGGAAGGTCTCTGGAAATTTACAGTCATGGCAGAAGGCAAAGGGGAACCAAGGCGTATCTTACATGATGGCAGGAGAGAGAGAGGGAGAAAGCGCCACACTTTTTAACCATCGGATCTCAGGAGAACTCACTCACTATCATGAGAAAAGAATGAGGGAAACTGCCCCCATGATCCAATCACCTCCCACCATGTCCCTCCCTAACACGTTGGGTAATTCAAGGTAAGATTTGGGTGGGGACACAGAGCCAAACCATAACAGCACCCATGACTTTAATAAATGGAGTTCACCAATAACTTCTGTGAAAACAAAGACTAACCAAATGAGAAAGCAAAGGCTATCTATTCTACAACAAAGAAGTCAGCCAACATCACTTCCATTTTGGGAGAGACTCAGAGACCAGCAGAGGAGTAGGAAAGCTTTATAGTGGAAAAGGTATCATCCTTTTTTTCACATGTTCCCTGATTGGCGGCTGTTGGCATGGAGAAGTTGAGGATAGCTAACTAGATGCACGGCATCCTATGGGATTGGTTTAGGGTACATATTTGGCTTTCCTAGGTTGCTCCTAAGTTAGAAACAGGAACAAAAATTTGGGAAGCTGTCAGTAATTAATCAAGTCCTGGCCACTTGGAGCTGACTGTTACTGGATTTATTGTTTAGTTTCCTAGATTGTTATTAGAGATAGTCTGACTTCCTACAAGTGTGACTTACAGCAAGTGGCTTCCTGGGCTGTTTATTGTAGAAAAGTGGGTTGATTTCCTAGGCAGGCTGCTGTAGGTTATGGGTCAGAGTTCTGTTTTTATATGTGGTCTGGCCATTGTCTGTATATTTTGTCTCTCATCTCTGAGAAATACAGCCATAAACCAAGCTCTTTTTGTAACACAGAGCAGAACTTCAATACAGGGGACTGCTTTCTTCATTATTGCTGTCATCTATTTATTGCTGCTTTTTGACAGTGATGATCTCAAGGCTAAAACAGCTGAACACCCCATTTAATTAGGCTAGTTCAGGGCTCTAACTTACATGCTTTACACAACCACTGCCTTCTTAGGCATGGCAGATAACAAGCATGGAATATTATTGCTAGTCTTGGCTTTGTGGTGTAAAGTTGGTTTTCATACAGCTCCCAGAAAGCTCTCTACAGACATTAGTGGAGCCAAAAGTCTTCAAGCTTTACCCCATCTTATTTCCTGCTTCTCTTGTGCCCATAGGTCATTGTCTTTCCTGTGACAACTCAGGTTAAAGATAAATCTTGGTTTTCTCTCTTTATGGCTTCCACAATGCTTATCTTCTTTGTCGTAATCCTGGATATCTATGTGGATTCCATTTGTTCAGTCAAAATGGAAGTTTCCAAATGTCCCCACAATTGATCCTTTCCTGTTTTTATTAGTGCTTTGTAAATTTCTGAATACATCCAACAACAGTCTGACTTCAGGCTATGAACAAAACAGCATACCAGGAAAGTGCAGAACACATCCTGTCTGGAGGAGTGGTAGTGAATGCTAGGTCTTCATTTTGTCCACCAATGTCTTTTCATCTCCCTCTAAGAGAGGACGGAACGCTTTTTGCCTCTGTAGAATCATTCTATGATGTGTTGACCAGCAGTCTGGGTCTCATCTCAGATGTATTTCACACACTCTATGACTGCTGTGTTTTAGTCATGATATTTATTGCTGCCCTGATGAAAAGATGGAATGCAATGGGATTTTTCTCCTATGGGTGCACCCAAATAGAAATTCTCTCTCTATTTATTAATAGACTTTTTCTTTTTTTCCAAGAAAATTCCATTTGTATTTCAATTGGTATTAAAACAAACTTACAAGTGTTCTGAAGGAATTGACCTCTTCCCTAAAATGCACCTTTCCACTCTGAGCAGCAGCACTAATGTACTGTATTTCTTTGACACCATCACCAAGTATGAGCCACATCATCGATTTGATAGCAGATTTGTAAAAACCAAACCAAAACATTACATTACATCCAGAATGTGATGATTCTTCCAAATCACTTTCAGCCATTGGCAGCAATCACAGTGACAGGCTGTCCACTCCCACTCCTCCTCTGCAGGCTTAAGCTATTAGAAAATCTATTCTCTAACGTATTTGAAAGTTCTAAGGTCAAACAAGTTTTAGTGCTGCTTGATTCAGCTGCTCATCCATGTCCTCAAGGTCCCAGCTTGTGTTCATCTCTGCTTTGTGGTACTGACTGTACTGGTTTCGCCTCCAGGCTCCTGGCACATGGGTGGAACAGTTCTGGTATCACATCCAAACACAGCAATGTCCAGAGACCCAAAGAGATTCTCAGTCTTTTTCTTAGGAAGGAGGGACCTTCCTAGAAGCCCCATAGCTTTTTTCCTTTCTCATTGGAAAAACAGGGTCACTAGTCCACTCTGAAACCAATTTCTGACATGGGGTGGGGGCCACTATAATTATTTAAGGTCAAACAGAATGTACCCTCAGGTGGTGGTGGTGATTTTTGTCATAATTGCAGATCTTGGACCTACAAAATAAATGTGATGCACAACAAAGAATACTTGCCTATTAGTTAAATTGCCTAATTTAAACTCTCAGTTTTGTTGAATTAGTATTATTGGAAATTAAACTGCCTTTTGAAAGTTAGCTGGGAGCTTCTGACACATAGACGTTCAGCATCTCAGGGATAATTCTTCATAAAAGGAATAAACTGGTCACTCCAATTTCTCCTAGCTTTGAAAGTCGTAGAGTCTATTCTGGAGAACTATTTAATGAGGCAGTTCTGAATGCAACAGGAAAAGTTCCATGTAACAAAGCTTTCTGCTTCACCATTTCATCATAATGTAATCTTTTTCATTTTTATTTTTTATTTGTACAGACTCGGGGTGTACATTTACAGGTTTGTTAAATGGATATACTTCATAATGGTGAGGTTTGGGTTTCTATTAATAGATTTTTCTAATGGCAAAACTTGTTTTTGTGTTGGTCAGTGGCTCAATTGATCCTCTAGGATTAGATACACATATTAACACCAGTCTCAGCTACAGGGCTGGTAGTAAACCTGATTGGTATCTATGCCAATAACAATACCTATTGAGCTTCTCAGTGAAGATGTGACTCATCTAATCATAGCCATTAGTATCATATACATGGACACCATGACTGTGAAACAGTTAACAGCCATTAATGAGGCATGAGTGCTAGAAGAAAGATGACACACTTGGCAATGTGGGTGTGATCATATCCATTATGCTCACAGAGCAGTGTGGGTGGCTTATTGCTTAACTCTTCTATTCTCTTTTTACTGCCATATGAATACCTCTCAGTGTTGTCCCATTAATTAAAGATGCCTGTCAGGTTATCAGGTCATCCTTTTGAGACTACCACCAGAATATCCAACAGATATACATACTTATTTTAAAAACTGAGGCTTCATACTACACTGAGACCTTCACTTTTTGATATCATTCTGCCACTATTGGGACAGGACCAACTGATACAGACGTAACACCCAATGTGCTGGAACAAAGAATAGTACTACAAGTTGTAGGAGTAAAGACACTAGATTAAACAACTTAACAACTCAAGTGGAAAAAGGGTTACTTTCAACATATGTCTGATCTAAGAACTGGATTTTATAATGTTCTGGCTATAACAAAACAAACGAAGAGTATGAAGTACTACAAAAGACGGTACTTACATCATGTAAGATAACTCCACAACTACCCTGGGGTATGAGCAATAAAGAACGAATGACTCAGTATTTATGTCGCTAGAAGTAAAAAAATTGTACATAATTATACAGAAACATGTCACCATATTTTAAAAAAATAATAAAACTCCTCATTATTAAATCAAGGAATACTTCTCACAGGAAATTTAAATACAGAAGGAAACATTAATTGTATAAATAAAATAATTGTTATTTAAATTACATATAGAAACAGAATTTTAAAATGTAAGAACATGATGTATCATATCATGTTGGAAAACAGACAAATAGTAACGAGTTCTAATGAAGACAAAAATCACTTCTGGGTGTTTACTTCTTGTCAGAAGGTATCTCCACTATAAACTGTATTTGCATGCTGAAAACAAACACCTACAGTAAATGTTGAACAACTTTTTGCAAAGCCAAAGGATAAAATAGCAAAAAAGTTGTATTTTTATGGATTCTCTGTGTATAAAACTCGTTCCTAATTATAACAAGTCCATTAAGTAAACTCTACATTGCCACTTTAACTGTATACTAAATTATTTGGAAAAAATGCAGCCACTGATACGAACCAAGCAATGAGAATATGAAAGTATAATATTACAGTTTTTGATGTATCATAAAACCAACACTGGAGAGCCACAGGGGGCAAGGGGAGCCCCCATCCTCAGCCAAAAAAGGCAGTGAGTGATTGTGTTGTTGCAGAAATCAGGAGGACCAGAGAGACCTCAGGGTGAAATACAGGAGGATCTTTATTGAGTACACTCAGACCCAGCAGACTTAACATCCAAAAACTGGGCCCCGAACAAAGACAGGGTCTTGCTTATACACCTTCTTCTGAGTGGCATGAAAGTGAATGTACAGAAGCAGAACAAAGGCAGTTTATCAAACAGTGACAGGTTCATAACTCAGGTTTACATCTATCTCTTGCTATGCGGCCCCGATGGCTGTTATCTAGCTTTTGCTCAAAGGAGTCTTGCCCAAACTTATGTCCTTTGCTGCGATGCCTAGATGGCTACAATCTAGGCTCACTCGAGCATGTCTTGTGACCTTTGTTATGCAGCTCAGATGAAAAACAGAAACTTACAGTTATTAGTGTCAGGCCTCTGAGTCCAAGCTAAACCATCGTATCCCCTGTGACCCGCACATATACATCCAGATGGCCTGAAGCAACTGAAGATCCACAAAAGAAGTGAAAATAGCCAATTCCTGCCTTAACTGATGACATTCCACCATTGTGATTTGTTCCTGCCCCATCCTAACTGATCAATTGACTTTCTGACAATACACCCTCCCCACCCTTGTGATAACTTACTTTGTAACATTCCCCCGCCCTTGTGAATGTACTTTGTATGATACACCCTCCCCACCCTTGAGAAGGTAATTTGTAATATCCTCCTCCACCCTTAAGAAGGTATTCTGTAATATTCTCCCCAGGCCTTAAGAAGGTACTTTGGGCCAGGCGCAGTGTCTCACGCCTGTAATCCCAGCACTTTGGGAGGTTGAGGTGGGTGGATCACGAGGTCAGGAGATTGGGACCATCCTGGCTAACATGGTGAAACCCCGTCTCTACTAAAAATACAAAAAAAATTAGCTGGGCGTGGTGGTGGGCACCTGCAGTCCCAGCTACTCAGGAGGCTAAGGCAGGAGAATGGCATGAACCTGGGAGGCGGAGCTTGCAGTGAGCCAAGATTGTGCCACTGCACTTCAGCCTGGGCAACTGAGCAAGATTCTGTCAAAAAAAAAAAAAAAAAAAAGAAAGAAAGTACTTTGTAATATTCTCCCCACCCTTGAGAATGTACTTTGTAAGATCCACCCCCTGCCCACAAAAAATTGCTCCTAACTCCAATGCCTATTCCAAACCTACAAGAACTAATGATAATCCCACTACCCTTTGCTGACTCTCTTTGGGCTCAGCCCACCTGTACCCAGGTGATTAAAAAGCTTTATTGCTCACACAAAGCCTATTTGGTGGTCTCTTTACACAGACACATGTGACATTTGGTGCCAAAGACCTGGGGCAGGGGGACTCCTTCAGGAGACCAGTCCCCTGTCCTCACCCTCATTCCATGAGGAGATCCACCTACCATCTTGGGTCCTCAGACCAACCAGCCCAAGGAACATCTCAGCAATTTCAATCAGGTAAGTGGTCTTTTCATTCTCTTCCCCAACCTCTCTTGCTGTCACTCCACCCTTCAATCTCTCCCTTCCTTAATTTTGGTTCCTTTCCCTTTCTGGTAGAGACAGAGGAGACGTGTTTTATCCATAAACTCAAAACTCCAGGGCTGGTCATGGACTCAGGAAGACAGTCTTCCCTTGGTGTTTAATCACTGTGGGGATGCCTGCCTGATTATTCACCCACATTTCAGAGATGTCTGATCACTGCGGGGATGCCTGCCTTGATCCTTCACTTTGGTGGCAAGTACCACCTCCCCTGGGTGGCAAGCACCACCCCCTCCTCCTCCATGTCTCTACCCTCTCTTTTCCCCACCCCAGGGCACACTCCAATACCTTCACCCTGATGAAGTCCTATTCTTTACTTTTACACTCTCTTATTCTCATTCCCGTTCTTGTGCCACCCTCTACCTCTCCCCAGCTATCTCCACCACACTATCAACCTCACTCAGTCTCTCCTAGCCATTTCTAAACCTTCTTTAACAAACGATTGCTAGCTTTGCATTTCTTTTTCCTCCAAAATCGCCGAGGCTTCAACTTACTGCTAAAAAAAAAGGGGGACTCTGCATATTTTTTAAAAGAAGAGTGTTGCTTTTACCTCAATCAATCTGGCCTGGTATATGACAACATCAAAAACTCACGGATTGAGCCCAAAAACTCACCAACCAAGGAAATAATTACCCTGAACCCCCTTGGGCACTCTCTAATTGGATGTCCTGGGTCCTCCCATTTCTTAGTCTTTTAACATCTGTTTTTCTCCTTCTCTTATTTGGACCTTGTGTCTTCCGTTTAGTTTCTCAATTCATACAAAACTGCATCCAGTCCATCACCAATCATTCTATATGACAAATGTTCCTTCTAACAACCCCACAGTATCACCCCTTACCCCAAAATCTTTCTTTTATCTTTCCCATTCCAGGTTCCCACGCTGCCCCTAATCCTGCTCAAAACAGCCATGAGAAACATTGCCCATTATCTCTCCATACCACTCCAAAAAATATTCTGCCACCCCAACACTTCACCACTCTTTTTATTTTCCTTATTAATATAAGAAGACAGAAATGTCAGGTCTCTGAGCTCAAGCTAAGCCATCATATCCCCTGTGACCTGCACATATACATCCAGATGGCCTGAAGCAACTTAAGATTCACAAAAGAAGCGAAAACAGCCAGTTCCTGCCTTAACTGATCACATTCCACCGTTGTGATTTGTTCCTGCCCCACCCTAACTGATCAATTGACTTTGTGACAATACACCCTCCCCGCCCTTGCAATAATGTACTTTGTGATATTCCCCTGCCCTTGTGAATGTACTTTGTACTACACATCCTCCCCACCATTAAGAAGGTACTTCGTAATATTCTCCCCCACACTTAAGCAGGTATTTTGTAATATTCTCCACACCCTTGAGAATATACTTTGTAAGATCCACCCCCTGCCCGCAAAAAAATTGCTCCTAACTCCACCGCCTATCCCAAACCTATAAGAACTAATGATAATCCCACCACCCTTTGCTGACTCTCTTTTTGGACTCAGCCTGCCTGCACCCAGGTGATTAAAAAGCTTTATTGCTTACACAAAGCCTGTTTGGTGATGTCTTCACACAGACGCACATGACAATTAGCTATAGAAAAACAGGACCTCATAAAACTTGCAGAGTGGGTACAATCACACACTGGAGGGGGTTCAAAGGGACTTTTACTTATGCTAAAGACGCAGGGAAAATTTATTTCTTCATTACCCCTGGGAAAGTCTCCAGAGCACATTCCTTCCAGCTCCAGCCACTTAGATAATGTTATCAGGTCCTCGCCTGGGTCCAGGCTGTGCCTGTTACTGCCCTTGGGATGTGTCAGCATAGTACAGAAAGCTTGCCTTTTTTAAACTTATTTTTCTCTCTCTAACGTTCTCCCTTTCTTTATTTGCCCACCTCAATGTTACCTAGCCTTGGAAACTGTGCTTTTTCCATGGATCTGTGGAACCTGTGAATCAGGAGATCTCACTCATGAGCCCACACCACCAGAGCCTTAGGTCCCAACCACAGAGCTGCACAGAGTCTCAACAGCTGTTGGGCCAGAGTCTGCCTAAGACTAGCGAGTTCTGGGGAGGAGGGCCAGCCATCATCACTGCAACTGCAGCTGCCTGCTGCTTGTGACGTCTGAGCTCCCATCACTGCGGCTGCCTAAAAGGCTGAACTCCCACTGGGGAAGGGCAACAGCCATCACTACAGCTTGGGGCTGCCATTTCTCCCCTGCTAGTGCCGGGGAGATTGGATGGCTTGGACCCAGGAGGTATTCCCCACAGTGCAGCACACCGGTTGTGGCAGATCGTGGACTCTGCCTCTTTAGGCTGGACCCTGACCCATCCCTCCTCACTGGGCGAGGCCTCCCTGCAGGAACTTCAGCTACCCCAGCCAGGGCCTTAGGGAAAAGATTCTGATCTCCATAAGCCTGAGCCCCTAGGGGGAGGGGTGGCCATGGCCTCCACAAACCAGCAGACTTAGTCTTTCCCCCTGCTAGCTCTGAGGAATCCAGGCAGCCCAGATGAGTGGGTTTCCCCCCAGCACAGCACATTCCCTCCACCAAGGGACAGCTAGAGTGTTTCATTAAGTGGGTCCCAGATTCTGTGCCCCCCCCAACTGGGTGAGACTCCCCCAACTAGGGGTCACCAGACACCTTATACAGGAGCGTTCCTACTAGCATCAGGTCAGTGCCCCTTGAGGACAGAGATCCCAGAGGAAGGAGCAGGCACCCATCTTTGCTGTTCTCCAGCTTCCTCGGGTGACATCTCCAGCTGCAGAAGGGACCCAGGGGAATAGGGCCTGAAGTGAACCCTCAGCAAACTGCAGAAGTCCTACAGAAGAGGGGCCTGTTAAAGAAAAACAAACTAACAGAAAGCAACAACAGCATCAACAAACAAGTCACCATAAAAACCTCATCCAAAGGTCAGCAGCCTCAAACTAGAGAAACTTACGAAGAGGAGAAAGAATGAATGAGAAAAACACTGAAAGGAAATTAAATTTTGGGACCCCAAATGCATCTGGCTAAAAGGAAGAGTCAAGCTGGGAACTGGGTCATGCAAACTTGCCTCCCACTTTTAGTTCCTAAATAAGATGGCTACAAGATGAAAAGCTACATGCCTCCCCCATATTTGCCCATAAGGATATTCCTAGTGAATGGTTAAAACTTCATCATGGCAATGCAAATTGATAGCTTATCTTTCCAGGTGCTGTCATCCTGGCCCACAGACATAAATGCATATCTGCTTGTTTCCCTACCACATTCTGTTTGTGTTATCTTATGTAAAATGCTGATTCCCCACATTTTTCCTCTGCCCCTTTTATGTCCTCGTATGTAAAAATGCAGATTCACTTGCATGAAAACTGTATACTTCTCAATATCCCACCCTTTCCCCTTTAAATTTGGAGCCCTTAAAATCATCTTCAGAGAAAGGCATAGACCTGTTTCCCAGGTGCGTCCTTAACTTTGGCAAATAAATCTCCTAAAATGAGACTTGTCTTGTCATTTTCCTTGATTAACAGTCAGCAGCCTCAAAGATTGAAACTAGACAAACTCATATAGATGAGAAAGAATCAATGAAAAAACACTAAAAACTGAAAAGGCCAGAGTGCCTCTCCTCCTCCAAATGATCATAACTCCTCTCCAGCAAGGGTACAGAACTGGGTGGAGGCTGAGATGGATGAGTTGACAGAAGGCTTCAGAAGGTAGGTAATAAACTTTGCTAAGCTAAAGGAGCATGTTGAACCCAATGCAAAGAAGCCAAGAACCATGATAAAGGGTCATAGGAGCTGCTAGCTAGAATAACCAGTTTAGAGAGGAACATAAATGACCCGACGGAGCTGAAGAACACAGCACAAGAACTTCGTGATGTGAACACAGGTATCAAGCAGAAGGATAAATATCAGAGCTTGAATACTATCTTGCTGAAAAAAGGCAAGCAGACAAGACTGAGAAAAAAAGAATGAAAAGGAATGAACAAGGCCAGGCACGGTGGCTCAGCCCTGTAATCCCAGCACTTTGGAAGGCTGAGGCAGGTGGATCACGAGGTCAGGAGTTCAAGACCAGCCTGGCTAAGATGGTGAAAACCTGTCTCTACTAAAAATACAAAAATTAGCCAGGCGCAGTGGCAGGTGCCTGTAATACCGGCTACTCGGGAGGCAAAGGCAGGAGAATCACTTGAACTCGGGGGGCAGAGATTGCAGTGAGCTGAGATTGTACCAATGCACTCCAGCCTGGGTGACAGAGTGAGACTCCATCTCAAAAACAAAAGAAAGAAAAAGAGCGAACAAAACCTCCGAGAACTATGAGACTATGTAAAAAGACCAAACCTATGACTGATAGGAGTACATGAAAGAGATGGGGAGTATGGAACCAAGTTGAAAAACACACTTCAGGATATTATCCAGAAGAACTTCCCAAACCAGCAAGAGAGGCCAACATTCAAATTCAGGAAATCTAGAAAATCCCAGTAAGATACTCCATGAGAAGATCAACCCAGAGACACATAATCATCACATTCTCCAAGAATGAAGGAAAAAATGTTAAAACAGCCAGAAAGGCCAGGTCACCTACAAAGGGAAGCCCATAAGACTAACAGTGGACCTCTCAGCAGAAACCCTACAAGCCAGAAGAGAGTGGGGGCCAATATTCAACATTCTTGAAGAAAAGAATTTCTAACCCAGAATTTCATATTTGGCTAAACTAAGCTTCATAAGCAAAGGAGAAATAAAATCCTTTTCAGACAAGCAAATGCTGAGAGAATTCATCACCACCAGGCCTGCCTTGTAAGAGCTCCTGAAGGAAGCACTAAATATGGAAAGGAAAAACCAGTATCAGCCACTGCAAAGACATGCTGAAGTACAAAGACCAATGACACTATGAAGAAACTGCATCAACTAGTCTGCAAAATAACCAGCTAGCATCATGATGACAGGATCAAATACACATAACAATATTAACCTTAAATGTAAATGGGCTAAATGCCCCAATTAAAAGACACAGATTGGGCCTGGCGCAGTGGTTCATGCATGTTGTGTAATCCCAGTACTTTGGGAGGCCGAGGCGGGTGGATCACCTGAGGTCAGGAGTTCAAGACCAGCCTGACCAATATGGTGAAACCACGTATCTACTAAAAATACAAAAATTAGCCAGGCATGGTGGCATGCACCTGTAGTCCCAGCTACTCGGGAGGCTGAGGCAGGAGAATCACTTGAATCCAAGAGGCAGAGGTGCAGTGAGCTGAGATCATGCCACTGCACTCCAGCCTGGGCGGCAGAGTGAGACTCTGTCTCAAAAAAAAAAAAAAAAAAAAAAGACACAGATTGGCAATGTGGATAAAGAGTCAAGACCCACTGGTGTGTTGTATTCAAGATTCAAGAAGCCTATCTCCATGCAAAGATACACATAGGCTCAAAATAAAGGGATGAAGGAAAATTTACCAAGCAAATGAAAAGCAGAAAAAAGCAGGGGTTGCAATCCTAGTTTCTGACAAAACAGACTTTAAACCAGCAAAGATCAAAAAAGACAAAGAAGGGCATTACATAATCGTAAAGGGATCAATACAACAAGAAGAGCTAACAATCCTAAATATACAGGCACCCAATACAAGAGCACCCAAATTCATAAAACAAGCTCTTAGAGACCTACAAAGAGACTTAGACTCCCACACAATAATAGCGGGAGACTTTAACACCCACTGTCAATATTAGACAATCCTCAAGACAGTAAATCAACAAGGGTATTCAGGACTTGAACTTATCTCTACATCAAGTGGACCTGATAGATATCTACAGAACTCTCTACCCCGAAACAACATAATAAACATTCTTCTCAGTGCCACATGGCACTTACTCAAAAATTGATCTCATAATTGGAAGTAAAACATTCCTTAGCAAATGCAAAGGAACTGAAATCACAACAGTCTCTCAGACCACAGTGCAATAAAATTAGAACTCAAGATTTAAAAACTCACTCAAAACCACATAACTACATGAAAATTCAACAACCTGCTCCTGAATGACTCCTGGGTAAATAATGAAATTAAGGCAGAAATAAAGAAGTTCTCTAAAAACAATGAGAACAAGAGAAAATGTACCAGAATCTCTGAGATGCAGCTACAGCAGTATTAAGAGGGAAATTTATAGCACTAAATCCCTACATCAGAAAGCTAGAAAGCTCTCAAATCAACACCCTAACATTGCAACTAAAAGAACTAGAAAACCAAGAACAAGTCCCAAAACTAGCAGAACACAAGAAATAACCAAGATCAGAATGGAACTGAAGGAGATAGAGACATAAAAAACTCTTCAAAAAAATCAATGAATCTAAGAGCTGGTTTGAAAAGAAATTAATAAAATCAATAGACTGCTAGCTAGACTAAAAGAGAAGAGAGAAGAATCAATAGACACAATAAAAAATGATAAAGAGGATAGCACCACTGACCGTGCAGAAATACAAACAGCCATCAGAAAACATTATAAACACCTCTACGCAAATAAACTAGAAAATTTAGAAGAAATGGACAAATTTCTGGACACATACACCCTTCAACACTAAACGAGGAAGAAGTCAAATCTCTGAATAGACCAATAACAAGTTCTGAAGTCAAGGCAGTAATAAATAGTCTACCAACCAAAAAAAGCCCAGGACCAGATGGATTTACAGCTGAATTCTACCAGAGGTACAAAGAGGAGCTGGTACCATTCCTTCTGAAACTATTTCAAACAATTGAAAAGGAGTGACTTCTCTCTAACTCATTTATGAGGCCAGCATCATTCTGATACCGAAACCTGGCAGAGATACAACAAAAAAGTAAAACTTCAGGCCAATATCCCTGATGAATACCAATGCAAAAATCCTCAAAATACTAGCAAACTGAATCCAGCAGCATATTAGAAAGCTTATCCACCACGATCAAGTTGGCTTCATCCATGGGATGCAAGGCTGGTTCAACATATGCAAATCACTAAATGTAATTCATCACATAAACAGAACTAATGACAAAAACCACACAGTTATCTCAATATATGCAGAAAAAGGCCTTTGACAGAATTAGATATCCCTTCATGTTAAAAAAAACTCTCAGTAAACTAGGTATTGATGGAACATAGCTCAAAATAAGAGCCATTTATGATAAACTCACAGCCAATATCCTACTGAATTGGCAAACCTGGAAGTATTCCCTTCGAAAACTGGCACAAGACAAGGATATCCTCTCTCACCACTCCTATTCAACATAGTATTGGAAGTTATGGCCAGGGCAATCAGGCAAGAGAAAGAAATAAAGAGTATTCAAAAAGGAAGAGAGAAAGTCAAATTGTCTATGTTTGCAGAGGACATGATCCTATACCTAGAAAACCCCATCGTCTCGGACCAAAAGCTCCTTAAGCTGATAAGCAACTTCAGCAAAGTCTCAGGATATAAAATCATTGTGCAAAAATCACAAGCATTCCTATACACCAACAATAGACAAGCAGAGAGCCAAATCATGGATGAACTACCATTCATAATTGCTACAAAGAGAATAAAATACCTAGAAATACAGCTAACAAGGGATGTGAAGGAACCCTTCAAGGAGAACTACTAACCACTGCTCAAGGAAATCAGAGAGGACACAAACAAATGGAAAAACATTCCATGCTTGTGGATAGGAAGAATCAATATCATGAAAATGGCCATACTGCCCAAAGTAATTTATAGATTTGATGATATTCCCATCAAACTACCATTGACATTCTTCACAGAATTAGAAAAAAACTGCTTTAAAATTCATATGGAACCAAAAAAGAGCCCATATAGCCAAGACAATCCTAAGCAAAAAGAACAAAGCTAGAGGGATCACACTACCTGACTTCAAACTATATGACGAGGCTATAGCATGGTACTGGTACCAAAACAGACACACAGACCAATGGAACAGAATAGAGATCTCAGAAATAAGTCCACACATCTACAACCATCTGATCTTTGACAAACCTGACACAAACAAACAATGGGGAAAGGATTCCCTATTTAATAAATGGTGCTGGGAAAACTGGCTAGCCATATGCAGAAAACTGAAACTAGACCCCTTCCTCACGTCTTACACAAAAATTAACTCAAGATGGATTGGATTCGAGACTTAAGTGTGAAACCCAAAACTATAAAAACCCTAGAAGAAAATCTAGGCAGCACCATTCAGGACATAGGCATGGGAAAAGATTTCATGACCAAAACACCAAAAGCAGTTGCAACCAAAGCAAAATTGACAAATGGGACCTAATTAAACCAAAGAGTTTCTGCACAGCAAAATAAATTATCATCAGCATGAACAGACAACATACAGAATGGGAGAATGTTTTTGCAATGTATCCATCTGACAAAGGTCTAATATCTAGAATCTACAAGGAACTTAAACAAATTTACAAGAAAAAAAACAACCCCATCAAAAAGTAGGCAAAGGATATGAACAGACACTTCTCAAAAGAAGACATTTATGTGACACACAAACATATGGAAAAAAGCTCAACATCACTGATCATTAGAGAAATGCAAATCAAAATCACAACAAGATACCATCTCATGCCAGTCAGAATGGTGATTATTTAAAAAGTGAAGAAACGACAGTAGCTGGCAAGGCTGTGGAGAAACAGGAATGCTTTTATACTGTTGGTGGGAATGTAAATTAGTTTAACCATTGTAGAAAACAGTGGCAATTCCTCAAGGATCTAGAACCAGAAGTACCATTTGACCCAGCATTCCCATTACTGGGTATATACACAAAGGAATATAAATCATTCTATTATAAAGATACATGTACATGTATGTTTACTGCAGCACCGCTCACAATAGCAAAGACATGGAATCAGCCCAAATGCCCATCAACGATAGACTAAAGAAAACGTGGCACATATACACCATGGAATACTATGCAGCCATAAAAAGGAATGAGATCATGTCCTTTGCAGGGACATAGATGAAGCTGGAAGCCATTATCCTCAGCAAACTAACACAGGAACAGAAAACCAAATACTGCATGTTCTCACTCATAAGTGGGAGCTGAACAATTAGAACACATGGACACAGAGATGGGAACAACGCATACTGGGGCCTGTCGGTGGGGGCAGGGGAGGGGAAAGCATCAGGATAAATAGCTAATGCATGCAGGGCTTAATACTAGGTGATGGGTTGATAGGTGCAGCAAACCACCATGGCACACGTTTACCTATGTAACAAACCTGCGTGTCCTGCGCATGTATCCCAGAAGTTAAAATAAAATTGAAAAACAGAAAAAGAAAGAAAAAGAAAAAAATTACAACAAAACAAAAAGTGATTGGGGTGAGGTAATGGAGACTTTCACTTTCAGCTCTATAGACTTCCATCATTTTGATAGGACATATATATTCATACATTGCTTATCCAATAAAATCAATCTAAATTTTTTTTTAAACCAACCCCTCTGTAAAATAAGTTTTCTTGCTTTTGATGAAAAGGAAAACTCAATTGGCCATTTTTGTGTGGGTCTATTTCTGGATATTCCATTACATTCCATCGATCTATATGTTCTTCCATTCACCAATAAGATACTGTCTTGATTACTACACCTTTATAAAAAGCCTCAGAATCAGGTCCCTAAACTTTGCTCTTCTTTTACAAAATTGTCTTGGCTATTCTAGTCCTTTGGCCTTTCCTTACACATTTTAGAATCAGCTTTACAATATTGACCCCCTACCCCTGGCAAAAAAAAAAAAAAAAAATATCCTCCAAGGCTGTTAAGTTTGCTTTGAATGTACATATCAAGGTGAAGAATACTGACATCTAACAATGAGTCTTCCAGTCCATGGCTACAGTATATCTCTCCATTTATTTAGATCTTTATGTCATCAGTTTTTTAACTTTTCTGCATACAGATCCACACATATTTTGTTTGATTCAGGCCTAGATATTTAATTTTTGTTACAATTTTAAATTGCTTTTAATTTCAAATTTGAATTGTTCAGACAGTGAACAATTCAGACAGTGAACAATTCAAATTTGAATTGTGCCATAGACTACTGTTTATAGTCTACAGAAATACATTTTATTATTTTATATTAATTGACTTGGTACTCTGTGAACTTGCTACCCTCATTTATTTGTCCTATGAATTCTTTATAGACTCCTTGGGATTTTCTACATCGGCAATAACGTCTGTAAATAGACAGTTCATCACTTATTTTCCAATCTGTATGCGTTTTTGCCTCATTACACTAGCGAGGACTTCCAGTACAAAGATGAATAGAAGTAGTGAAAATGGACTCCCTTGCCTTGTTCCTGACCTTAGGAGGAAAACATGCCATCTTTACCATTAAATATGATGTTAGCTGTAGGATTTTTGTAGATGCCTTTTACAAAGTTAAGCAAGTTCCCTGACATTTCTAGTTTTCTGAGAATGCATTTTATTCTGCTTATGTTTTAATTACTCAGAAACCCATATAACTTCCAGTGAGATATTAATGTCTTAAGTTTTATATTTTGATCACCATTAGAGAAATTATCTTTATTAATAGATGCATTTTATAAAGCTGAGATTTTCATAATCATAAAGGCAATTTCCTCATCAAGTGTCCAACTATTTCAAACATCAAGGTCTTTAAGCAAAGATCTTCAAAAATTTTATAATTAAAAATAAATCACCAATAAAGAGAGGCAGCTTCTATTAAATATTTAGTTGTTATTAAACTAATATTTAATTTTAATTTCCTTACAGACTTAAGTTTATTAGCTTGAGGCAAACTTTAATAGTTAAAAATTATTTATCATTTTGCAGTCTTAAAAATATCATTTTGTCAATTTTAAATGGTCACTTTTCTGGTTAAGGCTACCTTGTATATAAAAGTATCAAACTTCCCAAAAACATTTTGGAACCATTTCTACTTAAAGAGACAGTATGTCCTTTTAAAAGATCAACTGCATTATAACTTAGATTATCTGATAAAATATCAATTTCAACAAATGGTCAAAAATTAGGTTTTACAGACAGGCATGATGGCTCCCACCTGTAATCCTGGCACTTGGGAGGCTGAGGCAGGAGGATAACTTGAGGCCAGGAGTTCAAGACGTGCCTAGGCAACACAGTGAGATCCCATCTCTACAAAAAAAAAAAAAAAAATTTTTTTTTTTTTGAGACAGGGTCTCACTCTGTCACCCACGCTGGAGTACTAGAGTACAGTGGTGCAATCTCAGCTCACTGCAGCCTCAGCCGCCCAGGTTCAAGTGATTCTCCCACCTTAGCCTCCCAAGTAGCTGGGACCACCAGCGCACATCACCAAGCCCAGCTAATTTTTGTATTTTTTGGTACAGGTAGGGTTTTACCATGTTGACCAGGTTGGTCTCAAACTCCCAACCTCAAGTGATCCACCCGTCTCAGCCTCCCAATGTGCTGGGATTACAGGTGTGAGCCACCGTGGCTGGCCAAAAAAAAATTTTTTTTTTAATTAGCCAGGAGTGGTGCTGTGTGCCTGTAGTCCCAGTTACTCAGGAGACTGAGGCAGAAGAATCGCTTGAGCCCAGGAGTTTGAGGGTGCAGTGAGCCATCACCACACCACTGCAGGCCAGCCTAGGTGACAGAACAAGACCCCAGTCTCTAACAAACAACAACACAAAGTTAGTATTGCATTAAGAAAAGAAACAATCTCAAAATGTGAATCAAGAAAGAGCCTTGACAGTGATTGAAAGTAATTATTTATCTTAAAATCCAGGTTTGAATGTAAAAAATGTTTACTAAATGTGATTAATTTCTCCCCATTATAGAAGAAATGTGACACTTCAAACTTTTGATTATGGTATATACACTTAATGCATTGCATTTTTATAGATTTTAGTTTAACCAGTAATTCAGAAAGCCATTAAAACATAAATTGAAACTTTATTTTTATATAAAAATTTATCATGCTGTTTGAGTTCATTTTTTAAAAATACTTTTGTATTTGTCATTGAAACTGCTGAGGCTCTCAAATTCCATAGCTAATGACTGTGTTTCTTTAGCTAAATAATTCTTTCAACTAAAGACATTAAGTGTACAGAGTCATCTTTCAGCTCTTGTAGCTGCTTCTTCTGTATATCAGCAACAAGAGTAAGAAATCAGAAACATTAGGACTCTAAGTTGAACAAAGGCTTTCATTTCATGTTAAGCCTGTTTTACACCTACAATGAATCACATCAGTCTTTCTTACAAAACATATTATAAATAAACTAGGATATAACAATAGGTTATCTCAGCAACAGAAATACAACTCCTAAGTAGAAACACAAACATGGAAAACACAAGTGTTTCTTCTAACAGAGTAATTTGTATACTGATTATTTAAAGTTTTTGACTGTGTACTAATTTGAAAGAAATATGTAGGCTAAGCACCTTACATGCCAAGCACCTTACAGAACTGAAGACATTCTAAGTAACAGTTTGCCTATATTCTTTCATAAATATCCCCCCTTAATGGCCTCTTCACAATAAAACATGCTGTTTAAAAACATAAATGTGTACCACTTCTCAGTGGAATCCTTCCCTAGATATCTGCTTCTTACAAGTGTTTTTTTATGAGGCTATAGGCATTTGAGAAGAAGGGCAGAGCAAGATGGTGCACTAGGACTCTCTAGTAATCATTGCCCACACAGAAACATCAATTTGAATGACTCATGCACAAAAACACCTTCAAAAGAGCTAAGGAAACCAGGTGAGAGATCACAGTACCTAGTTATAGCATAATAAGAAGAAAAGATGCATTGAAGAGAGTAGGAAGAACAATTTTATGTCACCCAAATTACCCTTCACTCAACCCCAGGCAGCACAGCACAGAGAGGGATACATACTGTCTGCTTGGTGGAAAGAGAGGAAAGTAAACAAAATTTTGCCTTGGACCCTAATACTGGAACTTTCACAGTAAAACCCTGCATTAGGCAGACCTCTCAACCCATACCAGTACCTATGGACTAAGCTTCCAGAGCTGCCCTGGAACCGGATGGGAACCCACAGCCCCTGCAAGGCCAGCTCAATCCGCAGTTTGCATCACTGCTAGCCTGGGCCCTGGGCTACAGACAAATCTTGGCAGTAGGTAGGCATCAGCAGCTACAGGCTTCAGGCATACGCCAGCTCTGTGCCAGCCTCAGAAGCCATGAGATTCCAGCCGGGCACCGTGCTTGTCATTGTGTACCAGCATAGGTCCCCCTCTAGAGTTGTAATGGCCACAGTGGCACAGAGATCACACCAGTCTGTCCAGGCTATCTGGACAGGCTTATTGTTGAAGGGCGTTCCCAGGCAAAGCCAGTTTACAAAGACTGGAAATAAGTACCTACTTCTTAAAATATGCAGACGTTGATATGTGGCCACAAGATCAAGAACAATCAGGGAAATATGACATCAGCAGGGAGACAAAGCACCAGTGACTAACAATAAAGAGACGGATAAATATGAACTCCTTACTAAACAATTCAAAATAACTTTTTAAAGGAAGCTCAGCAAACTTAAAGAAAATATAGACAAACAATTCAAAGAAATTAGGAAAACAGTAAGTGGCTAGAATAAGAAATTTAGCAAAGACTGAAATAATTTTTAAAAACTCAAACAGAAATCCCAGAGCTGAAAAATACAATGAACAAAATTTTACATGCAATAGAGTCTAAACAGCAGAACTAATCAAGCAGAAAGAAGAATCTGTGAACTTGAAGACAAGTTATTTGAAAATGTACCATCAGAGGGGAAAAAAGAAAAAAATAATAAAAAGAAATGAAGGAAGCTTATGTATGGGATTTATGAGACAGCATCAGAAGAGCAAATGTTTGGGTCACTGGAATTAAAGAGGGAGACCAAGAGGTAGAAAGCTTATTTAAACAAATAATAGCAGAAAATTTTCCAAACCCAGGGAAAGATGTAAATATTCAGGTACAAGAAGGTCAAAGAACTCTAGCCAGATTCAATCCAAATAAGATTACCCCAAACCATATTATAAGTAAACTGCCCAAAATCAAACACAAAGAGAGGATCCTGAAAGCAACAAGAAAAAAGAAGCAAATAACATGTAAAGGAGTTTCAATATGCCCACCAGCAGACTTCTCAGAAACTTTACAGACCTGAGAGAGTTCGAAGTGTGGAAGGGAAAAAAAAAAAAAAAACTACCACCAAGAATACTATACCCTACAAGGATCTTCTTCAGAAATGAAGGAGAGAGAAGACTTGCTCAGACAAACAAGTGCTGGGGAGTTTACCGCCACCAGAGCCATCTTACAAAAAATGCTAGGGGGAGTTTTTCAAGCTGAAAGAAAAAAATGCTAATGAGTAACACAAAAACATCTGAAAGTATAAAATTCACTGGTAAAAGTAAGTATACAGTCAAATTTAGAATTATACTGTAACAGTGGTGTATAAATCACATGTATTTTGTGTGAAGGTTTAAAAACTATTAAAAATAATCACAACAATTTAAGAGATACGCAACATAAAAAGATGTAAATGATTACATCAAAATTCAAAATACAAGGTGCAGAGCAGTAAAAGTGTACAGGTGGGCTTTTTTGTTATCAAAGTTGTTATCAGCTTAAAATAACATATGATAACTATAAGGTTTTCTTGTAACTATAAAGTTTTTTTGGTAACTACAAACCAAAAACCTATAGTAGATACAAACACAAAAATAAAAAGTAAGGAATCAAAATATACTGCTAGAGAGAATCACTTAACCACAAAGGAACAGTAAGACAGGAAGAAAGGAACAAAGGATCTATAAAACAATAAACAAAATAGCAGTAGAAAGTCCTTACCAATAAATAGCTTTTAAGATCTACCAGAGTCTACATTAGTGCCTCTAACTCACTCATATTCATAGAATGACTTCCTTTTTCTATTTCAATCCTTTATAGCTTTGCTGCCTGGGACATCCTTGTTTTGTTTTGTTTTTCAATCTTCTCAAACCCCAATCAACATACAACAGCAGGCTATGATATTACTTCATCTGTAAGGTCTCAAATGACACGATCACTCCAGAAGAGCTCTAGATATGTCTTTATCTTTGCATTCTCATCACCTCTTCTCACATTGTTTTGTAACTTCATTTATTGCCACCCAAATGCCTCAACTCCAACAGAACAGATATTATCTTCTTATTTTTATATTTCTAGTGCACAATTAAGCTCTTAATATACAGAAAGTGTTCAATAAATCTTTGTAAATCAATGACAAGAAGCTGAATGGAAGAGTTTTAATTTCTGGTTAGCAGTTAGCCAAGTAGATGAATGATGGCACCATTCAACAATATAATGAACATAAAGTGTAAATATATATGTTACAATTGAAGGTGGTGTGTTAAATTTTAGTTGTTTTGATATTGAGACTCAGTGGTGGTGCATAAAGTCTGACAATTAAACATGTGGGTTCATTAGTTAGTACAGAAAAAAAAGCCTTTATCTTAAATAATAAACAATGTAAATGGATCAAATTATCCAATCAAAAGACACAAAATAAAGGAAAGACTTTAACACAGCTGACTAGATGCATCGGGTACTTGCCTCTTTTATGGGGAGGAAACAAAATAGTCCATAGATAATGACACTTCAAATAGACCATCTGAAAGAGGACATTAGAATTCAACAGAGAAGTAATGGGAGGCACCAAAAGCAAGGAAGGAGAGAAAAGTGAGGTGGCCTGCTGAGCCAGGATCAACTGGGTGAATGGTGAGAGACCCCCGGTGGTCCACATTTCTACCACAGATTCCTACAGTCCTAGCCACAGGAGAGCCCCTCAGCCCTCACAGGTCCTGAGACTAACATAGGGAGCTGCCTGGAGACTGCACTATGGCATTGCTCCACTCAGATGGAGTCCCACAAACTCCTAAGTCCTAATCAGCTGCATCAAGGCACCATTGTATGAGCTCCACCTCCACTAGACTGCATCCTTCCCTGGGCCAAACAGCCCTCACATCCCCACATCCCTGGAGCCCAACTGACATTCCCTACCCACTGCCAGGACCAAAGTGGAAACCGATGACAGCAACCCTGTCCCATCAGTAGAGCAGCAGTCATGCATTTTCTCATGCCCCAAGGACAAATTCCACTGCCTGCTGCCACTTGCAGGCTACTGCAGGGTTGAGGCACAGGCAAAGCACACACGCCCCAGCCACCTGCCTAACGCTGCTCCCACTAAAAGCAGTCTCACTGTTCCCAGTAGCATGGCCCCAGTGCAGCCCCTGCTGCCCTCAACTGAGCATTCCACTGGCAGCCTGAGGATCACCCTATCCCTGATTACCAGAGCCAGTGCCTACATACATCATCTGGGGGCCTGAGAACAGGTCTGCCTGGCACAGCTCCACCTCCCCAGTACCTGAGCACCCATCAAAGGGGCCTGCAGATCACGCAGCCCCGTCTACCATTGATAGCACCTGAACACTTCTCTCAACATCTGAGGTTAGGCCCAACCAGCGTGCAACTACCACCACAGCCAGCACCCACCTGCAGGTGCCACCTGTGAGCCTGAGGAATGGCCTGCCTAGTGCACCCCAGCTACCACCAACATCAGCACAGACTGCTTGGGTCTCAGAGGATTGTCCCATCACTGCTACTGCCATTGCCCATGCTACATATGCCCAGGGGCCCAAGAACCTGTCCACCCATCCAAATACCACTGCTATTCTCAACACCTGATAAAGCCACCTGCAGGCCCAACGATTGGCCTGCCTGGACCTGCTAACACTGATGCCAGTATATACCACCCTGGGGCCCAAAGACAGGCACATTCAGCCCACTACTGCCACCATTGTGGCCCAAAACCTGGCCCACCTGGCATCCCAGTCGCCAGCAAAACTTCATAATAGCCTTCACTAACAATTGCACCCTAAGCCACTGAGAAAATGACAGACACCACTGATGCTGTTTATAGCCAAAATAAATCATACAGAGACTACACTACTGCATGTACCCACAATCAAAGCCAAAATTCCCTACCCAACCAACATCATAGATACACCTTCAGGAAAAAAATCCTCCCCATGAGAGCAAATTCAAAAAATTGGAAGAAGCCACTCTTACACCAGATGTGCAGATATCAATGTAAGAACACAACAAACATGAAAAAGTAAGGAAATATCCAAAGGAACACAATAATTCACTAGCAACAGATCCCAATCAAAAAGGAATTTATGAGGCCAGGTGTGGTGGCGAATGCCTGTAATCCCAGCACTTTGGGAGGCCGAAGTAGGCAGATCACTTGAGGTCAGGAGTTTGAGATGAGCCTGGCCAACATGGTGGAACCCTGTCTCTACTAAAAATACAAAAATTAGCCAGGCACGGTGGTGCGCACCTGTAATCCCAGGTACTCAGGAGGCTGACACATGAGAATTGCTTGAACACAGGAGAAGGAGATTGGAGTGGACAGTGGAATGCCACTGCACTCCAACCTGGGAGACAGAGCAAGACTCCATCTCCAAAAAAACAAGAAAAAAAGAAACTTATGAAATCCCAGAAAAAATTCAACATATTGTTATTAAAGAAGTGAGTTGTTCTCAGTGACATACAATACAAAAAAACCAACAATATTAGAAAAAAAATTGGGGATATGAATGAGAAATTTATCACCAAAGGGATAGGTATCATTAAAGAGAACCAAAGATGAATTCTAGAACTGAAGAATCCATTGAATGAAATAGAAAATACATTCAAAGCCTTCAAAAATAGACCATATCAAGCGGAAGAAAGAATCCCAGAACTTAAAGATGGGTCTTTTGAAGTAACCTAGTCAGACAAAAACAAAGAAAAAATAATTTAAAAGAATGAGTGGAGCCTACATGAAATATGAAGCACTATTAAAGCAATAAAATATACGAATTGTTGGTGTCCCAGAAGGCAACCAATGCTCCTGTATGGTTTCTTTGTTGTTGCAAAGAACAAAAATGCAAAGGACAAAAGAAAATCCTTTTCATACAAGCAAATGCTAAGGGACTTCATTACTGCCAGACCTGCCTTACAAGAGTTCCTTAAGGGAGTATTAAACATGGAAACAAAACACCATTACCAGCCACCACAAAAACACACTTAAGTATATAGCCTACTGTCACTATAAAGCAACTATACAATCAGGTCTACAGAACAACCAGCTAACAACATGATGACAGGATCAAATCATCACATATCAATACTAAACTTGAATGTAAACAGGCTAAGTGCCCCACTTAAAAGACAGAGTAGCATGTTAGATAAACAAGCAAGACCCAACTGTATACTGTATTCAAGAGACCCATCTCAAATTCAATGGCTCAAAGTAAAGGGATGGAGAAAGATCTATCAAGCAAACAGAAAACAAAAAAGAGCAGGCCTTGCTATTCTTATTTCAGACAAAATAGACTTTAAACCAATAATGATCAAAAAGGAAAAGGAAGGGCATTACATAATGATAGAGGGTCAGATTCAACAAAAAGACTTAACTATATGAAATATACATGCACCCAACACTACAGTCTGGAGTCAAAAGAGACTATTTTGGAGCTTTAAGGTTTTTTGTTTTTTTGTTTTGTTTTCTTTTGGTGTTTTTTGTTTTGTTTTTTGTGGGTTTTTTTTTTTTTTTTTTGAGCTGGAGTCTCACTCTGTTGCCCAGGCTGGAGTGCAGTGGCGCAATCTCGGCTCACTGCAGGAGCTTTAAGTTTTAATGACTGCCCTGCTGGGTTTCAAACTTGCATTGGGGCCTGTAGCCCCTTTCTTTTGGTCAACTTCTCCCTTTTGGAGAGCGACCCAATAGCTGTATTCCCATGGTATGTTGGCAGTAAATAACTTGTTTTGATTTTACAGGCTCATAGGTGGAAGGAATTCATGTCCGGATGAGACTTGAGTCTTTTGACTGAGTTGATGCTGGAATGAGTTAAGACTTTTCAGGACTGTAGGGAAGGCATGGTTGTATTTTGCAATGTGAGAAGGACATGAGATGTGGAGCCAGGGGAGGAATGATATGGTTTGGATCTTTGTATTCCCACCAAACCTCATGTTGAAATGTAATACCCAGTGTTAGAGGGGGCACTGGTGGGAAGTGTTTGTATCATGGGGACATATCCCTCATGAATGGCTTAGTACCAGCCCTTGGTGATAAGTTCTTGTAAGATCTGGTTTTTTAAAAGTGTGTGACACCTCCCACACACACTCACTCTCTCGCTTCTGCTCCCACTGTGCCTTCTGCCACGATTGTAAGCTTCCTGAGGCCTCCTCAGAAGCAGATGTTGGCACCATGCTTCCTGTACAGCTTGCATAATTGTGAGCTAATGAAAGCTCTTTTTTTATATAAATTATCCAGTCTCAGGTATTTCTTTATGGCAATGTAGGAATGGCCTAACATATTAATATATCTGAAGAGAGAGACAGATGCAGTAATAGTAAAGAGAGACAGCAATGCAGTAATAGTAGGGGACTTCAACACCCCACTTTCAGCAATGGACAGATCAACCAGACAAAACAAAATCAATAAAGAAACATCAGATTCAAACTATACTCTAGACCAAATGAACTTAATAGATTTATACAAAACAGTTCATCCAACAGCTGCAGAATACACATTCTTCTCAACTGCACATAAGCATTCTCCAGGATATATCATATGTATGCCACAAAACAAGTCTTAACAAATTTAAGAAGATTGAAATCCTATCAAGTATCTTTTCTAACTCAATGGTATAATACCAGAAATCAGTAACAGGAGGAACTTCAGAAACAGTACAAAGACATGGGAATTAAACAACATGTTCCTGACCAATCACTGGGTCAATGAAAAAATTAAAAGGGAAATTTAAAAATTTCTTCAGACAAACAAAATGGAAACACAACATATCAAAATCTGTAGGAAAAAGCAAAAGCAGTTCTAAGAGGGAAGTTTATAGCAGTGAATGCCCACCATTGCACAAAACTGGTAGCGCCAGAATACCCTCACATAATTGACTATTCCTGAACAACTGAGGATCAGAGGACTTTGTTCCAGGGCCTACCCCAGAAGCCAAGTCAACCACTGTCAATGTGCAAAATCTCTAATCACTACCTCTTCCAACTTACTCTCCTCTCAACTTTCTGTGGCTGAGGTCCTTCCCTTTGTCTCTTCCCACTCTTTGTGACTCTTCTGTCCTCTCTGTCACTGTCTCTTTCTGTCTCCTCGTCTCTCTCTCCTTTCAGTCTATACATATGGCTGAAAATAATAATTCAAATAATAAAGTAATATATTTTCTTGAAAAATGTTGTGTATGTTCAGAAATAGAGATTATACAGCCATGGTTGGTATTCTCTCATCACACCTCCTCTCCTCCCCAAAGTAATTGTGTTTACAACATAGTGTCTAAATTTTTCTATATTCTACATATTTGCATACATATTAATATAAATTTACACATGTACCACACTTTTGTCTTTATGGGATAATGTTACATACACCCCCTTAAATCCCTAAGAGAACATATCCATTTCTTACAGCTGCCTAGATTTCCATTTTGTGAATAAGTTTCAGTAATTTATTTCATTAGTCTTCTGTTGAGAATGATTTAAGTTGTTCCCAACTTTTCACCATTGCTCTAAAATATCACAAAAAAATAGTCTTACACGTATGCCTTTGTGCACTGCATCCAGTCAGTAACAGCCCTGGAAGTAGAAATTCTAAAGCAAATTGTTCATGATGCACTGAGTTGTATGTTAAGGAAAAACTAATTGAAAACTAAAACAATAAACAAATTATCTTATGTAATAAGAATTATGAGCTACCATGGGTCCAGGGTTTCAGTTCTAGGAATTTAAACATATAGGACAGCTGCCAATAATATGCACTGAATCCAAACGCCCCAAAAGAGAAAATGTCACGTTTATCAGAGGTTTTCTTTCTGGAGATGTCACCCATGGTTGCGTAATTGTGCAAGTCCTTCTTAACCATCCCACACCCAGGGGAAAATTACCACCTACTAAGAGGACAAAAGAGATTCCTATGCAGTTTGTCACGGAGAGCTACCCATATCACTAACTGACTACATCAGAGAGTTACATCTATAGGCTCATCAGCTGTCCTACATTTTGTCAAAATAACGCTCCTATCAAAAATGAAGACATGACTTGAGCCCAGAAGATCAAGGCTGCAGTGAGCCATGACTGCACCACTGCGCTCCAGCCGCGTGACAGAGTGGAGTGTCTTAAAAAAAAAAAAAAAAAAAAATGGAGACACAGTTAACAGTTCAGGAAGCCAGAAGTCCCTGCTTCTATCTTCTCTCTTACAGGGCGGCTCGATCCCACTTATCCTGGTTGTGTACAATATGCCTGTCTGTATCAGCTCTGCATTTCTCCTCAATGTGTTTTCCCTCTCTTCAGTGGCACACAAGCAAGTTCAGGGGTTCAGTATGCATTGAACTAGGAAACCAGCCAAGTTTGCCTCTGCCCTGTGGGGATCAAGAGGATTACAGTCTCTCTAAAGAGAAACACCTTGCCCCAAAAGGCTACCCTCTTTTTGCCTTCCAGTTCTCCCCTTATACTTGTAGACAGTTAAACTTCTCTCCCACCTAGGAACCCAGGAGAGTTTAACCGTCTTATAATGATAGTAGTAACAATAAATACACTTTCATGGACCCAGGTATGGGGAAACAGAAAAGGAAAGTAACAGTAATTTGAACTGAAGAGAAGATGGTGTGAAAACTGGACTCCTGAAAGCATGACTGGCCTGCTAACCAAGGACATGAATAGTACTAATAAGGAATTTCCTCATTAAAGAGTGAAAGAATGAAACAGCCAATGTAGAAGTGTATACTCTGCTAAAATCGCCTTCAAAATGAAAGTGAGGATTCTCCCATTTCTAGCCACGATGGTGTTAACTGAAACTAGACCAGCTCTCTTGACATTAACAACTATAAAACTGCACACAGAATAAAGTACATGAAGCTACTGTGTTTAGGTACCAGACAACAGGTAGCACAAGACTGCGATTCCACAATGGATGGACATTTACAGGGTGAGCCCTTAGATAAAAAAGTTATTTGTCAAAGAACAATTTCCCAACTGCAATGCAGATAGCTGGGATCTGAGCACAGGACAGCAGTTCTGCAGCACTGAGGGCATTCAGGGCAGCTGGTGAGGCTGGAGTCTCTGAGGTATGGCATCAAAGAAGAACTGCAGAGGTAAGCACCACATGTCCTTGTGGAGTCTTCCCCAAATTCCTGGCTGAGGGCTAGGCTGCATACACACAGACAAGACTATCTGTCTGATAAGACAAGGCTTATCAGACAGGTAAGGCTTAAGGAAGAACTATCCCAGAATAGAGAAGAGTAAGGAAACACAATAATGAATTGCAACACTGAATTCTGGATTGCATCCTAGACCAGAAAGTGGACACGAGTGGGACAACTGATGAAACTCAAATAAGGTCTGCAGATCAGTTAACAGTATCATGTCAATATTAGTTTTCTGGTTTCAATAATTTTATTAAGGTTATGCAACATTAGAGGAAGCTGAGTGAAAAACACAAATTCACCATACTGTTTTTGCAACTTCTTTGTAAGTCTAAAATTATTTTTAAATAATAAGTTAGACAATATTTTAAATGTTGCATATAAAAACGCAATCACGATAATGAACACTTCCTAAAGATGCAATCAGGATGCCTTCACATGCTCCCTCATACCTGAAATAAGCGTTATGTATCTAAGGCTCTCTCTTCAGCGTTATGTATCTAAGGCTCCCCTGACCTTTGGTGTGGCCTGGTTTAGCCAGTCCAAACCAGATGCAGACAGTTGTGTGGGAAGCCTGGCGACACAGGCAGTTACACTATCACCCACAAGATAACTGGCCAATTGTAGGCTGGGTTTAAAACGTGGGCTGATGATCCCCAGTGCGTGATGAGCATGGCAGTAAAAGCACAGGGAGGCCAGGTTCCCATCCACCAATGGGAAGCCTGCGCTACAGTGTCCACCTGGACAGGAAGTGATGGACACAGTCCTGAAAGCACAGCAGGCACTGCTCCCACTCACCAATGGGCAGCCTGCCCGGAGAGTCAGCCCTGGACATCAAGGCTGGAATTCCCTTTCTGGCTCAGCAAAATTACCAGAGACCAAACCACAGACACCACAGAACTCCTTTACCTAGTCAACACTGTCTCTTTCCTGACAGAAGTCTCAAACCAAGACCACCAACAGGGACAGGGCCACACGTCTCAACACTGACACCACACCCCCTTGACACTCAGAATGCTTAAGTCCTGAATCAGAAGATCTCAACCTCTTTTTGGAAAGTTCTTTCTTTAACTCATGATTTACAAAGATACAAAGACTTGGTCAGAAGGACCAAAATACTTTCTGAAATTAGAAACAAAATTATTATAACATTCAAATAGAATCATTCCCATGAACAAGCCATGACTTACAGAATTTAATTGCTAAGTAGCTGTCGTTTTTACACCTCTTTCCTTTTAAATTTATTCTTTTATTTTAAAAAACAAATAGAGATGGGATCTCCCTATGTTGACTCGCTATGTTGATGAGAGTGGTCTCAAACTCCTGGCCTCAAGTGATTCTCCCATCTCGGCCTCCCAAAGTGCTGGAATTACAGGCATAAGCCACCGCTCCCAGCTTAAATGTATTCTGTAGTGCTAGTTCTTCCCCTGCCCCAGCATAAAAGTTAGGTCAAATCCCATTAATTTTTTGGTCATTTTATTTAATAAATACCTGCCCGTGACTCATTTAAAATGGCTTTAAGTATATAAAAGTGAAAACGACAATCTTGATTTAAACTTACATTTTCACTGTCTCTTCCAGCTCTGACCTGCAGTCAGGTGGTTGCCTGAACTCGAGGAAGGGATGTGGCCCTCTGAGGCACGTTTTCCAACCTATCACGGTTAAGAATCTTCCTCCATTTGCTGACTTAGTTTCTGAATCTACTGTGTTTAGGGCTCAAGGAGAGACGCCAGGGAGCAACAGGGTTCTTCCTTGATGGGCAGCATCGTAGTGATCTAAAATTGACACTGTTCTGAGTTTGCAAATACTAGAAACTGACTCTTTTCTTGAGGGAAGGCTTTTGGCTTCTATGCAGAAATCTGTCATCTGAGCTTCCTTTGATGAGGGCAATTTCATCTGGAGTCGCTTTGGATATTTACAACCCTCATCCACCATGAAAAGTTTCTGACTCAAATTCAGACTGCAACCGAGCTGGCAGGAGTGGTGCAGACCATGACGTAGCTAAAGCAGATGAGTACCTGCCATTCACCGATGTACAGGCATTTTCAAAGCACCTGCGGCCTGGAAACTCGGGTGGCTGGCTTGGGGATCATAGCCAGGGGCGGAGAACATCTGAGCCCCTGTGTGACTTGGGTCTCATTCGGGCTATAGGGGTGCAAACAGGCTCCAATCCGCAAGGAGGTTGCATTAAAGTGACCCGCCTAGGCTGCAAAACCAGGTGCACCGTGGTAGGCACGACTCGCTGAGCTCCACCTTAGGCGGGGAACTCTGAGGCCTGACGCCCACGAGGGGAGCGGCAGCGACTTGACACACATCCTGGGCAGCCAAAACAAACCATTGCAGAGGATTCTTGTCCCACGCAAGGAGCAGCCCCAGCCATGAACTCTGCAGCATCCCAATTCTCCAGAACGCCCAAAACTGGCAACGGCTACTGACACCAACACGGTTACTGAGACGGAAACATGGCGGCCAAGGCCGCCTCACCCATCGTCTGCGCAATGTCTACTGACGACGCCTGCGCACTGCAAGGTGGGCGCCGCTCTCCATTTTCTGAGCAGTCTCCTACTGCCATCTAGTGTTGACTACTGGGATATCGGGTCAAATACCCCCAGAGAGAGTGCGTCACAGGCCTTTTGACGGACTGTTGTGAATTGATACACAGCTATGGTTGCTGCATTTTAAAGTGAGCCTTGACTCCACGATTGAATGCTATTATAACCCCTACAAAAACTAATGGACAAAAAAGACCAATGGGTTAGGGAGTGAAGGCCTTTGGGTAATACAGGTCCAGGTGGTTAGTAGTCAGCTCCATTGTATCAAAATACCTCATTTTGTTTATCCATTGATCTGTCGATGGACCCTTGGGTTATTTCCATCTTTCGGCTACTATAAATAATGCTGATATGAGCATTGATGTCAAATATCTATTTGCGTCCCTATTTCAATTGTGTGGAGTACATACCTACGATTGGGATTGCTGGGTCGTAAATTAATTCTATATTTACCTTTTTGAGGAACTCCCATTGTTTTCCACAGCAGCTGAACCATTTTACGTTACCACTAGCAATGCACAACACCTGTTAATTTCTCCACATCTTTACCCATACCTGTTAATTTCTGGTTTTTTGTTAATAGCCATGCTAGTTGGAGTGAAGTACTATCTCCATGTTATTTTGATTTGCATTTCCCTAATGATCAATGATGTTGCGCATCTTTTCATGTAACTATTGGCCATTTATGTATTTTATTTAGAGAAATGTCTATTCAAATCCTTCTTTTGTCTCTTAAACGAGTTGTTTGTTCCCGTTGTTGAGTTTAGGAGTTCTTTATATATTCTGGATATTAATCTCTTATCAGAAATACGATTTTTAAACATTCTTTCCATTCTGGGGGTTGTCTTTTCCAAGTACTTTTTATATGGGTTATATGATTTAATCACAGTGTCAAAGGCACGTTTAGCGTGCACCCACCATAGCACTGTATGACTTTTATAGGCTCTCGAAACATCTATCCTGCGACCCCTGCAGGCAAGAAGATAGAGAGGGTACTCCAGCCGGTATCCCCGTATTCCTCCCTAGATGGCAGTAGGAGACTGCTCAGAGAATAGAGCGGCGGCTTCTGCAGTGTGCAACTGCCGCAGGCGCTCCCGCGGGTGCCTCCAGCAGAACTCGCGCCGGCGCCTCCTGAGCAGCTCGCGCGGGGGCGCACGGGGGCGGCAGTGTAAGTAGTCGCCCTGTTTCTGTCGCTATCACTTTCTTGGAGGTGTCACTGATCACTGGCTATTGCGGCTACCAGACGCTCTGGACACTTGGAACGCTCCTGAGTTTGCGGCGGGGTCCACTTCCTGATTGGTACTGGGATCCCCCCCGCTCTGGTTTCTTTTGGCTGCCCGGGAGCTACCTCGGTCTTTTTCAATGTCAGGTGGTCCAAGTTGCCTGTGGTGAAAATGGAGCCCCGTGAGTCGTGCCCATGGCAGCGCACCTGGTTTTGCAGCGTGGGCAGGTCACAGGTGCATCTTCCACGGGGATTTGAGCCAGCGTGCACCCCCATAGCGCGACTGAGATTCCAAGTCACACACAGGAGGTTTGGGCCTCGCAAATCCGCCTCTGCTCCCAGCTGGCACCTGAGTATGCAGGTCGCAGCCCGCGATTTAGAAACACCAGCACCTGGGTGAATGCCCACGGCTCCTCAGCTTTAGCTGCACCGACGTCTGCACCACGCCCGTCAGCTCAGCTGCAGCCTTACTCTGGGTTGGAAACTTCGTGGTGGATGATGCCTGTAACTACCCAGATGGAATCAAGACGCAATAGCCCTCATCGAGGGATGCTCAGGTGAGAGATCCTCAGCATTTGTGTCTCTAGAGAAGCCAAAGGGATAATCCGCTTTACGTATTTGCAAAGTCCATGGATAATCACAATGATGTTAGGAATCTCACACCCTCTCTGTGCTTCCAGCACCAAAAGAACAGAAGCTAGGTCAGTGAACAGGGAAGATGCGTAGGTAGCAGTGCCAGGCAGCCAGGAAAGATAAGAGTGAAACGTATCCTGAAATCAAGAGTTTTGTTTTCACTTTTACATATTTCTGGGCATTTTAAGTTGACAACACCAGGATATTTATTATTTATATTTATTATAAATTATATTTATATAATGTATTTATATAAATATAAATAATATATTTATATAAATACGTTATTTGTATGTTATATTTATATTTATATAAATTTTATATAAATTTATATAAAATTTTATATAATATTATTTATATAAAATTTTATATAAATTTTATATAATATTATATAAATACATTATTTATATAAAGTAATGTATTTATATAAATAATGTATTTATATAAATATAAATAATATATTTATATTTACTAAATAAAACTAACCGGGAAAATGTATACAATTTGACCTAAACTTTTATGAGGATCAAGGAAGAACTAGAGCCACGGAATAAATGTAAAAGGAAAGAGGTGTAAAAAAGGACTGCACAGTCCTTGGAGAAATGGCACATTCTAGATCTGGGACAGAAAATATACACGATGAATCTGGAACATCTTGTGCCAGAAAAGAAGTGCTGAAAATAACAATTACGATAATGATAAAACCCCACATTGATCACAATATGTCAAAGGGGCACAAGGGCCGACAGAAGAGCTCCCAGTGGCCAAAGCTGGAACAATTTGAGCAACAAATGAATTCGGTGGTATTGGGTTATGACCCTACTGTGGTCTGAATTTTTGTGTCCCTCCAAGATTCACGTTGAAGCTTAATGCTCAGTGCAACAGTATTAAGAGGTAGGTTTACAGGAGGTGATTAGGTCACGAAGGCTCCTCCCTGGTGAGTGGGATTAGTGCCATTATAAAAGGCTGGAGGAAGTCTGTTCTTGTTTCTCCTTTCTGCCATGTGAAGCTACAGTGAGAAGATGTCATCTCTGAAGCAGAGAGCAGCCCTCACCAAACACTGACTCTGCAGGTGTTTGAAAGTTTGGACTTTCAAACTTTCGGAAACTGTGAGAGATAAATTTTTGTTGTTTATAAATTACCCAGTCTAAGGTATTTTGTTATAGCAGCAGGAATGGACTAAGATAAACTCAAAGTTTAAAATAAATATTCATGAGTTCCTACTGGTATAAATAAATGATTGAATAAATAAGTGGGGAGAACAGACAAATCTCCAATACAGAAGAATTCCAAGTAATGTATATAAATACAGTACCATCAAGGAAGGAAAGCCCAACCCCTCACTTTTTAAAATGCAGGCTGCAAATAATTGACCTGGTTCCAAAGAGTTCAATGTGGAAAGGGGAGAAACAGAGTAACTTTACACTGGAGAAAAATACCACATCAGCCAGGTAATCAGTGTCATAATCATCAGTGATAAATCATGTTGACAGTATCTCCTTGATAGGATGTGATAGAAATGGTACTTTACCTCTGTTATCTTGCTCCCCAAAACCAATAATGTCAGTCTAATTATTAGAGGGAAAAATCACACAAATTCCAACAGGGATATTCTACAACCTTACCAGCACCCTTCAGACCCTGGTAAGGATCTGAAGCATCTTGTGCCAGAAAATAAGCAAGTTCCTTACCAGTACTGCTCATAACTGTGAAGGTCATGAAAAACAAGGAAAAATCTGAGAAACTGTCACAGTCAAGAGGAGGCTAAAGAGACAGGACAACTAAATGCAATATGTCCTGAATAGGATTCTGGAACAGAAAGAGAACATCTGGTGAAAATGAAGAAAACCTAGATAAACTATGGACTTTAGTTACTAACAGGGTATCAATATCCTTTCATTAATTATAATAAATATACTAACGTAAGAAGCTAAAAATAGGGAAGCTGGTTTCAAGGTATTTGGAAGCTTTTTATACTAGCTTCTTAATTTTTCTGTAAACCTAATGCTGTTCTAAATAATAAATTATTCTTTAAACTATTGAAAACTCTTTGTAAGTGGTAGGTTTAAGATAGCCACAAATTCTTTCTGTTCTTCCCATTGAAAGGTGGAATTGAATCCCTTCCTCTTCAATCTGGGCTTACCTTATGACTTCCTTGACCAGTAGAATGTGGTGAAAGTGCCTTGATTTCCATGTCAGGGACATGATTTTCATCAGCTTCTTGGAATACTTGCATGTGGAGCTTGGCTTCTGTAATGGTTAATACTGACTGTCAGCTCGATTGGATTGAAGGATGCAAAGTATTGATGCTAGGTGTGCCTGTAAAGGTGTTGCCAAAGAAGATTAACATTTGGGTCAGTGGGTTGGGAAAGGCAGACCCAACGTTAATCTGGGTGGGCACCATCTAATCAGCTGCCAGCTTGGCTAGAATATAAAGCAGACAGAAAAACGTGAAAAGACTAGACTGTCTCAGCCTCCCAGCCTACATCGTTCCCCCATGCTGGATGCTTCCTGCCCTCAAACATCAGACTCCAAGTTCTTCAGCTTTGGGACTCGGACTAGCTTCCTTGCTCCTCAGCTTGCAGACGGCCTACTGTGGGATCTTGTGATTGTGTGAGTTAATACTACTTAATAAACTCCCGTATGTGTATATATACATACACATATATACATATACATACATTAATTATAATTAATTATAATAAGTATACATATACATATATGGGCGTTTATTAAGTAGTGTTAACTCACACGATCACAAGGTCCCACAATAATAAGATATATATGTGTGTGTGTGTATGTGTGTGTGTGTGTGTGTGTATCCTATTAGTTCTGTCCCTCTAGAGAACCCTGACTAATACAGATTTCTTGGGAGGAAGCCCAAGTAGCCCTGTGGAGACACTAATATGAACAGGAACTAAGACCCCCTAGCCAATTCCCTGGACTGAGCTCCCAAATGACACCCAGCACCAGTTTCTCAAGCACATAAATGAGACATTCTGGAAGCAAATCCTCCAGGCTCAGTCAGGCCACCCTAGCTAACACTGTGTGAAGGAGAAATGAGCCTTCCCCACTGAGACATTCCCAAGTGATGTATTAGAGAAGGAAAGAAACGATGATTTTTTAAGCTACTGAGAAAGGAAGAATATGCCTTGTAATTATGTGCCATCAATCAAGTTTTTTCAGCAAAATCATTTTATGTGTTACAATAATTTGGCTTCTCATTACAAAAAAATACTTTAAGTCATTCTGACCATTCTATCTTTAAAGACTTCCAGTGTCCAGAAAAGAAGTTGAGATTGTGAGTCTATAATCCAGGATTGAGGATCCTGACTGTAGAAGAGAATGTGATGTCAGAGTGTTGAGATATTTGCCAAGTTCTTGAGAATGATCCCAGAATGATTCTCTGTCAGGAAAGTTCCAGGCAGCATGGACTGGGTGGAGGAGTGCTGTTACTCTAGTGTTGGTAGACACTGTACCAGTTCAGTCTCTGGCCATTTTTCTGGGCCACATAGGGTGTGGTAACTTTGTCTCCCTTTGGTTACAGGACCATACCCATCACACAGAGGTCCTAGACCTGGTGCAGCACCTGGCCGGTTATCTTGTGGGTGATAGTGTTATTCTGCTAGGGCCCCAAGGCTTCCTATGAAACTACATGTATATGAGTCAGACATTATACCCCAGGGTACAAATAGCTCAAGGGAGCCCCAGCTACATAATATTAAGAAAAGAAGGAACTCTAACTGCAATTACAAGAATAAGGAGGCCTATTAGGGCATCCTGATCATATCTTTAGTGAGTGTTCACTGTCACTATCATGATAGTATTTTGTAGGTATCATTTAAAATACTTTTTAACCTGCCATTTTGAAATAATTTTAGATTTACAAAAATGTTGTAAAGCCAGTACAGAGATTTGATCTTTCACCCAACTTTGTCTAATGTTAACATCTTAAATGATCCTAATACAATTATTGAAAGTAGAAAATTAATGTTGAATCTTCAGGCTTTATTTTAGTTTTGTTGGTAGTCCCCTCATGTCCACTTCCTGCTCCAGGATCCAATCCAGAATCTCACATTGCTTTTGATGGTGTCTCCTTTGCGCCCTCCCAACTGGGACAGTGCTTTGTGTTTTCTTGAGTCTGTATTTCTCTATTTGGTAACCATTAACTACAGGGTTTAACTCATGGCCAAAGGTATCTGCATCTCCCCCGATATCCAGAGCCCCTGCTCTGAACCACCTCCTTTATCTCTCTTACACACCAAGCCAACATTTTCTCTGCCCTAAGACAACCCAGGGCCAGGTACCAGACAACTAGAGGCTGTCACTGTATTTCACACCCTGCCAATATTATTCAAACTGACCAATTGTGAGCTGCATCTCCTGCCCTGTTCTGCCTTTCCCACAGAACACATCATAAGGGCTCTGGCCTAGGTTTTTCCTCATTCCTGCCTCTGTCTCCTGATCACACCTGGGGCTTCCCCACATGCCCCTGCTTGACATTCTGTGCCTCTCATTTCTACAGAAACTGTGAGTGACATCAAACGTTTTTCAATGGCATTGGCGTCTCCCTGTCATCACCTCCATTGATTAAAATCCCATGGGTATAAATGAGACAAATACTTCTTAAGACTTACCTCTCTGCTAAGCTTTGGATGGTCTAGAATGTGCATGTGCAGACCAGTCTTCATCCAGGAACTTTGGTCGACCCCACGTGGATTGGGGGGGCTCGCACTTCTTCACTGATGCCACGCCTAAGGGATTCCAGTTCCATCAGCCATCCAGAACCTTAGTTCTGCAGAACTGCTGTGCTATACTCAGATCCTTGCTACTTGCACTTCCGTTGGGAAACTGTCCCCAGGCAGAGTCCAAATATCCAGGTGTTCACTCTGTGACTTTACTTTCAGAGGTTGACATTTTATCCTGTCTTTGTTCACCACCTGAAAATAGTGACCTCATTTGGTTCATCCAGTTTTACAGTTGTCACTAGCAGGAAAAGTAGTCTCGTTGCAGTCACTGCCATTAATGGCTGTAAGTGGGAGCATCCTCACCTTCATTTTTTTCTGTTTTGAGACAGGGTCTCACTCTGTAGCCCAGGCTAGAATATAGTGGTGTCATCTCAGCTCACTGCAACCTCTGCCTTCCGAGTTCAAGCCATCCTCCCACCTCAGACTCCCGAGTAGCTGGGACTACAGGCATGTGCCACCTAATTTTTGCATTTTGTAGAGATGGAGTTTCACCATGTTGCCCAGGAGTTGCTGGTCTCAAACCCCTGGACTCATGTGATCCACCTGTCTTGGCCTCCCAAAGTGTTGGAATTACAGGCGTGAGCCACCGCCCCCAACCTCCTTACCATTTTTGAAGGCTATTTTAGAAAGGTCTGTTGGCTGTTATTTTCTTTTACCTTTCTTTTTACCTCTGTAAAAATGTTATTCCACCACTTGAAATTATGAATTCATTCTGCTGGTGTCCGTGATCAGCAGACCAGGCTTACAGTTTCAGGAGTCCTGATTTCACACTACCTCCTGTCTAATGCAAGTCACCACTGTCTTTGTCTTACACTTCCCCATCCCCACTTCAATGAAGATTATTTATTTGGTTCCAGGACCACACCCATTTATTCGAGTGTTTATGTTTATTTGATATGAAACTTCTCCAGATCCCTGGATGGGAGAGAAGCAGAACCAACTAGTGATACTAGTGATATAAGAGGAGTACTGGAAACTAGAAAGAGGGTGGCCTTTCAGGGAAGAGTATTGTGCTTGCAGAGAGGCTGTGTCTTCTCCTTACCCCCAACATAGTCAAGGGAGAGGCAAATAAGACTTATGTCCTGATTCAGTGCATACTGAGCCCCTGAACTTTGCTGACTTGCTGGTGTGCCGCTGGCATGAGGGAAAGCACGTTGAGAGGGTTGGCTGAGCTAATACACATAGGCAGAGAAAAAAAAAAAAACAGGATCATGTCTTTTGAGTTCCTGATTCCTGAGAGTCATGGAAGGTGAATCCCATGCAGGCAAACAAACGCCATCTTGGGATTCTAGAGAGCATCATGAATGGAGGACCGCAGGCTTGTTGGGGGCTGTTCTCCTCTGGGCGAATATTGCAGACCTCTGGAGAGTATGGTGCCATGCCATCACCTGGGGTCACCCGGAAGATTTAGGCGATTCAATTTGAGGATGATTTGTTTTTCCCCCAAATACAAAACATCGACCAAGAAAAACCCTTCAAAACACTTTGCACACACCCAAAATAGAGTCCAGGTGCCCTGATAAGGAGTATTTCAGGCCTACCCATGTAAGAGAGAGGGTGAAGCAGGTACTTCTGGCTCCATGAACTGCTGATGTGCCTCCATGTTTGAGAGGAGCTTTATTTTGACAAAATGTAGGACAGCTGATGAGCCTGTAGATTTGACTCTCTGATGTTGTACGTGAGGGTGCTTCTCTTTTAAATATCTGTGTGGTCATCACTTTTCACCGAAGAGGGGATTGGGCATTTGGAGTTGGGTGATGGGTAGTTAGGTCAGCAGCTCTCTGGAACCTGCACAATCACACAACCATTAGTAACACCTCCAGAAATAAAATTCCTTTTTTTTTAGTTATTAAAATCATTAATGCTTGGTATTGTGAGCATGCAGAAGAAAGAAAACAAGACTACAAAATGAAATAAGGGCTAGAATTTAAAGCCAATGTATAGGAAATGTTCTAAATTGTGCAAGTGATTAACAGCCAGATGTTCCCCTACGATTCCAAACATGAGTCTCCAGTGCCAAGTTCCAGTCCGAAGTCTGTTGGACTCTCAGAGAAAATGTACAGTAACAAAAGCAGCCAAGACTTGCATGGCGTCAGCTCTTATTTCTCCTTGAGTTTTTGTCCCGTGGATGTGAATCACTAAGAACACGTGCATTCCTCAAGTTTTAGGCGATAAGGCAAAAAAAAAAAAAAATCTTAGGGATTTGCTTCAATTCTTATTTGAGCTTTGTGGGGTGCAAACGTAGGAGACTAAAGCAGAAATAAGTATTGCTTCAGTAATCATGAGTCCACCCAGCTTAGTGAACAAAACAGGCGTTACCCTCCTAACCTTCCTGATAACAGGACTGTCTTGTTTGAAGTGTTGAGTCAGTGCATTTTACTGGCTGCCATTCAAAATATGTTTCAATTCTTAAAACTGAAACCCTGGACCTGTTCATTCTTGTTTATTGTTTTAGTTTGGGGATTTTTCCCTATGCATATGGCTCAGAGCATCCTACACAATTTGCTTCAGAATTTTCACATCTACTGCTATTGACTAAACACTCTAATTAAAGTGCCCAAATATGTACATACAAGAATATTTGTTGCAGAATTTTTAGAGTAAGGCTGAAATATTGCAAACAACCTACATAATTTTCAAAAAGAAGACAAATGAAGTAAATTACAATTTATCCATAAAATAGAAATCTAGGCAGCCGTGAGAATTATCTGTGGGCTACGTATCTACAGTAACCAAAACAGCATGGTACTCTCATAAAAACAGACACATAGACCAACGGAACATAATCAAGGGCGTAGAAACAAATCCATACACCTACAGCTAACTGATTTTCAACAAAGATGCCAAGTACATACACTGGGGAAAAAAAGTCTCATCGATCTCGTCATAAATGGTGCTGGGGAAACGGGATATCCATATGCAGAAGAGTAAAACTAGACCCCTATCTCTCATCATATACAAAAATCAAATCAAAATGGATTAAATACTTAAATCTAAGACCTGAAACTATAAAACTAGTACAAGAAAACATCAGGGAAACTCTCCAGGACGTTGGTCTGAGCAGGGATTTCTTGAGTAATATCTCACAAACACAAGAAACCAGAACAAAAATGGACAAATGGGATCACATCAAGTTAAAAAAGCTTCTGCAGGCCAGGCGCAGTGGCTCACGCCTGTAATCCCAGCACTTTGGGACGCCAAGGTGGGCGGATCACGAGGTCAGGAGATCGAGACCATCCTGGCTAACATAGTGGAACCCTGTCTCTACCAAAAATAAATAGAAAAAATCAGCTGGGCGTGGCGGTGGGGCCTGTAGTCCCAGCTACTAGGGAGGCTGAGGCAGGAGAATGGCGTGAACCCGGGAGGCGGAGCTTGCAGTGAGCGGAGATCGCACCACTGCACTCCTGCCTGGGTGACAGAGCGAGACTCCCTCTCAAAAATAAAAAATAAAAAAAAAAAAAATAAAAAAAAATAACTGCACAGCAAAGGAAACAATCAATGAAGTGAAGAGACAACAACACGCAGAATAAGAAAAATATTTGCAAATTACCCATATGATGAAAAATTAGTAAAGAAAAGAAAAGAAAAATTAGTAACTACAATACATAAGGAGCTCAAACAACTTTATAGGAAAAAAAATAATAATCTGATCACAAAAATCAGTGAAAGATCTGAATAGACATATATCAAAAGAAGACATACAAATGGCAAACAGGCATATGAAAAGATGTTCAATATGGTTGATCTTCAGAGAAATGCTAATCAAAACTACAATGAGATGTCATCTCACCCCAGTTAAAATGGTTTATATCCTTAAGACAGGCAATAACAAGTGCTGGCAGGGATGTGGAGAAAAGGGAACCCTCATACACTGTTGGTAGGAATATAAATTAATACAACCTCTGTGGAAAACAGTTTGAAGGTTCCTCAAAAAACTAAAAACAGAACTGCCATGTGATCCAGCAATCCTACTGCTGGATATATACCCAAAAGAAAGGAAGTTAGTATATTGAAGAGATATCTGCACTTCCATATTTGTCGTAGCACTGTTCATAATAGCCAAAATTTGGAAACAACCTAAGTACCTATGGGGTACTTACACACAATGGAGTACTATTTAGTCATAAAAAAGAATGAGATCCTGTCATTTGCAACATGGATAGAACTGGTAAGCCAGACACAGAAAGACAAACATCACCTGTTCTCACTTATTTGTGGGATCTAAAAATCAAAACGATTGAACTCATGGAGATAGAGATTACAAGGATGGTTACTGGAAGCTGGAAAGGGTATGGGTGGGGGGGTGGTTAATGGGAAAGTGTATTGAGGGTAGGAGGGATGGTTAATGAGTACAAAAAATATAACAAATGAATAAGATCTAGTATTTGATAGCACAGCAGTGTGACTATAGTCAGTAATAATTTAATTCTACGTTTTTAAATAACCAAGAGTGTAATTGGATTATTTGTAACACAAAGGATAAATGCTTGAGGAGATGGAAACCCCACTCACATGATTATTATGCATTGCATGCTTGTATTAAAACATTTCATGTACCCCATAAATATATACACCTACTATGTACCCACAAATATTAAAATTAAAAATAAGAATAAATATTTTGGCTTTTCTAGGTCCTATAACAAGAATCTGCATGTTAACTTCCAGGAAGAAAAAAGCTGTTGGAATGCTTTTTTTGTTTTCAGATGGAGTCTCGTTCTGTCACCCAGCCTGGAGTACAGTGGTGCTATCTTGGCTCACTGCAACTTCCGCCTCCCGGGTTCAAACGATTCTCCTGTCTCAGCCTCCCAAGTAGCTGGGATTACAGGCACGTGCCACCATGCCTGGCTATGGATTTTGATTTTGATTGCACCAAATCTATACCTCATTTAAGGAGAATTATTTATTAAGGATATTGAGAAATCCAATCCATGAGCATGGAATAGCTCTCAGTTTATTTCAAAATTCTTGAATTTATTTCAGCAATGTTTTGTAACTGTCAGTGTTAAGATCTTGTACACTTTTATTAGATTTATTCCCAAGTATGGGTCTTTCCTGACCCATCTTATTTAATTGAACTCGGTTTACTTCCACTCAGTTCCTCAATTTGGCTATTGATGTTGAAGTCAATAAATATGGAGCATCTCCTCTGTGCAGGGCTCTGTGCTAGATGCAGAGTGTATGGCAAGACATTTCTATTATAGTGCAGGACATGAAATGGACATTAAAAGGATAACTATCGAAATACTATCTCTTTTAAACTACATGTAGGAAGAGTAAAGGTTTCAAATGGGAGTTGATAAAAGGGAACCTTGACAGAATCTGGGGAGTGAGTGAGTGAATGCTTCTAAGGAAGTACTCTTTGAACTGAGTTAGTGATGACATAAAAGAGGACAGAGGGATCGTGTGTGTGTGTGTGTGTGTGTGTGTGTGTGTGTGTGTGTTCTAAATGTTCTTTTGAATAGAGAAAAGGGAGGCTTTGGTGATAGCTCTGGAGGGCATCTGTAATGATTGCAGTGAATTTAAATAATAGAGTAAGTGCCCAATCACTCCATGCCAATTAAGGGCTTGTATTCACTTTGCTGAACTACTAGCTCCAAGCTCTTTCTACCACAATAAAAATAATCACACATGAGTAAAGGCTGCTCTTAATTAAAGGCAAGGATGCTTGACCAAACTTGGATTCAAGGCCCATCTTAGGCAGGTTAGAATCCTTCCTAAGACTTAAAGGGATGGAGGCCCCTCTCCGTAAAGTCCTTCTCTATGTGCTAAGAACAGGTTTGGCACTACAGGATGTTAAGTGCTATTCTCTTTGGATTAATCTGCCTTGCACTCTTTGCTGATGGCTGTGGGTGACAGGATTAGGCATGTACAGGATCATGGGACAATGGGACATGGGGAACTTTTCTTCTCCCCAAAGGGGGAAACTTGAGAGCTGATGGGACTGCTGGAAAAGATTCCTTCGCAACCAAGAAGGGGCAGCCTAAACTTTTGATTCAGTGCGGCTGCAATGGGTGAGTCTTTCTCTGGCCTCCCTGAGTTCTTCGCCTTCCCTACCCTGCCACAGGCAATGCTTATCTCCCTTTCTCTCCTTTCTCTTTTCTCTCTTTTCTGTTACTCAGGACAACTGTCTGCTCCTTCATCTTGCCCAGAGACCACATGTTGAAAGATATCCTTGGGAGCTTAACCTTGTAACCATATGGCAGTACTTTCTCCTGGCTCTAACTTCCAGGGAACATGAATTTAGGGGTTCATATCACAGTTAACTCTAAAAACTATCTTGAGCACTTAAAAGCCTGTGCAAGTTCACAATTGGCTGCTCTAGGCTCCTTCTGGGAAAAGCAGCAGAAACTGCTCAGTGCTGTAGCTCAGTAGATAAGGCTGTGCCATTCTCCAATGGTAGCCCAGGGTTCAATCCTGGCTTAGGGAATCAGTGCTTTCTGGTTTGATATCTGTGTGACCTTTACCATTTGTTGATTCTTTTCCCCTCCACCAACCATCTTGGATTTTCCTTTCTCTAAGCATCTGGAAGGTTTTCCTTTGGTAAAGTTCAAAAGCCAGAAATATTGGCAGTTTGGCCTGGCTAAAGTTGGGTAATAAGAAATTTTAAAGGATTTTTTAAGAGCACTATGGTTAAAAGTCAGCTTATTCAAGTTCTAACATCGTGGAACTCCTTGGGGAAAACAGGAAGTGCTACAGACCACGTTTTGGGAAAAACCTGTTTTCCTCATGAAACCCTAGGAATTAAAAGTGGATAGATTCCTCTTAAAATTGAAGACTTTGTTCTGTTTTGCATTGTGTTATGTGATGGTTTTGATTTGGGGATTTTGATTTGATTTGCATTATGAGAGAACTTTGGTGTGTAATAACTAGATAGGAAATATACTTTGGTAAATAACTAATGGCAGTTGTTTGGGAATATATGGCTCTTTGCTTTTTTTTGGATCAGAAAAGCATGCTCTTGACCATCTAAAAAGTATGGAAATGCCCTTTCCCCCCACCCAGACATAAGACTCCTATGGGGGATGGGTTAATCACAGAATGGGCTGATTGACTTTAGGTTGCCTAGCAATTAAATGCATGGTAAAATTATTGCACTGTCTTGTTCTATAGCATTTCTTTTTTTGGGGATCCAGGACCTGGTATAAAAATGAGGCCCTTAATTTTTGGGGATCTGTTTTTGCCTTCCAGCTGTGCCTGCTTGTTAGGCTGTAGAAACTGCATGCTTTCCTGGCCCTGTTCCTCCAAAGGCCCCACCCTGCCAGTAATCCAATTAACAAACTGGCAAATGAACAATCTTACTACTACTGGATCTTCTTCTGTCTGTCTGTGTATTTACATGTGTTGTGTGTAATGTTTATATAAAAGAGCTTTAATTAATTGGTTTAAAAATAATAAGAGCTTAAATCAAATATTTTCTCAGATAAACAACAACTATAATGCCTTTTAGTTCATGTGACTTATGTAATCTTCAGGAAAAAATAGTTTTACTTGCAAGGTGTATAAAAAAAGTGTAATGTGTTTTTGGTAAAAGATTATAAGAAGGCATGGGAATGTGGATTGTTTTTGCCTAGATTAAAGGGTGGAAGGATTATTTTAAGTTTTAAGATAGAATAAAGCTGAAGGTTTAAGCAAGTTGTGAAAAATTGATCTTGTGAAAGAAATTCTGTGTATGAACATGTTGGCTACAGTTAAAGGGGTATTACTCAGTTTTTCCATGAATTGAACATTGGAATAAAAGCACAAAAGGTTTATCTTAGAGCACTGATCTGCTCTTTAAAGAAAATCTGTTAAGGGTTAATAAAAAGTTTATGAGAATCTTGCCTTATGGTCAAACTGATTAAGGTTAAATAGATTTGTCTATAAAATTTTATTAAGAATTAGGTTTAACATTAATAGTACACTAATGCAAAGGCGACATTTGGCTTATTTGGTACAAAAATCATACAAGAAACACTGTCAAATATGAAATGATGTTTGGCTTTCTTTGGGCTGTATTTGTGTAAATATGTATTGGTATGTGTTCCCAAATTATGAGAAACTCTTATTATTCTAATATAACTTAGTGTACATTATCAGTAATAATTATAATTGTTATGTTAAATTATTGTGTGCCACAAGGTAACCAAATATCTTTGTCAATCGTATCTTTGACTATGGCTGTCCTAAGACTTTATGTCATCCACGGATCATTGTTTTCTTGTTTTAATCCTCTTCAAAAGGTGGTTTATAATCGGCTATAGGACTCTAGCAGATGTTCTTAAATGCAGGTTTTCTGATAACTTTGGAGATTGTGACATTAGAATAAGGGAAAAAACTTTCAGGACTCTCATGGAGAGCTGAAATGTTCATGAATATCAAACAGAACAGAAGTTATCTGTATGGACTGAACTAACACAGGACTGAAGTAATCTTTTTTGGCTTTTTGCTTAAAATGTTGCAGATCCTTTGTTTTGTTTTTCAGAGTCAAGGAAACTTTTCTCTTGAGCTATTGACAGCTTAACTCCTGTGAACAAAATTTGGAGCATATTTGTTTCTGTCTGCCTGATTTCTCCAAAATTTGGAAACTAATTGTGAGTATTCTTAACTTATAGCAATACAGTTATTTGCATAAGTACAATAAGAATCTGTTTTCTTTTGCAAACGGACACAACTGGAGAAACTGGTGATTTTACCAAAGCTTTGACTGGAATCGTATGTTTTCCTTTAAGGAATCAAACTTGACTTATAAAGCCAATAAAAGCCCCTTGGGAAAACTGGCCTCATGCCTTGTCTACACAGTCCCTGTACAGGGTTCTCGACCTGTGGTAAGTAAAGAATGTCACTTTCTGAGGAGCGCCTCTGCCCAGCCACCCATCGTCTGGGAAGTGAGGAGCGCCTCTGCCCGGCCACCCATCGTCTGGGAAGTGAGGAGCGCCTCTGCCCGGCCACCCATCGTCTGGGAAGTGAGGAGCGCCTCTGCCCGGCCACCCATCGTCTGGGAAGTGAGGAGCGCCTCTGCCCGGCCGCCCCGTCTGGGAAGAAGTGAGGAGCGCCTCTGCCCGGCCACCCCATCTGGGAAGAAGTGAGGAGCGCCTCTGCCCGGCCACCCCGTCTGGAATGTGGGGAGCGCCTCTGCCCGACCGCCCCGTCTGGGAGGTCTACCACGGAGGCCAGAAGCAATGTGGGGGCTGGACGTGGTGGCTCACACCTGTGGTCCCGGCACTCTGGGGGGCCGAGGCGGGTTGATCACTTCAGGCTAGGAGTTCGAGACCAGTCTGGCCAACATGGCAAAACATATGAAAAATACAACAGACAAACCAACCAACCAACCCAGCAACAACAAAACAGGTCTACCCTGGAGTCACACTCTAATTTTTTCCATTTTCCTCCCTTTCTGATCCTTTATCCCACTTTCTTTTTCTTCCTCTTCCTTCTCCTTCTTTGTCAAATAGAGGATTGAGTTATTATCACTGATCCATATAAAGTCCCTCTCTCATTTATTTTAATTCCCACCCCCATTTCTATTCCCCATCTTCCCATGTGCAACCTTCCTAATATGTTTGATATGCATCTTTTTGTTTGTATGTATTTTTAGAAAATGTTTATTGTTTTGTGTGCAAAAAAAATTAATTAAAAAAAAATTTTTTTTAAAAAGGAGAAAAAAAAAAAAAAAGAATGTCACTTTCTGATTGGCCCAGGAGCCCCAGGTTATCTTGGGACCTCAAGAGGAGAGGAATTTACCCAACTCAGGTATCTGAGGGTGCAAACTCACGGCCGGGCTCAGCTTTTAAAAAGTCTTATCTGAGATTCATTTTATGAAACACAGTTCCATCAAAGTCAATTTTAAAAGCCTCTGTGAAAAATAATTATTATTGCTGCACTTTATACAAATAATTAGGCCAAGTATAATAAAGCAAATTGGTTTTGCCATGATTTGTCTTTAGTAATACATGGGAGACTGGAGAGAGAAAAATTATGTTTCAAGAACTATGGTACACCTGTTATTAGATTCTAATCTCATCAGCTGATTTTGAGGGTTTTTTTCTGAGATTTAGACTGACTGCTTATTCCTGTGAGCCAACCAGTGATCTCTGGTTGCAGTTCAGAATAAACAAGAAAGACAGATACCACCTTTTGTCAGAACTCAGAGTTACAAGTAACCCTCACCATAACTATGCTTTCTGAGCTCCTCTCTACCCTGAATACAAGAGACACTAATAGTTAGGCAGGAATATCATTGCCCCTATTCAGCCTAAAGAAGTTACAGAATATGGATCTTCATCCTTCCACAACCCTTAGGATTAAGAGTTGCCTTGTAAAAGGGAGGGGGGAAATGTCAGAAACATTTGAATCAGAACAACTCCACCTTGAATAGGGGCTGGGTAAAACAAAGCTGAGAACTTCTGGGTTGCATTGCCAGATGGTTAAGGTATTCTAACTCACCGAATGAGGTAGGAGGTCAGAACAAGATACAGCTTGCCGATAAAACAGGTTGCAATAAAAAAGCCAGCCAAAACCAAGATGGCAACAAAAGTGACTTCCAGTTGTCCTCACTGCTCATTATATGCTAATTACAGTGCATTAGCATGCTAAAAGAAACTCCCACCCACACCATAACAGTTTACAAATTCCATAGCAACATCAGAAAATTACCCTATATGGTCTAAAAAGGGGAGGAACCCCCAGTTCTGGGAATTGCCCACTCTTTTCTTGGAAAATTCATGAATAATTCACCCCTTGTGATATGATTTGGCTGTGTGTAGCCTAGGGACTTGATATCCCGCATCCCAGCTGCTCTAGCCATGGATAAAAAGGGCCAAGGTACAGCTGGGGCCGTGGCTTGAAAGGGTGCAAGCTCGAAGCCTAGGCAGCGTCCACATGGCGTTGAGCCTGCAGGTGCACAGAGGTCAAGAATTGAGGTTTGGGAACCTCCGCCTAGATTTCAGAGGATGTAGAGAAACGCCTGGATGTCCAGTCAGAGTCAGAAGCTTGCTTCAGGAACAGCGCCCTCATGGAGAACCTTTGCTAGGGCAGTGAAGCAGGGAAATGTGGGCTTGAAACCCCACACGGAGTCCCCACTGAGGCACCGCCTAGTGGGGCTGTGAGGAGAGGGCCAGCGTCCTCCAGACCCCAGAATGGTAGATCCACAAACAGCTTGCATTGTGCACCTGGAAGAGCCATAGACACTCAACACCAGGAGGGAAAGCAGCCACAAAGACGCAGAGGCAGAGCTGCCCAAGACCATGGGAACCCACTTCTTGCAGCATGACTTGGATGTGAGAAATGGTGTCCAAGGAGATAATTTCAGAGCTTTAAGACTTGGCTGCCCTGCTGGATTTCTAACTTGCATGGGGCCTGTAGCCCCTCCATCTTGGCCAATCTCTCACATTTGGAATGGGGGTATTTACCCGATACCTGTACCCCCATTGTATCTGGGAAGTAACTAAGTTGCTTTTGATTTTACAGGCTCCTAGGTGGAAGGAACTCACCTTGTCTTAAATGAGACTTTGGACTATGGACTTTTAAGTTAATGCTGAAATGAGTTAAGAATTTGGGGGACTGTTGGGAAGGTATGATTGGTTTTAAAATGTGAGAACATGAAATTTGGGAGGGGTTGGGGGAAGAATGGTATGGTTTGGCTGTGTCCCCATCCAAATCTCATCTTGAATTGTAGCTCCAAGAATTCCCACCTGTCATGGGAGGGATGCAGTGGGAGGTAATTAAATCATGGGGACGGGTCTTTCCCATGCTGTTCTCATGGTAGTGAATAAATCTCAAGAGATCTGATGGTTTTATAAATGAGAGTTCCCTTGCACAAGCTCTCTCTTTGCCTGCCACCATGTAAGATGTGGCTTTGCTCCTCCTTGCCTTCCACCATGATTGTGAGGCCTCCTCAACCAGGTGAAACTGTGAGTCAATTAAACCTCTTTCCTTTATCAATTAGCCAGTCTTGAGTGTGTCTTTATTGGCAGCATGAGAACAGACTAGTACACCTTGTTTATCTTATAATCAAGAAATAACCATAAAAATGGACAACCAGCAGCCCTCGGGGCTGCTCTGCCTATGGAGTAGCCATTCTTGTATTCCTTCACTTTCTTAATAAACTTGCTTTCACTTTAAAAAATAATAAATATTATTATACATGAATGTTAGCATGGCTGATTTATGGGGAACTAAAATCGTATCCATTGATGTTTCTGGATACAAAAAGTTTCAACTTCCCCTTCACAGCCAACTCAAATCCAGTTATAAACCACAGCTATATTTTGGTGTATTCTTTCCTCAGCACTGAGGAAAAATGTGGTTAATATTTTTACTCTAAAAATGAGCCTCTCTTGCCCTCTCAAGACTCTTAAGCTTAAGAGTCCACTACCTCCCTGCCCCACAAGAAAAAAACATAAGAAAATAATAGAAGTATTTCTTATTTTCTATATTTAAGTCTCAAGGTTTTTAATATTTTGAGACTGATTCTTTAGCATTTTTAATGGATACTTGTTACTACGTAAGTTGAAAGAAAAGTCAAAGTTCTCATATTCAGATGTACTTTTGGTCATTTGGATCAACTCCTTGGAGATCTTCACATATTTTCAAATTTTTCTACCTTATTATCCAGAAAGGAAGAAAATAACAGCCTTTGGGACTCTGAAGCTTAAGACAAAGAGTGTGCACATGATCAAAAGTGAGTGACTGGGGTGTATGGGGAGAGAAGAGGGTCAGGTCAAAGGTTTCAGGAATTTGTGTCCTCCTTCGGTGAGATCTTACAGGGAGTCTTACGCAAGGAACATGCTGGAGGAATAGCAAGTTGAGAAATGACTGTAATGGGCTCCATTTCAGTCTTCTGTGGCTGTGTAGATCTAAAAAGAATTCCAGCTCAAAGGGAGGACTTGCCTGGACGGGCTTGCAGCCCTGGGTGGAAATATTTCATTGCCTTTGATTCCTGACTCCTCCTCGTCTCTCTCTGTATCCATTGTGTATTCATGGGCTGGCAAGCATCCAACAATTCTTGGCCACCAGACCTCACCCATGTCACTATTTTTCCAATTCATCAGGAGGCATCTCCAAAATGTCACAGCAGACAGTAAAACTCCAGGGGAATCCCTGGATACATAGGGAGCGAGTGGAGGAGATCCTTGCCAGGGCACATTGATGCAGTACAAGATGGAATTGGAGAAGAATTGAAATGCCTCTTAATTCCAGTATGAGCCTCCTGAGGTGAACGTCATATAAGGGACTCTCTAATTAGCTGTCCAATGGAACTTTCTGCAATGATCAGAATGTTCTGTATCTGAGATGTCTAATGTTGTAACCACTAGGAAATATGGCAGTTGAGCACATGAAATGTGAACAGTGCAGCTGAGGAACTGAATTTTTCATGTTATTTAATTTCAATTAATCTAAAGTTAAACCACATGGTGTAGCGCAGCCTTAGTTTAGTTAATATTCCCTATTCTGCAAGTCCTATTGATTGCATGTGGAAAGTTCAAGGTTGAAAGGTGGTGTTACCATTTATGCTGCCTTTATATAAAAACTAAATTGTGCTGGGTATGGTGGCTCATGCCCATAATGCCGGCACTTTGGAAGGCTGAGGCAGGCAGATCACTTGAGGTCAGGAGTTTGAGATCAGACTGGCCAACATGGTGAAACCCTGTCTCTACTAAAAATACAGAAATTAGCCAGGCGTGGTGGCGGGCACCTGTAATCCTAGCTACTTGGGAGGCTGAGGCAGGAGAATCACTTAAATCCAGCAGGCGGAGCCTGCAGTGAGCTGAGATTATGCCACTGCACTCCAGCCTGGGTAACAGAATGAGTGAGACTTCGTCAAAAAAAAAAAGACTAAACTGAGTGCTCACAAAATTTTTTGCTGTAAAATTAAATTTTTACCATTCAGCTGTAAAATATTGAGAACAAACTGTAAATATCTATGATTCTACATTCTGATCTTTGCAAGTATATCTAAAGTTCTCTTTCCACTTACAAGGACCAGAACTGAAGGATGAAATTAATGATGTAGTGTTTTTTTCAATATAGGTAGACACTAATAAGCAAATTCAAATGAAGAGCTTTGACCTCATTTCAAAAGACTGGAAAATTTGTGGCCACAGTGTTGAATGGAAATATTCTAGTTAAGATGGGTGTGATAAGATCATGGGAGGTATTCAAGATTCAATCCAGCGATGGGAGGCTAGCAAAACATGCAATGACAGATCAAAGAAAACACGTTACTGAAGATTAGCATGGTGGCACACACCTGTCCTGGCTACCCGGGAAGCTGAAGCAGGAGAAACTGTTGAACTCCTGAAGTTAGAGGCCAGCCTGGGCAACACAGTGAGACCCTATCTGGAAAAGAACAGAAAAGAATTGAAATGAAAAGAAAACATTACTGAGAACAAATTTGCTGTTATCAAATGCCATTCCCAGCAAGGCATGTTACTTTACATGAGGTGTCTTCACAGTCACAGGTGAGAGCCTGGCAGAACTAATTTGATGACCTTTACCAAGTTTTACTTACTGCTCCCCTGGTTCATAGGGGACATATACAGCAGTTCTCTTCATTTCCCTTTTGAGAGAAACTGAGTTTCCCTCCTTAGTCACCAAGACACCAAAGATGTCCAAGTTGGCTATAGTCTCTCTTCAAGTGCCCCTATAAATACCCATACTGAAGGATGATAAGGGGATGTATTGATTTGGCAACCACATCAGCAATAGCTCCAGGGCTGATTCCCTCCATTTCAAATTTTGTTCTTGAAGACAGAAGGCCATCTTCCTTTATCTTCCAACTTTGAAGACTATAGATCTTCTATTCCTTTATCTCTAGGCTACTCCACTGTTTTCCTCACATTCATCTTCCCTTGGAACCCTCAGGTTTTTACTTTCTCTTTGAGATTACAGAGGCTCAATTTTTTAGGTAGTAGGTCCTTGAGGTATTTATGTCTTTGTTTTTTCTTTGGTGTGGGCATCATATGAAAAAAAATGGCTTTTGAGGTATTATTGAGAAAGTAGATATGAAAGTACACCACAAAAGACCTCAAAAAGCCAAAGCAATCTTGAGTAAAAAGAACAAAGCTGGAAGCATCACACTACCAGACCTCAAAATATACTACAAAGCTGTTGTAACCAAAATAGCATGGCACTGGCATAAAAATAGACACAGAGACCAATGGAACAGAACAGGAAACCTGAAAATTAATCCAAGTATCTATGGCCAACTGATTTTGACAAAGGTGCCAAGAACACTCATTGGGGAAAGGACAGTCTCTTTAATACATACTGCTGGGGAGACTGAATATCCATATGTAGAACAATGAAACTAGACTCCCATAGATCACCCTATACAAAGATAAACTCAAAATGATTCAAAGATTTACATGTAAAACCTGAAACTACAAAACTTATAGTAGAAAGCAGGGAAAATGCTTCAGGACATTGGTCTGAGAAAATATCTTATGAATAAAACCTCAAAAGCACAGGCAATGAAAGCAAAAATAAATAAATGGGATTATATCAAAATAAAAAGCTCTGCACAACAAAGAAAACAATCAACAGGGTGAAAACATGACTTATAGAATGGAAGAATATTTGAAAACTATTCATCTGACTAGGGATTAATATCCAGAATATACAAGAAACTCAAAACATCTCAATAGCAAAAACAAAGTCATTTTAAAATGGGCAAATGATCTGAACAGACATTTCTCAAAAGAAGACATAAAAGTGGGCAACAGATATATGAAAAAACTACTCAACATCACTAATCATCAGGGAAATGCAAATTAAAACCATAATGAGGTATCATCTCACCTGAGTTAGGTTAGCTATTATCAAAAAGATAAAAAAATAATGCTGGCAAGGATGCACAGAAAAGGGAACTCTTATACATTGTTGATTAGAATGTAAATTAATACCACCACTATGTAGAACAGTATGGAGGTTCTTTAAAAACTACAAAAACAACCACTATATCATCCAGCAATCCTACTACTGGGCATTTATCACACACAAAAAAGGAAATCAGTGTATCTAAGAGACATTGGCACCTCCATGTTTATTGCAGTACTATTCACAATAACCAAGATATTCAATCAACCTAGGTGTCCAACAGCAGACGAATGAATAAAGAAATTATGGTATATAATCCCAGCACTTTGTGGGGCTGAGGCAGGCGGATCACAAGGTCAGGAGATCAAGACCATCCTGGCTAACATGGTGAAACCCTGTCTCTACTAAAAATATAACATTAGCCGGGCGTAGTGGCACGCATCTGTAGTCCCAGCTACTCTGGAAGGCTGAGGCAGGAGAATCACTTGAAACCGGCAGGCGGAGGTTGCAGGGAGCCGAGATCATGCCACTGCACTCCAGCCTGGATGACAGAGCGAGACTCCATCTCAAAAAAAAAAAAAAAAGAATAACAACAATAATGCAAGGCATAAGAGTGTAAATGGAATTAAAGCATTCTGAGGTTCTAGCAATATTGGGTAGTGGTAAAAGAAATATTTTGTTTTAGAATACCATAGTTCCCCTTATCCAGAGTGTCACTTTCCTGGTTTCAGATACAATTAACCATAGTCCAGAAATGTTCCATACAATAATATATTTTGAGAGAGAGAAAGACCACGTTCACATAACTTTTATTACAATATGTTGTTATGATTGTTATATTGCATTATTAGTTATTGTTATTTTACTATGGGTAATTTTTTTTGGCAGACAAGGATTTTAAAACATCTATTATAAATGTGTTCAGGAATAAAAAATAACATGAACGTAGAAGCTACTGATATAAAAGACATGAAAAAAGAACCAAATGGAATTTTAGAGGTGGAAAAGAAGCAAAAATGAAAAATCTACTGAATATAATTGTATTAGTCAGTGTTTTCCAGAGAAACAGTAGCAACTATGGGTAATTTATAAATAAAACTTTATCATGGGTATGAATGTATAGAAAAAAAACTATATACAGAGTTCAGTACTATGCAGTGTCAGGCATCCACCAAGGATCTTGCAACTTACCCTCCTTGAATAACAGGGAACTAGTGTAAGTCAATGATACATCTTTTTATCTTAAAGGGCAAAAGACTAATACGAATGTATAACTAAAATGTTGAGTGGAAAATCAGAATGTTAAAAATTTATAAAGAAGGTATTAATTGAAGGAAAACGAAACAAAAGAAGTGGGTAGGGCTTTTTAAAAATAAGAAAAACGTCAGATATAAACCCAAACTCAGTAGTAATTAAAGGCAGATGAGTGGGAATGATGAATAGGCAGAGAATAGAATGTCTTTAGGGCAGTGCGAATACCCTATATGAGACTCTAATGATGGATATCTGTCATTATGCATTTCTCCAAACCCATAGACTTGGTACAAGACCAAGGGTGAACCATAATATAAACTATGGACTTTGGGTGATTATGACGTGTCAGTATAGGTTCATCAATTGTTCACAGCTATACTCTTCTGGTGGAAGTTGTTGATTATAGAGGAGGCCATGCATGCGTGGGATCAGGGGGTATATGAGAAATCTCTGTACCTCTGTTTCAATTTTGCTGTGAACCTGAAACTGCTCTGAAAATATAGTCTTAAAAAAGAAAAAGAAAACCAAATTGACTAAATAATTCAAATAAAATTCTAAGATTTTAAGGTTGAATTTTTAAATATTCTGGCCAGCCACGATGGCTCATGCCTATAATCCCAGCACTTTGGGAGGCTGAGGTGGGAGGATCATTGGAGCCCAGGAGTTTGAGACCAGCCTGAGTAAAATAGTCTCTACCAAAAAAAGAAAAATTAATTAGCTGGGCTTGGTGGCACATGCCTGTAGTCCCAGCTACTCGGGAGGTTGAGGCAAGAGGATCGCTTTAGCCTGGGAGGTCAAGGCTACATTGAGCCCTGATTATGCACGCCACTGCACTCCAGCCTGGTGACAGAGTGAGACCCTGTCTCAAATAAAAGATAAAAATAAAAATAAAAAAATAGTCTATGCTGCTTATAAGAAACACACATTACATGGGAGGCTTCAGAAATATTAAAAGTTGATACTTAGAAAAGATACATAATACAAACACTCCCAAAAGAAAGCTGCAGGAGCAATTCAAATACCAGAGTAGGCTTTGTTGTAAAAGGCATTACTAGAGATAAAACAGGAAAAATAATAATGACACAAATGACAACCCAAAATCAACATATAACAATCATAAATCTGAATGTACCTAACAACATGGTTTCAAAAAAAAGTAAATGGAATGAAACAGAAATAAATTTACAATAGTGGAAGACTTTAATACACTTCTCAGAATAATTTACATAATAAGGAGATTTTTTTTAAATTAGTATGGGTTTAAAAACTGAACAATGCAATTAACACATGTGACCAAATAGGCAGATAGATGGATAGACAGATGATAGATAGATAGATAGATAGATAGATAGATAGATAGATAGATAGATAATACATATATATATGCCAACAACGGTAGAACATATGTTCCTCCCAAGTCTACATAGAAATGGAATATTTGCCCAAAATTGAGTATATGTTGAGTCATGAAGAAAGCCTCAGCTTTTAGAAAATCAACATTATTAAAAATATGTTCTCTGGGACTTCCAGTTTCTGATCTGGCATGTAAAGAGCTTAGAAGTTATCACTCCATGTTAACAAGTAAAAGACTGAACAAAGTAGAAAGTCAACAACTCTCGGATCTATTAGAGAAGGGAGATCACAGGGCAAACCACTGCCCCAAGGTTTGGAGAGATGGACTGGAGGATACAGAGAATCAGAACTCTGCAGCAGAAACCTCCGTGGGAACCAGTAAAGAGTTTAGAAAAACCTAAACTACAATGAATGAATTAGTGGAGTCTTAGTGTGGACAAGCCTGAGAGTCAAAAACTCCAGGGGGCCCAATCTAAGGGGAGCCTCTGTCCTCTTCTGAGCTTTGCCTCCAAGAGCCCTACCAGGTTCTCATAGTGAATATTGGAAAAAAAAAACCTCTTTATGTTTCTGGTGGAAGGAAGAGGTGTTGACAAAACAAACAAAAAATCAAGCTTTAAGAGAATTAAAGTTAGTTTTATTCAGAAGTCTTACTGAGGACTATAGAGGGAGGTTCACAGCCCAGGAGCAGTTCTTTTAGACTGTTCCAATGCAGTATGTCCACTCACAGTTTTATACACAGGTGGTGAAGATTCAGTATGTGCAAAATCATATGAAAGTTTGGGTGTAAGAGTACATCTGGTTATAGATTAAAGTGTATTTGGTTGTAGATTGTAGACGCATAAGCACCAGCCCTGTCAGACGTGATCTTATGTGCAGGAACAGGCAAAGCTAGGGTCACTTACCCTTTAAGGCAGTGGCCCCCAACCGCTTTGGCACCAGGGGATGGGGCCGGGGGAGGAGATGATGATTTCCAGATGAAACTGTTCCACTTCAGATCATCAGGCATTAGATTCTCATAAGGGACGCACAACCTAGATCCTTCACTTGCACAGTTCTATAAGAATCTCAGGCACCACTGATCTGACAGGAGGCAGAGCTCAGATGGTAATGGTCACTCGCCCCTGCTCACTTCCTGCTGTGAAGCCCGGTTCCTCACAGGACACAGCTGGTTCTGGTTTGCAGCCTAGGGGTTCAGAACCCCTGCTTTAAGGAAGAAAGTCACTCAGGCAAGGGATGTGCAGGAGCCTGTGCTCTATTCTGTTTTGTTCCAAGGCATTATTCCAGAGACATGCATCTCATCCCAGAGTCAGAAGTTCAAGCAGAAATTGGAAAACATGGTTTTTTTATGCTCATTACTTTGTCTCACAGGGAAAACAACAGTTCTGAAATGCAAAGAGCATCATCAGGTGGGATCATTCTTACCTGTTCATCCTTTTTGGAGGGTGGATTAGAAGATGATGATTGTCCAGGTGAGATGGCTCATGCCTGTAATCCCAGCACTTCGGGAGGCCAAGGCGGGCAGATCACCTGAGGTCAGGAATTTGAGACCAGCCTGGCCAAAATGGCGAAACCCCACTCTACTAAAAATACAAAAATTAGCCAGGTGGGGTGCCACACACCTGTAGTCCCAGCTACTCGGGAGGCTAAGGCAGGAGAATCGTTTGAGTTCAGAAGTCAGAGGTTGAAGAGAGCCGAGATTGTAGCACTGCCCCACAGCCTGGGTGACCAAGAGAGATTTCACCTCAAAAAAAAAAAAAAAAAAGAATATGATGATTGGAGTTCTTGTAATACCTGATTAACATCTCTGCATAATCATAATGACCAACACCCTGATTGCTCCTACCTAATATTCCCTTAAAAAAATGTTAAAAGAAAAAAGTGAAATACACAGAGCATTCTGTTCTGCTTAACAAGCTCTACTCAACAAAAACAATTTACTAGAATCTAAACTATTGGGGTTTTCTCAGAACCTAACTGAGGAGGCGAAATACACATCCCTATCCATCCTGTTCCAACTAATGGCAGGGGACAGAAAAACACGTGCGAAGTTCACAGCCCAGGGACACAGGCTCATGAGAAAACCAAGACCTAATCATAGGAACATAGAATGCTTCTTCTCCCCTCACACCTTAGCACCACATCACTAAAGGCCTATTGACCAGAATTCCTTTTGCCCAGTTCACCATGCACAGCTATAAAGAAAAAACTACAAGTCATAGTGCTATGATTTAAATGTTTGTCACCTCTAAAACTCATGTGTTGATAACTTAATCACCAATGCAACAGTATCAGGAGGTGGGGACCAATGGAAGGCTCAGGTCATGAGGGCCCTGTCCTCATTAATGGAATGAATGCTGCAATGGAAAGGGCTCTGGGGAGTGCATTCACCCGCATCTGCTCTTCTCTTTTGTTGTTGTTGTTTGTTTTTTGTTTGTTTGTTTGTTTTGTTTTGTTTGAGACTGAATCTCTCTCTGTTCCCCAGGCGGGAGTGCAATGGCACAATCTCAGCTCACTGCAATCTCTGCTTCCTGGGTTCAAGCGATTCTCATGCTTCACCCTCCCGAGTAGCTGGGATTACAAGTGCCTGCCACCACACCTGGCTAATTCTTGCATTTTTAGTAGAGATGGGGTTTCATCATGTTGACCAGGCTAGTCTCGAACTCCTGACTTCAAATGATCCACCCACCTCAGCCTCCCGAAGTGCTGGAATTACAGGCATGAGCCACCACTCCTGGCCACACATCTGCCCTTCTGCCATGTGAGGAACAGTGTTCCTTCCCTCTGGAGAATGCAGCATTCAAGGTGCTATCTGGGATGTGAAGACTGAGCCCTCACCAGACACCAAACCTGCTGCTGCCTTGATCTTGGACTTCCCAGCCTCTAGAACTGTGGCAAATATATTTCTGTTCATTATGAATTACTCAGTCTGTGGCATTCTGTTATAGCAGTACAAAACAGACTAAGACACATCCTACAGGCAAAGAAGTACAAAGATACAGAGCAGGCATCACAACCAGGCTTAGATATGATAGGGATGTTGGGATTCTCAGATTAGAAATTCAAAATGCATTGATTAATATACTAAGGGCTCTAATAGGAAAAGTAGGTGACATGCAATGGGCAATGTAAGTAGAGTGACGGAAATTCTTAGAAAGAATAACAAAGACATGCTAGATGTCAAAAACATTGTGATGATTCATCATTGTGATGATTCATTTTATGTGTCTACTTCACTGGGCCGTGAGATATCCAGATGTTTGGCCAAACAGTAATCTAGGCGTTTCTGTGAGGGTGTTTTGGATGAGAGTAACATTTAATTTGGCAGACTGAGTAAAACAGAGTGCCCTTGCTAATGTGGGTGGACCTCATCTTTCAGCTGAAGGCCTGAGCAAAAAGGCTGATTCTGCAATAGACTGGAGGTTTCTACCCACCAAAATTCTTCTGTTGAAATCCTAACCCCAGTGTGATGGTATTAGGAGATGAGACCTTTTTGGAAGATGATAGTTCATGACTGCGGAGCCCCCGCGAATGGGATTAGTGCCTTTATAAAAGGATCCCCAGAGAGCTCCTCGCTCTGTCCACCACGTGGAAATACAATGAGAGGATGACAGTCCGCAACCTGGAAAAGGGTCCTCACCAGAACTGGACCATGCTGGCACTCTAATCTTAGACTTATGGCCTCCAGAACTGTAAGAAACACGTTTCTGTTGTTTATAAGCCACTCAGTCTATAGTCGTTTGTTATAGCAGCCCAAAATGACAAAGACACCCTCCTTCGAGTAAGATAGAATTTCTCATGCCTGATTGCCTTTGAACTGGGACATGAGGTATTTTCCTGCCTCCAGGCTTCAACTAAAATGTCAGCTCTTTCTGAGGCTGAAGTCTGCCCACTTTCTGGCTGGAATCACACCATTGGCGTTCCTGGTTTTCAGGACCTTGGACTTGGACTGGAACTAAGCCATTGCCTCTCCTGGGTCTCCTGCTTGCTGATTCACCCTGCAGATCTGGGGACTTAGTGGCCTCTGTAATTGCAAGAGCCAATTCTTTATAAATATTATATATATTTATATATGTCAGTAGAATATGTCAATAGAACATGTCAATAGAAACCCCTAAAACTAAAAAAGCAAAGATAAAAAATACCAACAAAAATGGAACAGAATGTCCAAGAACTGTGAGACAACTATAAAATATGTAACTATAAAAACACGTAACAGGCATGTAATTGAAATTCCAGAAGGAGAAGAAAGAAAGGAATGGAAGAAAAATCATGGATCAGAATTTCCCCAAATTAATGTCAGACACCAAACTACAGATCCAAGAAGTTCAGACAATGCTAAGCAAGATTTTTTTTAAATCCTATACCTAGGCACATTATTTTCAAACTGCAGAAAATGAAAGATAAAGTCTTAAAAGAAGACAGAAGGAAAAACCTCTTACCTATAGCAGAGCAAAGATAAGAATTATATCTAACTTCTCAAACACCATGCTAGCAAGAAGATAGTAGGGTAAAATATTTAAAGGATTGAGAGAGAAAAACCACCAACCTACAATTCTGTATACTGGGAAATTATCCTTCAAAAGTGAAGGAGAAATAGAATCTTTTTTGAATGAACAAAAATTGAGGGAATTTGTTGCCAGTAGATCTGCCTGGCAAGAAATATTAAAAGTCATTGTTCAGAGAGAAGAAATGTGATATAGGTCAGAAATTCTGAAGAACATAAGGAAAGAAAGAGTATTGTAGAAAGAACCAGTGAGGGTAAATAAAAACTTATTTTTCTTATTCTTAATTGATATAAAGCACTATGACCAAAATAATAATAGCAACAATGTATTTGATAACTATAGCTTTTTGTTTTGTTTGTTTTGTTTTGTTTGAGACGGAATTTTGCTCTTGTTGCCCAGGCTGGAGTGCAATGGCACAATCTCAGCTCGCTGCAAACTCCACCTCCCAGGTTCAGGTGATTCTCCTGCCTCAGCCTCCCGAGTAGCTGGGATTACACACATGCACCATCACGCCTGGCTAATTTTGTATTTTTAGTAGAGACGGGGTTTCTCCATGTTGGTCAGGCTGGTCTCGAACTTCCGACCTCAGGTGATCTGCCCACCTTAGCCTCCCAAAGTGCTGGGATTACAGGTGTGAGCCACCATGCCCAGCCAATAACTATAGCTTTTTAAATTATTATTTTATTTTATTTTTGAGACAGAGTCTCCCTCTGTCACCCAGGCTGGAGTGCAGTGGCGCAATCTTGGCTCACTGCAGCTTCCACCTCCCAGGTTCAAGCGATTCTCATGCCTCAGCCTCCTAGGTAGCTGAGACTACAGGTGCAGGCCACCATGCCTGGCTAACCATGCCTGGCTAATTTTTCTATTTTTAGTAGAGACGGGGTTTCACCATGTTGGCCAGGATGGTCTCGATCTCCTGACCTTGTTATCTGCCTGCCTCGGCCTCCCAAAGTTCTGGGACTATAGCTTTTATAAGTGAAATGGATGACAGTGATGACACAACAGATGGGAGGGAAAAATTAAGAATGTTTTGTTATTATAAGATACTTGATTAGATGAGGAAATTTAATAAACTAAATTTAAAAGACAAAAAAAGATACTTGAACTATCCGTGAAGTATACTGTTGGCAGCCACCCAAAAAAGTAAAGGAAGTATAATTGATATTCTTAAAAAGGAGAGAAGATGAAATGATATAAAATAAAATGCTCAATTAAAACCACATAGAGCAGGAAGAGAAAAGACAAAAATAGAAACAAAGGGCAAGGGCAGTAAATAGAAAACAGTAACAAATATAGTGGATGTTAATCTAATAATTATTTAAAAATTCAATCATCTAAATACAGCAGTTAAAAGGCAAGGATTGTCAAAGTGGATTAAAAAATAGACCCAATTATACATTGTCAATAAGAAATCTACCTTAAATATAAGGATACATATAGATTAAAAGTAAAGGGATGGAGAATGATTCCAAGTATATGACATTCTGGAAAAGGGAAATATATGGAGACAGTAAAAAAATCAGTGGGTGCCAGAGGGTGGGGGGAAGGGAGTGAAGAACAGGCAAAGCACAGAGGATTTTTAGGGTAGTGACACTACTCTCTATGGTACTATGGAGGTGAAGCAGCATCATTGTCTAGGATAAATACCTGGGGTTTGTCATCTCATGCCAAGAAGATTGAGGACACAGACATATATGTGGAGTTCAGGAATGGAGGTTTAATAGGCAAAAGAAAGAGAAAGGGGCCGGGTGTGGTGGTTCACACCTGTAATCCCAGCACTTTGGGAGGCCGAGGCAGGCAGATCACCTGAGGCCAGGAGTTCAAGTCCAGTCTGGCCAACATGGCAAAACCCCATCTCTACTAAAAAATACAAAAATTAGCCAGGCTTGGTGGTGGGTGCCTGTAATCCCAGCTACGTGGGAGGCTGAGGCAGGAGAATCGCTTGAACCCAGGAGGCAGAGGTTGCAGTGAGCCAAGATTGTGCCACTGCACTCCAATCTGGGCAAAACAGTGAAACTCTGTCTTAAAAAGTAAGAGAAAGAGAGAGAGGGAAAGAGAAAGAGGAAGGGAGGGAAGGAAGGGAAGGGAAGGGGGGGGGGGGGGGGGGGGGGGGGGGGGGGGGGGGGGGGGGGGGGGGGGGGGGGGGGGGGGGGGGGGGGGGGGGGGGGGGGGGGGGGGAGGGGGAAGGGAAGGGAAGGGAAGGAAGGAAGGAAGGGAAGGGAAGGAAGGGAAGGGAAGGAAGGAAGGAGACAGAAAGGAGAACAGCTCTCTTTCTAGTGAGAGAGAGGGGATTCTGAAAGGAAAGACCAGCTGGCAGGGAGTGCACCAGATTTTCTAGGCCGACTTGAGAAGGCGGTGTCTCATGTACATAGGGCCCACGGATTGCTTCAATCAGGTGTGACATTTACATCGCGCACAGGGAAGGCTGGCCACCCCACCCTAATCTTATTATGCAAATGGGCTTTCCTCTTGGCCAGCACCATCTTGTCTGCTCCTTACTATACACATGGCTGGCAAAGAGAAGGGAAGATGGAGCCGCCATCTTGAACATGATTGGCATAACTGCCGGCATCTATGTCTGGAGCTCAACTTTTCAGGCTGATCTTTGTTGGGAGGGAAAATGATTTGGGGCTGATTTTCATTAAAAGGGAAACCTTACTGAGGACTTCCATACCCTCACTATCTGCCTGAGTCATTTCTTTTTAACTCCTATACCAGAGTTATAGGATATAACTATATCAGAGTTATAGCATATAACAGTTATAGGATATAGATGTGAACATATATCATTCTACATTTGTCACATGCCATAGGATGTACAACACCAGGAGTAAATCCTAATCTAAACTGTAGACTTTAAGTGATAATGATGTGTAAATGCAGATTCAACAACTGGAACAAATGTACCACTTTGGTGCAGAGATATTGATAGTGGGATGCATGAGTGTGTGGGGGAAGGGGGCATTTGGGAAATCTCTGTACCTTCTGCTCTATTTTGCTGTGAACCTAAAACTATTCTTTTTTCTTTTCTTTTTTTTTTTTTTTTGTTTTTTGAGAGTCTTACTCTGTCACACAGACTGGAGTGCAATGGTGTGGTCTTGGCTTACTGCAACCTCCGCCTCCTGGCTTCAAGCGATCCTTCTGCCTCAGCCTCCCAAGTAGCTGGGACTACAGGCCTGCAACACCACGCCCAGCTGATTTTGTATTTTTAGTAGAGACGGGGTTTCACCATGTTGGCCAGGCTGGTCTCCAACTCCTGATCTCAAGTGATCCACCCACCTCAGCCTCCCAAAGTGCTGAGATTACAGGCGTGAGCCACTGCACCCAGCCCCTAAAACTGCTGTAAAAAATAAAGAACATAAAATTCTCTGGACAAAGTGGAATGATGCTAGAGATCTATTACAAAAAAAGATAGCTAGGAAATTTCAAAGTTTTGGAAATGAAGTAATTTACTTATAAAATGATCCACGCGCCAAAAAAGAAATGATGGAAATTAGAAAGCCAATTAAACTAAATCATGACGAATATACACCAGAACACAACCTGCGTGATACAACTAAAAGAGGAGCTTAGAGGGAAATATACAGTCTTAAATGCACATATGGACTTACCTCATGTAGTGGTTTCAGTTCATGACATTTTACCAGAATCTCCCTTTACAAATTGTGCTATTTTTTGATGAAAGTTTTCTCCCTTTTTTGGGAAGGGAGGGGGGTATTCACTTCCTATTTCACCCCAATCCCATGAAAACATTTACTATTCAAGGGAGTATTATTTCAACATCAGGGCATCAGGGTTTGGACATATATGCACATCAGTTTTCTTGTCAGAAGAGTTTCTTGTCAAGAGAATATCATAAATAAAGCAAATTTGAATTTTGGATGGTGGATGGATAAGCCAAGATCTTTTCTTTTACAACAAATGCAATGAGAGAGATAGAGAGGTAATGGTTTTAATGACTGTTCAGTCTTTTGAGCGTATGTGCTATTTCCATGTGTTTAGAAATGGCTTGGCTGGGCACAGTAGCTCACGCACTTTAGGAGGCTGAGGCCAGCGGATTGCTTGAGCCCAGGAGTTCAAGACCAGCCTGGGAAACATGCCAAAACCCCATCTCTACAAAAAATACAAAAATTAGCTGAACATGGTGGTGCACGTCTGTAGTCTGAGCTACTGGGGAGGCTGAGGTGGGAAGATCGGTTGATCCTGGGAAGCGGAGGTTGCAGTGAGCTGAGATCGCACCACTGCACTCCAGCCTGGGTAACAGAGACCTCCCCTCAACAACAACAAAAAAGAAATGTCTTCATGTTTACCAATTATTTTCTTCTAAAGATGTTTACATTGATCCAACTTTATTTTTAAGAGCAGTTTAAGTGTAAGATGCATAAACCCAAAAAGTTGGAAAATAGATTTGAAAATTCTACCGAATCTGATTTGGTATACTTGAAGGAGAGACGTGAGGCCAAACTCCAGGAAGGCAAGTGACTTTCTTCCTTATATTTTTAAAAACAATTTGCACATCTATGAATGTGTCGAAACGTCCCACGTCAGGAGGCTCTTGTCAAGTCAAAGCTCCCCTGCTTTTTATATTTTGTCTACACCAATGACAACGACAAAAACCACTCACCCATTCCCCATAAAGATGCATGGCAAGATCTAATGCTATTATTTCATTCTAAGCCAGTATCTATGCATTCCGTATTTCTTTCAACCAACCAAGACGGATTGAACTACATCTGGCCATATCCACATATGGCTGAAATTAAATAAAGCCAATGCAGTAAAATACAATGGTGAGGATAAACACCATAACATTATGTTATAAATAATAAGTCCTACTTGCAAAATAATCCTATTTTCAAAAACAGAGCTCCTCAAATCTTTGGATTGATGTGTTTCATAGATGTTGGAAAATTATCAACAGTGATCTCTTCAAATGTTTTTCTACATAGTTCACTACCAAGACCACCTCTCTAATTTGAGCCTCCTGTGAGGACAATTATCTTAAGATTTTGAGAAGCCCCATTGTTTGACAGGGAGGGCCTATGAGACATGCCCTTAAGATAATTGGATTTAATTTTATTTTGGCTGAGAGACTCTATGACACATAAACTTGGATGTATCTCAGAGTTTTAAAAAAAACACACACACAGCAAAACAAATAAACAGCCTCACCTTGAATTTGAGCTTTCCCAAGAGGCTTATTAAAATTTGAGATCTTGCCACACTTGGAGAGACAGGAGTTACAAACTCTTTCATTGTTTTTTTTTTTTTTTTTTTTTTTTTTTTTGAGACAGAGTCTCGCTCTGTCACCCAGGCTGGAGTGCAGTGACGCAATCTCGGCTGACTGCAAGCTCCGCCTCCCGGGTTCACGCCATTCTCCTGCCTCAGCCTCTCCGAGTAGCTGGGACTACAGGCGCCCACCACCACACCCGGCTAATTTTTTTTTGTATTTTTAGTAGAGACGGGGTTTCACCGTGGTCTCGATCTCTTGACCTCGTGATCTGCCCGCCTCGGCCTCCCAAAGTGCTGGGATTACAAGCGTGAGCCACCGCGCCCGGCCAACTCTTTCATTCTTGAACCCAGCAAATCCTGGTACTTCTTTATATACCCTCTAAAATTTGCTCAAAAACTGGACATTTTCTCTATTTTTTATACCTTATATCTCTGTTCTTATTGTGTGTGGCTGAAGGAAAGCAATTGTTACACATGTGATTCTGCCTAGCAGTATCCTTAGCCAAATCCATAGGTTCACTAGGAATATTTGCTATTTTCAATGTTACCACAAGTGTCATTGTTACCAAAAATTCTGCTAATATATAATAAGAAATGCATTTTTTCTCAGATTCTAATGACAATTTCTCCCATCCTTCCAGCTTTCCCCAAGAGTCAATTGAGACACTTCCAGCCTTCATGAACTTTCTCCACAAGGATCTTCTGGTGTCTGACTACCACCCAGACCCAAGCTAAAACCACACGTCTGAGGTCTTTTTGTTATAGCAGCTCCTCATGGCCACATACCAATTTCTATGCTAATGATATGTTGCCTCATTAGAAACCACTACAGATGCAGTGGCATGAACAACTATTTTGTTATTTTCATGGATTCCATGGGTCAGCAGTTTGGACAGGGCACAGTGGAAATGATTTGTTTCTGCTCCGTTATTCCTGGGGCCTCCACTGGAAAGAAGTGAAGGCTGAAAGTGGCTGTGGTTAGTGAAAATGAGCAACTAACTCTTAAATTTTCTTTAATTTTAACTAATCTAAATAGCCACATGTGCCTCGTGGCTTCAATATTGGACAGCACAGTTCTAGAAAATAACAATGCTGCAGCTTTAGGACAGACCCTCGAGATGCCTGATCATGCCCCAAGGTTCTTCAATATCTGCTCCCCTGGAAAACATTTCTGAATTATTACCTGAGGTCAGCAGGTCCTGGGAGAGCTCTGGGTCCCAGAAACGCCATCTTGGTTCCAATCTCTCTGGATCCTCCCGGGTTTGTTATTTCCAAGCTGCAGCTGACTCTGTCATAGGTGATCCGAGCAATGAGGATCACCTGGTTCAGACCTCACACTCTCCAAGGGTTACTATTATCCTTCTCTGAATGAGGTAAATACTGCCATTGCAGAAAGATCCCAGTGGGCTGGGGCAGAGTCCATTCTATGACCATATGCTTGTCTCATTGCCACTCAACCCTCCCTGCAGGGCACCACTAATTCATAATTCTGTAAATCCTTTAAACAACTTCAAAATATTGCAGTGTATTTTTGTTCTAATTACGTCAATTTTTTTAAATGTGGGCATTTAAAATAAATCATGATTTTAGTAACCCTGGTTTGCCTTTCTTTATTTTTCAATACAGAGGAGGCTCAGAAAATGGAAAACAGGCCCTGGGTGCAGCTTTTGGACAGATCTGAGTTGCCAGCTCATGCCTGTGTGAAGTGGACCAAATTGCACTGCATCTTCCAGGCTTTACCTCCTCCCCCTTAGAATATGCACCGTGACTGCTCATCATACAGCTGAGGCTTCCTTCTTCTATATGCCATTTCTGCCATGATGGATGGATCTGGGCGTTGGTCTAAGTGGTGAGTGGGTAGCTCTGCCAATTGGACTGACCCTTGGGCAAACTAAAGCAGGACTTATGTTTCTACTACCTGGGATGGGTCCATCCCTTCAAAAAGTTGTGCCTGGCGTGGGGTATGATAACGTATGGCAATTTTGCAGAGCACAATGGTGTAATGAAGCCAGTTTACCCTGATGAACATGCAGATGCCAGCTGCCGCCCATGTGCCCACTCTGCTGAGCTGAGATTTCAGCCTCCTACATACTTTGATGGCACAACTACTCCCTGTGCATAGGATCTAATATAATAAATATGAAGGAGGCTCAGCTCTTGTCACCATTGAGGAAATCATACTTGCAATCTCAGAACCATCAAAACCTTGCATGGGATGAAAAATTCACCCTATGAAACACATAGGCAAATCTAAATGGAAGATAAAGATGGCAGAAACGGCCAGGCAAGGTGGCTCACACCTGTAATCCCAGCACTTTGGGAGGCCAAGGCAGGCAGATCACCTGAGGTCAGGAGTTCAAGACCAGCCTGGCCAACATGGTGAAACCTCTGTCTCTACAAAAATACAAAAATTAGCTGGACATTGATAGCGGGTACCTGTAATCCCAGCTATTAGGGAGGCTGAGGTGGGAGAATCACTTGAACCCGGGAGGCAGAGGTTGCAGTGAGCCCAGATCATGCCACTGCACTCTAGCCTGGGTGACAGAGCAAGACTTCGTCTCAAAAAAAAAAAAACAAAAAAAAATAGATAATAGATAGCAGAAACATCCTGAGAGAAGCCCAGGGTAAGGCCAGGGAGAGGAAAGTGCTATTTTAGTGCATCGGATTGTATTTGTAAAGATGATCACAGCAGTAGATGGCCGAATAGGAACAGCTCCGGTCTCCAGCTCCCAGCCCCAGCGACACAGAAGACGGGTGATTTCTGCATTTCTGCTTGAGGTACTGGTTTCATCTCACTAGGGAGTGCCTAACAGTGGGTGCAGGACAGTCGGTGAAGCGCACTGTGCGCGAGCCGAAGCAGGGCGAGGCATTGACTCACTCGGGAAGCGCAAGGGGTCAGGGAGTTCCCTTTCCCAGTCAAAGAAAGGGGAAGCAGACGGCACCTGGAATATCGGGTCAGTCCCACCCTAACTGCGCTTTTCCAACGGGCCTGGAAAACGGCACACTAGGAGATTGTGTCCCGCACCTGGCTCGGAGGGTCCTATGCCCACGGAGTCTCGCTAATTGCTAGCACAGCAGTCTGAGATCAAGCTGCGAGGCGGCAGCGAGGCTGGGGGAGGGGCGCCCGCCATTGCCCAGGCTTGCTTAGGTAAACAAAGCAGCCAGGAAGCTCAAACTGGGTGGAGCCCACCACAGCTCAAGGAGGCCTGCCTGCCTCTGTAGGCTCCACCTCTGGGGGCAGGGCACAGACAAACAAAAACTCTGCAAGAACTTCCACAGACTTAAATGTCCCTGTCTGACTGACAGCTTTGAAGAGAGTAGTGGTTCTCCCAGCACGCAGCTGGAGATCTGAGAACGGTCAGACTGCCTCCTAAAGTGGGTCCCTCACCCCTGAGCAGCCTAACTGGGAGGCACCCCCCCAGTAGGGACAGACTGACACCTCATTCAACCCGGTACTTCTCTGAGACAAAACTTTCAGAGGAACTATCAGACAGCTGAATTTGTGGTCTCACGAAAATCCGCTGTTCTGCAGCCACCGCTGCTGACACCCAGCCAAACAGGGTCTGGAGTGCACCTCTAGTAAACTCCAACAGACCTGCAGCTGAGGGTCCTGTCTGGTAGAAGGAAAACTAACAAACAGAAAGGACATCCACACCAAAAACCCATCTGTACATCACCATCATCAAAGACAAAAAGTAGATAAAACCACAAAGATGGGGAAAAAACAGACCAAAAAAACTGGAAACTCTAAAAAACAGAGCACCTCTCCTCCTCCAAAGGAACGCAGTTCCTCACCAGCAACGGAACAAAGCTGGATGGAGGATGACTTTGATGAGTTGAGAGAAGAAGGCTTCAGACGATCAAACTACTCTGAGCTACGAGAGGAAATTCAAAACAACAGCAAAGAAGTTAAAAACTTTGAAAAAAAATTAGAAGAATGGATAACTAGAATAACCAATGGAGAGAAGGGCTTCAAGGAGCCGATGGAGCTGAAAGCCAAGTTTCGAGAACTACGGAAGATTGCAGAAGCCTCAGTAGCAGATGCGATCAACTGGAAGAAAGGGTATCGCTGATGGAAGATGAAATGAATGAAATGAAGAGAGAAGGGAAGTTTAGAGAAAAAAGGATAAAAAGAAATGAACAAAGCCTCCAAGAAATTTGGGACTATGTGAAAAGACCAAACCTACGTCTGATTGGTGTACCTGAAAATGATGGGGAGAATGGAACCAAGTTGGAAAACACTCTGCAAGATATTATCCAGGAGAACTTCCCCAATCTAACAAGGCAGGCCAGCATTCAGATTCAGGAAATACAGAGAACGCCACAAAGATACTCCTCGAGAAGGGCAACTCCAAGACACATTATTGTCAGATTCACCAAAGTTGAAATGAAAGAAAAAATGTTAAGGGCAGCCAGAGAGAAAGGTCGGGTTACCCACAAAGGGAAGCCCATCAGACTAACAGCTGATCTCTCAGCAGAAACTCTACAAGCCAGAAGAGAGTGGGGGCCGATATTCAACATTCTTAAAGAAAAGAATTTTCAACCCAGAATCTCCTATCCCGCCAAACTAAGCTTCATAAGTGAAGGAGAAATAAAACACTTTACAGACAAGCAAACGCTGAGTGATTTTGTCACCACCAGGCCTGCCCTAAAAGAGCTCCTGAAGGAAGCACTAAACATGGAAAGGAACAACCGGTACCAGCCACTGCAAAAACATGCCAAATTGTAAAGACCATCGAGACTAGGAAGAAACTATAGCAACTAACGAGCAAAATAACCAACTAACATCATAATGACAGGATCAGATTCACACATAACAATATTAACGTTAAATGTAAATGGGCTAAATGCTCCAATCAAAAGACACAGACTGGCAAACTGGATAAGGAGTCAGGACCCATCAGTGTGCTGTATTCAGGAAACCCATCTCACGTGCAGAGACACACATAGACTCAAAATAAAGGGATGGAGGAAGATCTATCAAGCAACTGGAAAACAAAAAAAGGCAGGAGTTGCAATCCTAGTCTCTGATAAAATAGACTTTAAACCAACAAAGATCAAAAGAGACAAAGAAGGCCATTACATAATGGTAAAGGGATCAATTCATCAAGAAGAGCTAACTATCCTAAATATATATGCACCCAACACAGGAGCACCCAGATTCATAAAGCAAGTCCTGAGTGACCTACTAAGGGACTTAAACTCCCACACAATAATAATGGGAGATTTTAACACCCCACTGTCAGCATTAGACAGATCAACGAGACAGAAAGTTAACAAGGATATCCAGGAATTGAACTCAGCTCTACATAAAGTGGACCTAATAGACATCTACAGAACTCTCCACCCCAAGTCAACAGAATATACATTTTTTTCAGCACCACACCACACCTATTCCAAAATTGACCACATAGTTGGAAGTAAAGCTCTCCTCAGCAAATGTAAAAGAACAGAAATTATAACAAACTGTCTTTCAGACCACAGTGCAATCAAACTAGAACTCAGGATTAAGAAACTCACTCAAAACCGCTCTACTACATGGAAACTGAACAACCTGCTCCTGAATGACTATTGGGTACATAATGAAATGAAGGCAGAAATAAAGATGTTCTTTGAAACCAACGAGAACAAAGACACAACATACCAGAATCTCTGGGACACATTCAAAGCAGTGTGTAGAGGGAAGTTTATAGCACTAAATGCCCACAAGAGAAAGCAGGAAAGATCCAAAATTGACTCCTAACATCACAATTAAAAGAACTAGAAAAGCAAGAGCAAACACATTCAAAAGCTAGCAGAAGGCTAGAAATAACTAAAATCAGAGCAGAACTGAAGGAAACAGAGACACAAAAAACCCTTCAAAAAATTAATGAATCCAGGAGCTGGTTTTTTGAAAAGATCAACAAAATTGATGGACCGCTAGCAAGACTAATAAAGAAGAAAAGAGAGAAGAATCAAATAGATGCAATAAAAAACGAAAAAGGGGATATCACCACCGATCCCACAGAAATACAATCTACCATCAGAGAATACTACAAACACTCTATGCAAATAAACTAGAAAATCTAGAAGAAATGGATAAATTCCTCGACAAATACACCCTCCCAAGACTAAACCAGGAAGAAGTTGAATCTCTGAATAGACCAATAACAGGTTCTGAAATTGTGGCAATAATCAATAGCTTACCAACCAAAAAGAGTCCAGGACCTGATGGATTCACAGCCGAATTCTACCAGAGGTACAAGGAGGAACTGGTACCATTCCTTCTGAAACTATTCCAATCGATAGAAAAAGAGGGAATCCTCCCTAACACATTTTATGAAGCCAGCATCGTCCTGATACCAAAACCTGGCAGAGACATAACCAAAAAAGAGAATTTCAGACCAATATCCTTGATGAACATTGATGCAAAAATCCTCAATAAAATACTGGCAAACCGAATCCAGCAGCACATCAAAAAGCTTATCCACCATGATCAAGTGGGCTTCATCCCTGGGATGCAAGGCTGGTTCAACATACGCAAATCAATAAATGTAATCCAGCATATAAACAGAACCAAAGACAAAAACCACATGATTATCTCAATAGATGCAGAAAAGGCCTTTGACAAAATTCAACAACCCTTCATGCTAAAAACTCTCAATAAATTAGGTATTGATGGGACGTATCTCAAAATAATAAGAGCTATCTACGACAAACCCACAGCCAATATCATACTGAATGGGCAAAAACTGGAAGCATTCCCTCTGAAATCTGGCACAAGACAGGGATGCCCTCTCTCACTGCTCCTGTTCAACATAGTGCTGGAAGTTCTGGCCAGAGCAATCAGGCAGGAGAAGGAAATAAAAGGTATTCAATTAGGAAAAGAGGAAGTCAAATTGTCCCTGTTTGCAGATGACATGATTGTATATCTAGAAAACCCCATTGTCTCAGCCCAAAATCTCCTTAAGCTGATTAGCAACTTCAGCGAAGTCTCAGGATACAAAATTAATGTACAAAAATCACAAGCATTCTTGTACACCAATAACAGACAAACAGAGAGCCAAATCATGAGTGAACTCCCATTCACAATTGCTTCAAAGAGAATAAAATACCTAGGAATCCAACTTACAAGGGATGTGAAGGACCTCTTCAAGGAGAACTACAAACCACTGCTCAATGAAATAAAAGAGGATACAAACAAATGGAAGAACATTCCATGCTCATGGGTTGGAAGAATCAATATCGTGAAAATGGCCATACTGCCCAAGGTAATTTATAGATTCAATGCCATCCCCATCAAGCTACCAATGACTTTCTTCACAGAATTGGAAAAAACTACTTTAAAGTTCATATGGAACCAAAAAAGAGCCCGCATCGCCAAGTCAATCCTAAGCCAAAAGAACAAAGCTGGAGGCATCACGCTACCTGACTTTAAACTATACTACAAGGCTACAGTAACCAAAACAGCATGGTACTGGTACCACAACAGAGACATAGATCAATGGAACAGAACAGAGCCCTCAGAAATGATGCCGCATAGCTACAACTATCTGATCTTTGACGAACCTGACAAAAACAAGAAATGGGGAAAGGATTCCCTATTTAATAAATGGTGCTGGGAAAACTGGCTAGCCATATGTAGAAAGCTGCAACTGGATCCCATCCTTACACCTTATACAAAAATTAATTCAAGATGGATTAAAGACTTATATGTTAGACCTAAAACCATTAAAATCCTACAAGAAAACCTAGGCAATACCATTCAGGACATAGGCGTGGGCAAGGACTTCATGTCTAAAACACCAAAAGCAATGGCAACAAAAGCCAAAATCGACAAATGGGATCTCATTAAACTAAAGAGCTTCTGCACAGCAAAAGAAACTATCATCAGAATGAACAGGCAACCTACAGAATGGGAGAAAATTTTTGCAACCTACTCATCTGACAAAGGGCTAATATCCAGAATCTATAATGAACTCAAACAAATTTACAAGAAAAAAACAAACAACCCCATCAAAAAGTGGGCAGAGGACATGAACAGACACTTCTCAAAAGAAGACATTTATGCAGCCAGAAAACACATGAAGAAATGCTCATCATCACTGGCCATCAGAGAAATGCAAATCAAAACCACAGTGAGATACCATCTCACACCAGTTAGAATGGCCATCATTAAAAAATCAGGAAACAACAGGTGCTAGAGAGGATGTGGAGAAATAGGAACACTTTTACACTGTTGGTGGGACTGTAAACTAGTTCAACCATTGTGGAAGTCAGTGTGGCGATTCCTCAGGGATCTCGAACTAGAAATACCATTTGACCCAGCCATCCCATTACTGGGTATATACCCAAAGGACTATAAATCATGCTGCTATAAAGACACATGCACACGTATGTTTACTGCGGCACTATTCACAATAGCAAAGAGTTGGAACCAACCCAAATGTCCAACAACGATAGACTGGATTAAGAAAATGTGGCACATATACACCATGGAATACTATGCAGCCATAAAAAATGATGAGTTCGTGTCCTTTGTAGGGACATGGATGAAACTGGAAAACATCATTCTCAGTAAACTATCGCAAGGACAAAAAACCAAACACCGCATGTTCTCACTCATAGGTGGGAATTGAACAATGAGAACACATGGACACAGGAAGGGGAACATCACACTCCGGGGACTGTTGTGGGGTGGGGGGAGGGGGGAGGGACAGCATTAGGAGATACACCTAATGCTAAATGACGAGTTAATGGGTGCAGGAAATCAACATGGCACATGGATACATATGTAACAAACCTGCACATTGTGCACATGTACCCTAAAACCCTAAAGTATAATAAAAAAAAAAAAAAGAAGTGCAAAAAAAAAAAAAAAAAAAAAAAAAAAGATGATCACAGCAATATTTACTACCCCACATTCTCTTCTGCAATGTGACCTTGCCAAGTCCCCCGTCAGACATGGAATCTAATTGCCCTCCATTGAATCTGGGTTGGCCCTTCTTTTGCATAAGGAGGTTTCAGAGGTGATACTGCGTGTCTTCCCAGGCTAGGTCAAGATAGGTCACATAGTGTCCTGAGATGCTTCCACTGAGAACCCAGCCACCAGTCTCTAAGTAGCCCAAGGCACAGGGACAGGCCATGTGTGAGTGATTTTTTTTTCTTTCAAGGCTTTTCACTACACAAACATCCTTGAAAAGAGGGTGGAACAAAAGGACAGTGAAAGCCTCACTGCCAGGCTGGCAAAAAGAGAGACAAAAGACAGTTTCTTATTCAGAGGAATAGAGAGTGACCAGAGTAGCAGCATCTGCGCCTCTGTCACAGGCATTTGAACCAGGGCAACTCCAGCTTGAGTAGGGTTTGGGTAAAATAAAGCTGACACCTACCGGGCTGCAGATGATAAGGCATTCTAAGTGACAGGATGAGATAGGATACAGGTCATAAAGCCCTTGCTGATTTAAAAAAAAAAAAAAAAAGGTTACAGTAAAGACGCTGGGGCCAGGCGCGGTGGCTCACACCTGTAATCTCAGCACTTTGGGAGGCTGAAGTGGGCAGGCCACCTGAGGTCAGGAGTTCAAGACCAGCCTGGCCAGCAGGGTGAAACCCCCCCTCCTGATCTATCAATTTTTTAAATGGACAATGTTTTTTGTATCTTTTCCCTAAGTCATAAGGATATTCTTAATGTTTTCTTCTAGAAAATGTATAGTTTAACTTTTTATATCTAGATCATTTTGGAGTTAAATTTTGTAGGAAGTGTAAGCTTTGGTAGAAGATTTTTTTTTCATATGCATACTCACTGTCCCACACCATTTGTTGAAATGACTATCTTTTCCCACATTGAATTGCTTTTGCATCTTTGTCAAAAGTCAATTTGCCATATTTGTTTGGGTTTATTTCTGAAATCTTTTCTGCTCCGTTGATCTATGTGTCTCTCTACTTGCCAGTACTATACTATTCATTACTGTAGCTTGAGGAATTGTGAAATTGGGTAGTGTGAGTCCTCTAACATTTTTCATCAACCAAAATTGTTTGGGCCCTTTTTGTTTCCACTGCCTTTCTAGACAAATTCTAGAATTATTTTGCTTCTATCTGAGACAAATCCTGCTTGGGTGTTCATTGGAATTGTGTTAAATCTGTAGATAATTTGGAGAGAATTGACATCTTAGCTAAAAAGCCCCATATTCTAAACTGTGACATGATATACCACTCTATATTTAGGTTTTCCTTGATTACTTTAATCACTAGTTTATAGTTTTAAGCATATATATCCTCTACATGTTCTCCTAGATTTACAGTATACCTAATTATTTCAATTTTGAGTGGGGGGGGGCATTATAAATGGCATTGTTGCCCTCTAAATTTTTGTTTCCACTTAGTCTTTCCAGGAGCGCGAAATGCAATTGATTTTTGTGTGTTGGCTTTGTATTCACAACCATCTAAATTTACTTATTAGTTCCAGGAGCTTTTGGGGTAGCTTTACGGTAACGGTTTTGCCCTAATGCCCTGGTGACCTCAGACATCGCCACGTGGGCCACATTGGTGAAATTAACTGTAGCTGATGTATGTCATGGCAGAACACTCTCTGGTCTTCCCAGAACGTGAGATCATGGCAGGCTTGTGGGGAGCTGCCACAGCATCACTTGTCACTTCCCCATGGATAAGGGAGGCCGTCATGACACAGCTTCTCACTGCCTCTGGCTTCTAGGGAGGGATGAGGCTTTCTACCTCCCTATACCATGGAGCCACAGGCTGGATTCTCTACTGAGCAACAGGCATCCTATTATTCTTGTTCAGTCATCTGGCCCTTTTGTTTCAGTGTCATCCTGTACAAGGGACATGGTGCTGGCACCTGTGGCTACTCGTCCTTTCCCTGTCTGTGTCAGTAATAAAGTGTCTGAATCTAAAAAGGGCTTGTTTTTGTCACTAGCAGAATCTATCAGACTCACCTCTTGCTTGACAGTGGGTTCCGTGGGATTTTCTACATAGATAGTTCAATTATACAGAGATCAATTCTAGTAATCAGCTTTGGGATTTCCCTCCTTAGTCACTTATACTCTTCATTGCAGCTTTCCCTTTCAAGTCGTCATAAATTTCTTGATTGCTGGCTCGGAGTTATAATGTGGTATTCACACTACTTAACTTGATAAACAGGAATGTAGTTCTTATAGGTCTGTTTCCTCAGCAGCTGTTCTGTGTAGGTGAGAGAATGTGCCTTGACAGGTGGGATTTCTGTTTGGATGTGTGGGAAAGGAGAAGGCATATTGATAAGTAGACAGACAGACATATCTATGCAAATACGCAACTGCAGAAATAGGCGAGGAGAGCTAGTTTATCGCACGAAATCAATACCGAAGAATTGGACATCCAGTTAAGAGAGGAGAGAGAGGCCAGGCACGATGGTTCACACCTGAAATCCCAGCACTTTGGAAGGCTGGGGCAGGTGGATTGCTTGAGCTCAGGATTCCAAGACCAGAACATTGTAGGACCCTGACTCTATGAAAAACACAAAAAAATTAGCCAAGCCAGGAGGTGCATGCCTGTGGTCCCAGCTACTCAAGAGGCTGAGGTGGGAGGATGGCTTCAGCCTGGGGGGCAAAGGTTACAGTGAGCCAAGATAGCACCACTGCACTCCAGCCTGGGAGACAGAGAGATACGGTGTCTCAAAAAAAAAAAAAAGAGAGAGAGAGAGAGAGAGGAAGGAAGAGGAAGAGACTCTATACTAACAATGCACTTTTACAAAGCTCTAACACCTCTGCCTTATCCTTCTTTCACCCTCCCGCCCTTCTCACTGTGACACAGGGAAGAAACCAATGGAAAATGGAGGGGCATGCTCTAATAATACCCCACATGTAATCCCATCACACAGTGAGACACACAAGAGCATTTTCTTGAACAAGGCACTCCACAGACCCAAAAAAAAAAAAAAAAAAAAAAAGGTGCTGCTTTCCTGTCTGTTCTATGAATCCCGGAGGTCCATCCTACACCACCTATTTTTGTTGTTGTTCTCCCTGGCACAGTTTTGCAGCTCCTGCTGTTCTTCTAGATTATGCTGCAACTTCACAATTTCCCCTACGTGACTCTGAAAAATTATAGACAGTGCAGGTCTGGAGATGAACTGAGACGGGGAGTAGAGGGACTCCTTGAAACTTCAGGGTGAAGGAATGTGGGGACCCTAGAGACAGCCGGTGTTTGGTGAGTAGTTTGCTCTTAGATAAGCAAGAGTTAAGGAATATCTTCCAAGTGGTTTTCTCTTGGGCAGTGTTCAAAGAAAGACTCAGCAGAGTCAAAGCTTAGACAGGTTCCTGGGTAGCCTTTACCCTGAGGATCTGAAGGGTCTGAGGAGGCAGCAGCTACTTGGAACAGGTCCAGAAGCATCTCATTAAGCTTTTGATGAATGATTTATGTTCCCTGCAGCTCTTCATGCCTGACTCTTCCCAAGAAGCCACTCCTTCTGCACACTTCCCTAAATGTTGGTAAGTTCATATCCTATATAAGCCCCTATGTAAAGTCACTGACCCATTTCCACTGCTGCTCTCTCGTCCGCTGCTCTGAAGCCTAAACCATGGTGCCCAGAATTTTTGGTAAGGAGACCCCAGCCCTAGGCTAAGCTAATCCCTAATGATATCGCATCCCTAATTATTTCTGAACTTCAAAGTTAATTCTCTCTTCTCTATTTAATTATTGGTGTCCCACCTCATAATCACCGCTATGTCATCTGTGACTGCATTGTAATCTGTCTCCTGAACTGCAAATTCCAGAAGCTTAACTATTCCCAGAGCCCTCCCTGCCTTTCCTCACCTGCCAACCCCAGTCCCCAGGACCTGCACCCACAGTCAGTCCCAAAATCCACTCTGAGCTGTTACAGCAAGCAGAGAAGCTCAGAGACATCATCTTGTGCCCCGTGGTCAAGACCTGGTGACCTCAGAATCATTCTCACTCCCCTTCTGCTTCTCAGCTGCCGTCTTCATTTTTGAACTTCTGAGTTCAAACTCAGAAGGAGTCACAGGTGAGAAGCGATGCAGTGAGGGAGGAGAGAACAGCATTAAGGTTGGTGGGGAGGTGGTCCTAGGCTGGTCCTTGCAGCCCATCCAGCCCCGACTCTTCCAGATCCTAGACTGTGGCTATGCCAGCCAGCGCCCAGGTGTGGGGACTGGACCTACAACCCCTTGGAGCAGTGCTGTGATGACGGTGTCGTCCTAGACTTGAAGCAGACCCGGCCCTGTGGCTCCAGCTGCACCTTCTGGCCCTGCTTCCAGCACTGCTGCCTGGAGTCTTTGGGCCCTCAGAACCAGGCAGTTGTGAGGTTCAAGGTCCCAGGTATGAAGCCAGATTGCAAGTCCTCCCCTATCACCAGGATCTGTGCCCAGGTAAGGATCTGATTCCAGTCCAGGCTGTGGGAGGGGGGAGTAGGAAATGGAGTTTGGCTGTCCATGTCCCACCCAGATGTGCAGTCTCTGCTGGGTTCCATACCTTCCCATCTCTCAGTAACCATGCAACTCTGTCGTTCTCCATGTCTCTGTTCCTTCCCCGCTGCTGCTGCTGCTACCACCCTCCCTCTTATTCCCCTCTCCCCCTTCTCTCCTTCTGCAGGAATACCACCCAAAAAGCCCTCTGTCAAGATCTGACCTCATCTAGACTGTTCTGGGGTAGCAGAGTCACAGATCACTCTAGAATCTAATATTTGGTAATTATACTGTATTGATTTCGTTGTTGTTGTTGTTGTTGTTGAGACAGGGTCTTGCTCTGTTGCCCAGGCTGGAGTGCAGTGGCACGATCTCAACTCACTGCAACCTCTGCCTCCGGGTTCAAGCAATTCTCCTGCCTCAGCCTCCTGTGTAGCTGGGATTACAGGCATGCGTCACCACGCCTGGCTAATTTTTGTATTTTTAGTACAAACGGGGTTTCACTGTGTTCAATGTTTTTAACTATAAATATTACTTACTAAACCTCCCTTAAACTGAAAGCAGAAAACACATGTGCTATGGTTTGAATGTATCCCCAAAAGTTCATGTAGTAGAAACTTAATCTCCAATGCAACAGTGTTGGGAGGTGAGACCCTTAAAAAGTGATTATGTCATGAGGCCTCTGCCCTCATACATGGATTAATGCTGTTATTGCAGGAGTGGGTTCCTTATCGCCAGAGTGACATCCTTATAAAGGATGAGTTCAGACCCCTTTCCCCTCTCATGTGCATGGGCTCTCTTGTCTTTCTGCATTCTGCCATGGGGTGACACAGCAAGAAGGCCCTTGCCAGATGCGGACCCCTGGACCTTGGACTTCCCAGCCTCCAGAACCATAAGAAACAAATCTCAGTTCTTTTTAAATTATCCAATCCACTTCTGTTATAGCATCAGAAAACGTACTAAGACAACGTGTTTGCTGAAATTGCACTGGCTTATTTGTAGGTTTTTTTAAGCTACAAAACTAAGAACAAATTTTAGTTTATTGAAACTAAATGACTGGCAAGAGAGGAAGAATGAGCAGTTCCTATGCCATGAAGACCTTTGCCCTGGTCCTGCTGGTGGCCCTGCTATGCATGAAGAGAGCTCAGGATCTGCACTGCTACAGGTGCTTGGCAGTCTCGGAAGGGAACTCCTGCCATGTGGCCATGCACCTCTTCCAGGAGGGGATCTGTGTCTCCCAGAAAGTGAGCACCTTTCAGGAGATGAGGTCTTGCTTCGTTGGCATTTATCTTGCTTGGTGTTCTCTGAGCTTCCTGGATCTGTGGTTTGGTGTCTGACATTAATTTGGGGAAATTCTCCGTCATTATTGTTTCAAACATTTCTTCCATTCATTTCTCGGGGTTTTTTTCCTTCTGGTATTGTTATGGGATCTTTGGGGTGTTGCTCTTTCTGGCTGGAAACCTCTGTGGCTGCCAGCACTTTTGCCTGAGTTCTTATCCTGCATCCAGGAAGAAAGGTACACAGACAAACGGAGGGTGAGCAAGACAAAGAGGAGCTTTGTTAAGTGATAGATAGAATAGCTCAGAAGAGGCCCACAGTGGGTAGCCCCTCTCTGTAGGCAGGTCATCCTGTCAAGTGTTCAGCCCTCAGCAGAAAGGAGGCCCTGGAGAGGAGAGCTCCTCTCTGCAGCTGTTCATCCTGTCATCTTCTCAGCTCTCAGCAGAGAGGGTAGCTCCTCTTTTCAGTTGGTCATTCAGTCATCTCTCCATCCTCTGCCCTCCTCTGGCTGAGCCCATAGTTTTTACGGACCTCCGAAGGGAGGAAGTGCATACCAATTGGTCCATGGGTGACCATGGGCACGCAGAAAAGGCACCACAAGTCCCCACTTCTGGCCTGTGAGTCTGGCAGCCCAGCCCCCAGCTGTGAGGCCCTCCCTGGCCTGAAGGTGAGGCCTTACCAGGGACGTGGCCCTTTCCACCCAGGAATCTGTTTGCCTCCTGCTGCTGTTCATGGCCCCCTGGGCTCAGCCCCACCTTTGCTCCAAGATTATGGTAGGTGACAACAATAGGGAGAAGCCAGGCAGCGGGGCACTTCTCAGCCTCCCAAGAGTGCAGGAATGCCTGAAGCTGCAGCTGCTGATTTGGGCAGCTACTGATTTGGGCAGCTGCAGCTGTGGGGGCAGGAGGAGGCTCCTGCCTGCTCCGTGGAGCAGGAGGCCTGGGTCTGCAGCCACACTTTGGGCAGGTGCAGCAGCACCAGGGAAGGCAGGGCTCCTGCCTGCTCCTGGCCCCCAAGAGCAGGGAGGCTGAGATCTGCAGCCACAACTTGGGCAGGGCTCCTGGCTGCTCTGTGGAGCATGCAGCCCTGGCTGTGCCCCCTCACAACCTGGGGAGGGGACTCCTGATCCTCGCTGGGCCTGGGCTGGCATCTGGGGTAGGGGCAACATTGCCACGAGCTGCCTCATTACCCCGGCACTCAGGGGTGGCCTGGGGCAGAGTGGATCACGGGCCTGGGGCCAAGCCATTTGGAGTGACAGGTTTGGCAATCACTCCGATGCCCAGGTGGACGCGAGGGAGGAGACCCCAGCAGCCCAGCGCAGATCCTCCTCCTCAGCCCCAGGAACTAGCACCCTCAGCAAGGTCCGCGCAGTGGCTGCGCCACTGGCTGGGTCCCTGCAGAGAGCACCACTCCCACTTCCCACCCCGGGCCCCCAAAATATGGCCCCAGATCTGCATCAGGCCCCTTTATCCCGCCATAAAAACTAGAAACAAGCTATCTGTGAAAATGCTTTGTGATGTGCCTGAAGGCGGTGCTCTCCCACTGCGCTGCTCCCCTGCTACAGGCGACCCAGCCCAACCCCATGGCACCGGCCCCCAAGACTGCAACTGTGGAGGGTGCTGTCCACCTCCTCCCTGCAACCTCCCTAAAGTGGCCAGCGTGATGGCAGCGGTCACACCAGACAGCCCACTGCTATCATCAGTATTACCATTAAGTGTATGTTACAGGTTTTGTTTGTTTTTGTTTTGTTTTTTGAGACGGAGTCTCGCTCTGTCACCCAGGCTGGAGTGCAGTGGCACGATCTCAGCTCACTGCAACCTCTGCCTCCCAGGTTCAAGCGATTCTCCTGCCTCAGCCTCCCGAGTATCTGGAACTACAGGCAGGTGCCACCATGCCCAGCTAACTTTTGTATTTTTAGTTTCACCATGTTGGCCGGCCTGTCTCGAACTCCTGACCTCAGGTGATCCGCCCTCCTCAGCCTCCCAAAATGCTGGGATTACAGACATGAGCCATCATGCCCAGCCTGTTACCGGTTTTACAGTTGTGCCAACATCCTTGGATATTCTACTTTTGTTTTTTTCAGTCTCTTTGTGGGCTGTAAGGAATCTTAATTATCCCACCAGGTCAAGGTTTGAGAGTGCCAAGAATAGAGTCATAGTATCAGTGGGGACCACAAGGGGAGCCTGAATTTCAAAACCCATCAGTATCAAGCACTCTTCACCCTCTCCCCTGGACTTCTACCCCGACCTGGCAGTAGAGACAGCACCTCAGCTTCCTTCCCCTGCTATAGTGGTGTCAAACAGAGCCAACTAAAACAAGATTTAAATTATATCCAGAGTCTCATAACCTAAAATACAACCCGTCCAGCTTTTTTTTTTTTTTTTGAGACAGGGTCTTGTTCTATCACTCAGGCTAGAGTGCAGTGATGTGATCCTGGTTCATCTCAACACACCTCCTGGGCCCAAGCAATTCTCCCACCTCAGCCTCCCAAGTAGCTGGGACTACAGGCACGCACTACCATGCCCCGCTAATTTTTATATTTTTTTTTGTAAAGAAAATGCATGGTTTTACCATGTTGCCCAGGCTGGTCTTGAGCTCCCGGGCTCAAGTGATCCACCCAACTCAGCTTCCCAAAGTGCTGGGATTACAGGTGTGAGCCACCGTGCCCAGCCATAAATTTCTATGTCCGATTAAAGCAAGATGTCTATCAGTCTACGTGTTTGTGCACATATGAGGAAGATCCATGTTTGGAAGGCGCCATTGATGGCACAAGGCAGAGCAGAGTGGTTCAGGACCAGCCATGTCAGAAAAACATATTTCAGCCGGGCACAGTGTCTCACACCTGTGATCCCAGCACTTTCGGAGGCTGAGGCGGGCAGATCACAAGGTCAGGAATTCCAGACCAGCCTGACCAACATGGTGAAACACCGTCTCTACTAAAAATACAAAAATTAGCTGGGTGTGGTGGCACGTGCCTGTAATCCCAGCTACTCAGTTGGCTGAGACAGGAGAATCGCTTAAATCTGGGAGGTGGAGGTTGCAGTGAGCTGAGATTGCGCCATTGCACTCCAGTGTGGATGACAGAGTGAGACTCCGTCTCAAAAAAAAAAAAAAAAAGAAAAGAAAAGAAAAGTAAAAGAAAAACATGAGTTTCTCTGTTTTCATAGCATGTAGGTGGGGGTGGCAAACCCAGCAGCAACTGTTGCTTGATTCGGGCTGCAGTGCTGAATCTGGGGGGCGAACACAGCACTGTTCTTCCCTCCCCATGCCTCGTGAGCATGTGGTGTTCTCTCCCCAGATGCTAGGGTTGCTCTCCTTGCATGGCCATAAAGTGCTGGCTCTCTGCGAGGCTGCAGCTGGACCTGGTGCTTGGAGACACCAGGAGCTGCAGGGACCCAAGAGGGAGTCATAGCCCTGGCTCAGGGAGCTCCCAGGTCTGGGCTCCCTGAAGGGCCACAGCTCTTCTCTCCTTCTCTTTGCCTGCAGCATGGTGAGCAAGGGGCATGTTTCAGCCCTGTTTGTGTTACAGCTCTTTTAGCCTCGCCATTTAGTGGGTCCCAAGTTCTTGTCCTGTGACCAGGAAGAATGAGGTACACAGACAAGTGAAGGGTGAGCAAGATGAAGAGGAGCTTTAGTGAGCAATGGAGCAGCTCAGTCTCCTGCAGCAGGCAGCTCCTCTCTGCATGCAGGTCATCCCAACAAGTGTCCAGCTCTCAACAGAGAGGGTAGCTCCTCTCTGGAGCTGGTCATCCCATCATCTGCTCCAGCTCTCAGCAGAAAGTATAGCTCCTCTCTGCACCTGGTTGTCCCATCATCTGCCCTGTGCTGGTTGAGCCTGGGGCTTTTATGGGCCACAGAGGGGAGGAAGTGCATGCTGATTGCTCCACAGGTGGCCATGAATAGGCCCCGAAAAGGCACCACAGGTTCCTCCTCTGATCCTGGGACTGGCAGCCCAGCCCCCAGCCTTCAGGCCCTCCCTGACCTCAAGGTGGGGCCTCACCAGGACCTGCCCCCTTCTGCCCAGGAGCCTGTCTTCCTCTTGCTGCCATCCATGGTGCCTAGGCTGATTATGCCAAAGGGCACCTGCAGGCCAGTACCAAGCTGCCCTCAGCACCCCCTCAGCTTTCCTCCTATGCTCATCAGTGCCCAAAGTCTGGAGGGGGCTGTGGCAGGGGGCTGGTGTGTCAGCACTGCCCCAGGCATGTGCACACCCAGCCAGGCTGGGTGACAGTGCCTAGGCTCGGCCCCAACTTTGCTCTAAGATTGCAGTGGGTGCTGACAGCAGGGAGAAGCCAGGGAGCAGGAGGAGGCACTTCTAAGCCTGTGAGGGCAGAGAGTGCCTTCCCAGCCCCTAAGAGTGCAGAGATGCCTGGGTCTGCAGCCATGGCTTGGGCGGCTGCAGCTATGCCTGGTGGGGTGGGGCTCTGGCCTCCTCCATGCAGCGGGAGCCCCAGGTCTGCAGCCATGACTTGGGCAGCTGCAACTGTGCCCAGAAAAGTGGGGCTCCTGCCTGCTGTAAGCACCTCCAAGAGCACATGGAGGCCAAGGTCCACAGCCACAACTTGGGCAGCTGCAGCTGCACCTGGGAGAGTGGGGTTTCTGCCCGCTCCATGGAGCAGGAGGCCTGGGTCCACAGCCATGACTTGGGTGGCTGCAGCTGCACCCGGGGAGCTCCTGCCCCACCAACTTGGAAGGGGCAGGGCTCCCACTTGTCCCCAGCTCCGACTGTCTAGTGGAGTGTGCAGCCCCAGCTGTGCCCCCCCGCCCTCCCACTTCAGCCCACGTGATGGCAGTGGCAGCTCCATACAGTCCACTGCTGCCATCATTACTATGAGCGTCTACATGAATAATGAATCACAGCTGCTAATGGACTTAGAAGGTTCCATTAGCAGCTGTGATTGAATTTCCAGAGTTCACAGCCCTATGAAGAGATTATCTTTAGTCTGCTGGTCTATAGTCTTCCAAGTGGCAGAGCAGGTGGCATTGTCAACAACTCCAGAGTCAGAAGACGTAGCATGTCCAGCCTTTAGAAATATTGTATAAAGCAGGGGTTGGAAAACTATAACCCACAGACCAAATCTGACCTATGTGCGCACGCGCGCGCACACACACACACACACACACACACACACACAACTATACATGGCCTGTTTTAAACAACCAATGAGTTAATAATGGTTTTTACATTTGTAAAACATTTTAAAGCACACATAGACACACAGACGCATAGACACACACACAGAGAAACGAATATGCAACAGAGATTATATGTGGTCCATAAAGCCTAAAATATTTACTACCTGGTGCTTATAGAAAAAGTTTGCCAATCCCTGGACTAAGGCAAGAGTAACAGCTTTCAGTTCAGCCCATTTTAAACCAGTGCTTATCACCACAGTTGCTAATGGAGTGGGATGGCTGGTGTCACCTTGTGTTGGGGACCAGCCTCAACACCACCCGTAGGGTACCCAAAGTCCGGTGGCAACGAAGGAATGAGAAGAGACAGGTTAAGAGCGCATAAAGGGTGGGGTGCCAGGGGGCCAACTGCACTTTTGGAGGCTGCAAAAGGTGCCAAACTCTGGTCTCCACACTATTTATTGAGTACAGTCACTTAGATCTAAGAAGCAGATATTCAGGGGTGAAACGGTGAAGGCGGGGCGGTGTGTCATACACCTAATCTATAGCAATGGCGGTTTAGGTAAATTTTCTTTGTGCTGAAGCAGCATAAACTTAACTACTGATTTATTCTTTAACTTATCGGAGAGCAGCTGTGGGGAGTGGGTGTAACTAGGAGCCGGCATATCTGGCCACATTCCAATGCTTCAAAGGAGTGTCTTTCTCCCTTGAGCACAGAGCAGGTCACGCTCTGGTCATGGGAACATGAAGGCAGTTAGAAGGCTTTCCTCGTCAGAGGCCTCCTGTGGCTTTCCACAACTTATCGTCCCATATTTTTTATGGCCAGTTTATGCAGGCACCTCACGAGCCCTTTTCCCAACGACCTTGTCATCACCAGCACCTTTTCTTTTCTTCTTTTGTAATTACTTTTTGTGTTGAACTCTTACAGATTCACAGGAAATTGAATAGTACATACAGTCCCACGTAACATTCATCCAGTATTCCCACAGTGGGAACATCTTATATAACCACAGTATAATATCAAAACCAGGAAAGTGACATGGGTACATTACTGTTAACTAGATTACAGAGGACCTTGTTCAGTATTCACTAGTTTTACATGCAGTCCTGTGTGTGTGTGCGTGCATGCATGTGCATGTGTGTTTCTGTGCAATCTGATCCATGTAAATATTTGTATACCTACCACCACAATCAAGATAGAGACCCACAAAGGAATCCCCTTGTGTTATCACTATAGTGGCATGCACACACATATACACATACATACACAAACATATCTGTCCCTTTGCAACTACCAATCTGTTCTCCATCTCTGTTGTTTTCTCATTGTAAGAATGTTATATAGGCCGGGCACTGTGGCTCACGCCTGTAATCACAGCACTTTGGGAGGCCAAGGTGGGTGGATCACCTGAGGTCAGGAGTTCAAGACCAGCCTGGCCAACATGGTGAAACCCCATCTCTACTAAAAATACAAAAATTAGCCAGGCATGGTAATGCACTCCTGTAATCCCAGCTACTTGGGAGGCTGAGGCAAGGAGAATTGCTTGAATCTGGGAGGCAGAGGTTGCAATGAGAGTGAGCCAAGATTGTACCACTGCACTCCAGCCTAGGTCACAGAGCAAGACTCTGTCTAAAAAAAAAAAAAAAAAAAAAAAGTTGGAATTGTACAGTATGAAATCTTTTGAGATGGACTTTTTTTCACTTAGCATAATGCCCTTGAGATTTATCCAGATTGTTGCATGTATCAATAGTTCTTTTTTCTTTTATTTCTTAACCCAGTAATATTCCTGTCTTAGTCCATTTTTTGTTGATTATAACAGAATACCTGAAACTGGGTAATTTATGAAGAAACAAAATTTATTTCTTACAGTTCTGAGGCTGAGACTGTGGGGTGCTTCTGATGAGAGCCTTCTTGCTAGTAGGGACCCTACGGGGTGTTGAGGCAGCATGGGGCATCCCATGGCAAGGGGGCTGAGGATGCTAACTAAAGTCTCTCTTCCTCTTCTTATAAAGCCACCAGTCCTACTACCATGATAACCCATTAATCTATTAACCCATTAATTCATGAATGTATTAATTTATTTATGAGAACAGAGCTCTCACGACCCAATCGCACTTTTTTTTTTTTTTTTGACAAAGTTTTGCTCTTGTTGCCCAGGCTGGAGAGCAATGGTGTGATCTCGGCTCATTGCAACCTCCACCTGCCGGGTTCAAGTGATTCTCCTGCCTCAGCCTCCCGAGTAGCTGGGATTACGGGCGCCCACCACCATAGCCAGCTAATTTTTTGTACTTTTAGTAGAGACGGGGTTTCATCATGTTGGCCATGCTGGTCTCGAACTCCTGACCTTGGGTGATCCACCCGCCTCGGCCTCCCAAAGAGCTGGGATTATAGGCGTGAGCCACCATGCCCAGCCAATTTTTTTAAAGGAAAGGAAAAATAAGAAAAATGAAATGCCCTATGACTTTGGACATCAGCATAAAACTCAGCAACTCTTTGCTCTTAGTCTCTACATTATGGTTGCTATTACTGTTCATAGGAGCCCGCTACTCCCTGGGAGAGGCAGGCCCTCAGGAAAATCACAGAACAGGATCCCTGTTCCGCTAAAGGGCTGCTCTGTGACTGACAGGTGCGGGAGAAAAAGTGCACGAAAGAGGACAAACGGGGAGGGCGCGCCCTCTGGTGGCTGAAGGAGGGAACCGCGTAGCATCTTTTCTCCGGCGCCAAGACCAAGCTGAGGATGCCACCTGGGAGCCTGTTTCCCTGACCCGCAGCAGGCCAGTCGGGTCATCCACATGAAATATCGTATATCTGGCTTTTAAAAATAGTTATTAGATGTTTGTTAATTTTCTTCCTGTCTTCCCCACTAGAATGTGGGTACAGGAACTCCTGGGGGTTTTGTTGTTGTTTTGTTTTGTTTTTTTTAGACAGGGTCTGGCTCTGTTGCTCAGGCTGGAGTGCAGTAGCGCGATCTCAGCTCACTACAACCTCTGCCTCCTGGGCTCAAGCGATTCTCCTGCCTCAGCCTCCCAAGTAGCTGGGATTACAGGCACCCGCCACCATGCCTGGCTAATTTTTGTATTTTTAGGGGAGACAGGGTTTCATCGTTTTGGCCAGGCTGGTCTCGAACTCCTGATCTCAAGTGATTTGCCCACCTCGGCCTTCCAAAGTGCTGGGATTACAGGTGTGAGCCACCACGCCCGGCCAAGGAGGAGTTTTTTAACTGACTTAATTGTAACATATTAAACCAGGGCAGCTAGTGAGTCTGATATTTAAAACTTCAATTTTCTAAAACATATAGGGAGTAAATCTAATTTCACCCATCCAAAAAAAAAAAAGTGCACAAGTAATACAGTCTCTCAGGATTAAAGGCAACATAATAATCACTCATTCAAGTTGCAGTAAATGCTCACAAGGCATGTTTCAATTTTCGGCCGAGAAGATACACAATAGGCCCAGTGCAGTGTCTCATGTCCATAATCTCACCATTTTGAGAGGCCGAGGCAGGAGGATCCCTTGAGCCCAGGAGTTCGAGTCTGCAATGAGCTATGATGGTGCCACTGCCCTCCAGCCTGGGTGACAAAGCAAGACTGTCTCTAAAATGAAATTTAAAATAAAAATAAATATAGAGAGTGAGGCGGGAGCCAGAATTTGAGGGCTGAGGAAGGAAGTCAGGGAGCCAGGCAGGCCAGGTCTTACCTTAGCTTCTTTCCTCGAGGTCACAGAGGTGCCGGGCAGAACCAGCTCACAGGGACAGGATACACAGCTACGCACAAAACTTATGGACTATATGAGATGCTCCATCATCCACAATGCAAAAGGCCCCGTGCCACAAGGATAGCAAGCTCGCCCTGTTGGAGTCAGAGCGAGAAGCTCAGGGGCTACCCTGAACTGGACAGCTGGATCCTGGGTGTTCGGCTTGACCACTTGGCCCATTGAGATGATCTTCAACTTTATTTAAAGTGTTTGTATTTTATGTAAAAATAAGTAAGTAAATATGGCTCACACCTGTATGTAAAAATAAGTAAGTATGGCTCACACCTGTATGTAAAAATAAGTAAGTAAGTATGGCTCACACCTGTATGTAAAAATAAGTAAGTAAATATGGCTCACACCTGTATGTAAAAATAAGTAAGTAAATATGGCTCACACCTGTAATCCCAGCACTTTGGGAGGCCAAGGCAGGCAGATCACCTGAGGTCAGGAGTTCGAGACCAGCCTGGCCAACATAGTGAAACTCCATCTCTACTAAAAAAAAAAAAAAAATACAAAAACTAGCTGAGCATGGTGGTGGGCACCTGTCATCCCAGCTACTCGGGAAGCTGAGGCAAGAGAATTGCTTGAACCCAAGAGGCGGAGGATGTGGTGAGCCAAGATTGTGCCACTGCACTCCAGCCTGGGCAAGAGAGTGAAACTGTCTCAAAAAATAAATAAGTAAATACTTTTTTTAAAGATACAGACTAAATAAAACTCTCACAATGGAAGGCTTCACTCCAGCTGGCTAATGTTTATATTCTTAGTGTCTTTAAGGAATCTGTGCCTCAAACGAAAGCACAGGCAAAAGAAAGGGAAAAAAGAAAATTAAAATTAAAAAAAGGAATCTGATGTGTAGATAGTCTTGTCTTTTTACAAAAGGCTGGCTTGGTGCTTTGTTATCTTAAAGCTAAGGTACGAAGTTCCTGAATTAGTTCCAGGTTCCTCTATTTAAAACTTACACCCGGTGCGTCTGAAGTCCCCAAGGGAACAGGGTAGTCAAAGCATGTTCAAGGGAGGCAAGAAGGGGAGAGTGGCTGCAGGAGTCAGAAAGAGGTTTTTGGGAGTAAGCAAGGTGAGGCTGGGATGGGGGCAGCCCATACTGTAGGCAGCCCATGCCGTTGGCCATGGGGAGGAGCTTGGGCCTCATTCTAGGAATCACGAGATGCCACTGAAAAATGTGACTCATTTTTGAGGGTGACTGCAGAAAAGACCTGAGCAGAGCTTTGGCCTCACAGAGGCCAGCGTGCATCCTGGGAGGTCACTGAAGAGGCAGGGCAAAATCCAGGTGAAAGGAGGCGGTGTCTGGACCAGGGTGCAGAGAATGGAATTAGATAGAAGAGTTCTAATTCATCACAGTGGCATTCTGGTGGGTTGCATATCCATTCAATCAAGTAGCTATTTAGTGAACACCTACCATGTGCTGGGCATTCTTTTGGGTACTGGGTACAACAAAGGAAGGAACAGGAATTAGTCAAGGATGGTGCTCAAATGTATGGCTTTTGTGATGGGAAGATGGTGATACCATTCCCTTAGACAGGAACTCCTGCGAGAGTGCTGATGTGGAGGAGAAGGTCATGAGTCATTTTGCATTGGAGGTGCCTGTGGGACATCCAAGTGGAGGCGTCAAGTGGCCAGGTGGATACACAGATCCAGAACTCAACTGAGAGCTCCGGACTAGACATTGAAATTCAGGAATCCTCTGTATTTTGACTGTGGCTGAAGCCATTATGTGGATAAGATCACTCAGAACAAAATATATGGTGTGAGGGTCCAGGAGGGAAGAATTATTCTGAAAAAAAGAGAGAGAAAAAAAAAGACCAGCCAGAGAAGCAGAAGGAAAATCAAGGCAGTCTTACATCACAAAAGCTAAGGGAAATAAGTATTTTGAGAAGGAGGAAGTGGTCGACTGTGTCAATTGCTATCCAATTGCCCAAGATCATGCAGCTAATAACGGGTAGGATGGAAATTTAAAACCAGGTCTACCTATATAATAAACAGAACCTGGGCAAACGGCTAGACATCTGGAAACAAGGTCAGACCCCTACCTCACACCACATGAAAGTATACATTTTAGCCAAGGTAAAGATCTAAAAGTAAAACACAAAATAATCTTTTTTAAATAGAAAAAGTTTTACAATCTTAGTGTGAAAAGTCTCTCTTAAGACAGGAAACATAGAAACCATAAAAGAAAAATCTAGATATTTTTTAACAGATTAGAGGAAAAGCTTTGCAGCACATTCGATAAGACGTGGGGTTAATATCCCCCATATACAACTCAACAAGAAAATGATCAGAAGAGATGAACAGACAGTTTGAAGATGGATGCTGATAGCCATAAATATGTAAAAAGATAATCACCTCTCTAATGTTCAAGGAAATGCAAATAAAGCAATAATGAGATCTTGTTCTTTGGATTAGTAAAACATTTAAAAACTGATCACATTGTGGGAAAAGTAAATACTAAAATCTTTTTGGTATTGTATTTACCAATTCCTATTAAAATTTTAAGTGTAGCTCTACTTCTTAATCCAGGCACTGGATACACAGGTGCATTCACTTCGTGAAAATTCATAAGCTCACTACTCTATCAACTCTATAAAAAATGTGTTTATACAGTTTTTATATTACATTATTCTTTAATGCTTCTAAAAAAAACTGAAATACACAAAATGTACACACCCAAGAACTCAAAAATCCCAATTATGGGATTCTTTTGTTCATTTTGCAAATAATAACAAAAAGGCAAACAACCCAATTTTTTTTTAATAGGCAATGGATATGAATAGGTAACTGACAAAAGAGCAAGCCCAAATATAGACAGCAAATACAGAAAAATACCCAGTCTCCTGAGTGGGTATAAAAATGCCAAAGGAGCTGTCACTTTATACTTATAAATTTAAGAAGTGATAACACTGGCCAGGCAAGGTGCCTCATGCCTGTAATCCCAGCACTTTGGGAGGCTGAGGTGGGTGGATCACCTGAGCTCAGAAGTCCAAGATCAGCTTGGCCAACATGGCGAAACCCCGTTTCTACTACAAATACAAAAATTAGCCAGGTGTGGTGGCACACGCCTGTAATCCCAGCTACTTGGGAGGCTGAGGCAGGAGAATGGCTTGAACCCAGGAGGTGGAGGTTGCAGTGAGACAAGATCGTGCCACTGCACTCCAGCCTGAGTGACAGAGCGAGACTCTGACTCAAAAAAAAAAAAAAAAAAAAAAAAAAGAAGTGATAACACCCACTTCTGGGGTCAGGGTGAGGAGGCTCCAAAACATTACTGGTGAAAAATAGGAATTATTAATAGCTTCTTGGGGAAAACAATCTGGTAGTATTAATTAAATATGTATACTCATTGACCTAATAACTCTGTGTTTATAATTTACTTATAAATGCACCAGCACATAGAGATATATGTCTGAAAATATTTTGCGTAGTGTGGGGAAAATACTGCAAAACCTTCAAAAACTAAAAGATCTACAATGCTGAACTGATACTATAGCATATTGTGCAACTATTATAAAGAATAAATTAGAATTAGATGTACTGCCCTGGCGAGATGCCCATGAAATATTAGGTGACAAAAGGTAAATTGATGCACATGGTTTTGATTTTTTTTTTTAATGTCCTTATATAAGTTTGTAGGGAGGAGAATACGGTTTATAACTCTGCAGGCAGAAAGCCTGTAGCCAAACCCTGGCTTCACCACCTCCTATGTGTGATCATCTCCCCGGGCCTCAGTTCCATCAACTGTAAGAGGGGTTAATAATAACATGCACCTTGCAAGCTTGTCGTGAGTATATGATAATTTCTGAAAAGTGCTACAGATGCCTGGTGCACAGTTCAGTTACAGCATGAGTACAATGTATGTGAGAATGCAGGACATGGAAGATTAAAACACACCACACTGGTCAGGCGCAGTGGCTCATGCCTATAGTAATCCCAGCACTCTGGAACACTGGCAGGTGGCTCACCTGAGGTCAGGAGTTCGAGACCAGCCAGGCCAACATGGCAAAACCCCGTCTCTACCAAAAATATAAAAATTAGCTGGGCTAATTTTTAGCTGGGTGGTGGTGTGCGCTTGTAATCCCAGCTACTCAGGAGGGATTAGCTGGGTGGTGGTGTGCACTTGTAATCCCAGCTACTCAGGAGGCTGAGGCAGGAGAATCACTTGAAGCCAGGAGGCGGAGGTTGCAGTGGCCCAAGATCGCACCATTGCACTCCAGCCTGGGTGACAAGAATAAAACTCCATCTCAAACAAACAAACAAAAAAAGTAAAATATTATTTATAAAATATAAAATTAAAATAATTTTTTTAAATACACATTTTTAAAAACCACTTGCAGGCTCTCACACACTGCGTATCCAAGATTCACACGCAGGCAGCCTGGCTCTAGACATGGGGCTCCGGTGCCTCCGGTGTATCCGCCCGTGACTTCCCTGCTCCCAACCTCAGTTTACTCCACTGTAAAATGGGCTTCCAGATACTCACCTCTTGAGTTTGCTGCAAGGGTAAATGGCATCAGGCTTGGACCTGGGAGAAGGAAGTGCTTTTAAAATGGGCACCTTTGTTACCTCAGTCCTTGCGGGGAAAAGATGTGCCAATGCCCCGGGCCTCTGCGATGTAAGTTCCTGTTGAGTTGTTCAATGTTCCACTGAGAGGAGAGACAAGCAGGACCGGGATCCCGGCCCCGGGTCTTCCAGAAACGGTGGGGCGAAGCGCCCAGGGGCCTGTGCGACCCTCCCTGCTGAGCGAGGGGGCCTGTCATTGCCGTGGGAGTGACCCAGACCCCAACCACAGTGCGTCCCGCCCTGGCCCAGCCAGAGAAGGAAGCTGAGTCTGGGGTCTGCTGGGCCAGCAGGAAGTCCCAGCAGGGTGTGAAGCAAGACTTTCCAGGCCACTCCCGGAATCCCCCAGGAGATAAAGGCGGCCCCTCCACCGGGCGCTCCTAGCGGTCTCCCCGCCCCTGCCGCCTTGCCGCTATGTCCCGCCGCTGCGCGCTGCTTGCCTGGGCTCTCCTCGGCCTCCTTCGACTCGGAGCGGCTCAGGAGACAGAAGACCCGGCCTGCTGCAGCCCCATAGTGCCCCGGAACGAGTGGAGGGCCCTGGCATCAGACTGCGCCCAGCGCCTGAGCCTGCCCTTACGCTATGTGGTGGTGTCGCACACGGCGGGCAGCAGCTGCAACGCCCCAGCCTCGTGCCAGCAGCAGGCCCGGAATGTGCAGCACTACCACATGAAGACACAGGGCTGGTGCGACGTGGGCTACAAGTGAGTGTGGCGGGAAGGCACGGGCTGGACTGGGGACCCCAGGGGCAAAGGTGTGCAAGTGCCCGCCAGCGGGACCGGTTCTAGGCCCGGTGCTGAGGCCACCTGGCTGACACCCTGGGCAGCTTACTGAACCTCACAAGGTCATTTCTTCCTCGGGTCACCACGTGGGCCGGGGCAGGTGCTCACAGCACAAAGATGCGTGAGGAGGGGGCATGGGCTGAAATCTAAGCCCCTCCCGGGAAGAAGGGGCACAGCCTTTGCCTAACGCACACCAAGGTGTCCGCGACGCCTTATGAAGGCGCCCCTTCCTGATGCCTGGTGCCTTTGTTAGGAGGCGGAAAAGCAGGCTGACCCAGTGCGGAGCTGGGTTCCAGGGTCAGTCAGCTCCGCTTATTGCTGGCTGAGGCCTGGGGCGTGTCCTCCCAGCTTCGGCTTCCTCCTCGGCAAAGTCAGTGGTATCGCGGCCCATCTGCTCCTTAGATGCGCCAATACAGGCAAAGCACCTAGGAACTGCCTGGCACACGGGGGCCCGCAAAGCCATGGGCTATTGCCATTAGGCACCTACTATGTGCCAGGCAGTGTGCCAGATGTGGCATGGAGAATGGCGCCACTCTAGCTTCCTGGGGTTGAAAGACCAGCAGGGAGAAACAAGCCAAGGCCACAGGCGAATTCAGACGGTGACAGAGGCGATGGATAAAAGGAAAGAGGTGAGGGAGGGTGACCTCAGGCTGGGACCAGACCCACACAGGCTCCTTGGAAGGGTGGGGCAAGGGAAGGCCTCCCTGAGAGTGGCTGCCTTGGCTCTGGGATGGGGGAGCAGACAGAGGAGTGCAGGTGGCAGGGGGTGCTGGGGGCAAAGCCAAGGGGTTGATTTGGGGGGGGGGGGTCCCGTGGGAAGGACAGGGTGGCTGAACATAGCCGGGCGAGCGGAATGAAATGAGGAAAGGGCCGGACCAGGCAGGGCCTTGTGGACCACAGTGAGGACTGCAGCTTTTACTCCGAGATGGGAGCCATGGGAGGCTTCCGCCCGCAGACCACGGACCAGGGCTAGTGTAGGTACAAGAGACTCCCTCTGGCTGCCGTGGGGAGAACAGACTCTAAGGGGTGCCAGCTGAAGCAGGTCCCAGGCCATGCCTACCAGCTACCTCCTCCTTATAACGGGCTGCAGTCCAGCCTGAGGGTTTCCACAGGGAGGGAACGTTTGAATCCTGCAGGCTCTCAGCCCAGGTAAGCATCAGAATCCCCTGCAGAGCCTACTGGAGGAACACGCAGGTCCCCAGAGCCCCTTCAATAGACCCCACCCAGAGGGCACATGTTCTCAGGACCTCCTAAGGCTATGTCTCACTCACACACACACACACGCAAAAAAAAACCCACCCAGAGAAGTCTAGAAGTTTCCAAAGGTATTCCCAGCCCTTCCAGTTGAAGATTTTATCAAAGACTCCAACTTCAACGTTTTGTTTCCAAGACTCAGGTGCTCCGATTCTAAGTGTTCCCATGAGGTCACGAAGGCCGGAGCCTCGGGTCCACATCACCACATACAGAAGCAGCTGCTGTCTGGCCCTCAGCTTTTAGGATTCAGAATCTGGTTCTAATGTTCTGAATCACCTTTCCATGTCACGTCACGTTCTCTCTCTGAGCCTCATTTCTTCACCTGTAAATGGGGCTTTTGACTGTACCCGCTTGGCGATGGTGACTGAGGTTTAAATGAGATGTATTCATGCAACAAATGACCAGGGAGAACCAACCACCCCTGACCCCACCACCATCATGCCAGGCCCCGGGAATATGGCAGGGCCACAACCAGCCAGTCCCAGCAGCCAGCATCACTGGGGCCAGATTCTGGGAGCTGGCTTCCTAAGCAGCAGATTCAGGTCTCGAGATTCGGAAGTTCCGACATTCTGTGAGTCATTAATGACACTGTGAGTGCGAGGGCTGAGTTGGCACATACTGCAGCTCCAAGGCACTGATCTTCTAGTTCATTCCCATTTGCCAAGTCAGACACGCTCAATCAGATGTGCTGAATGAATCAGCCTTAAGGATCTGCTGCCAGGCTTGGAAACCTCAAAGAGGCAGGTGCTGGGGCTCCAGGGTCGGTATCTGGTTATGACCCCAACTTTGAGTTTCTGATCCTGTCCCGCAGTGGACCCCGAGGGCAGGAAGCAAGCTGGGGCAAGGGCAGAGTTCTGAGAGGCAGGGGGCTCTGAGGAGCTTGTACAAATTATGCCGCTTTCTGAGTCTCTGCTCTCTCTCTGCTTAAGATAAGGATGATAAGAGTCCTTGCCTCGGCCGGGCACTGTGACTCATGACTGTAATCCCAGCACTTTGGGAGGCCAAAGGCGGGCAGATCACCTGAGGTCGGGAGTTCGAGACCAGCCTGGCCAACATGGTGAAACCCCATCTCTACTAATAATACAAAAATTAGCCGAGTGTGGTGGCACATGCTTGTAATCCCTGGTACTCAGGAGGCTGAGGCACGAGAATCGCTTGAACCCAGGAGGCAGAGGTTGCGGTGAGCTGAGATCACGCCACTGCACTCCAGCCTGGGCAACAAGAGTGAAACTCCGTCTCAAAAAAAAAAAAAAAAAAAGTCCCTGCCTCAGAGGGCTGTCCTGCAAGGATTCAGTAAAACAAGACTTCCACAAATCCTCTACGGAGGCAGGAGAGAGCAAGGCACAAGATCATGTGGGTGGGGACCACGGAGGCCTGGTTAAAAACCCCAGCTGTGCCCTAGACGGGCTGTGTGACCCCGGGGCAGGTGATTCTACCGCTCTGATTCTGTCTATATAAAACGGGGGTGGTAGTGACTCACAGGGTTGCTGTGAGGATGAAAAAAAGGTGTATGCAGAGCTGTGCCTGGCGCATGGCAGGGGCCCAATAAATGACCACAGTCATTGTTACTATCGTGGGAAATTAATGGGTGAGAAGCATGCTGGGGAAGTTGTGTGCACCATGGCAGGAACAGAGACAGGGTGAGTGGAGGAAGGAGGAGGAGTCCTCCTCGGGAAACCCTCCCTCACTCATCAAGCCCCCCGACCTCCCCATGCAGCTTCCTGATTGGAGAAGACGGGCTCGTATACGAGGGCCGTGGCTGGAACTTCATGGGTGCCCACTCAGGTCACTTATGGAACCCCATGTCCATTGGCATCAGCTTCATGGGCAACTACATGGGTGAGTGACTGTCCAGCCAGTCGGGATGGGGGCTGACACGGAGCCCTACACTATCACTGCCCTTCGGTGAAGCCCCTGCCTAACTCCTACCTCTGCCTCCTCCAGATCGGGTGCCCCCACCCCAGGCCATCCGGGCAGCCCAGGGTCTATTGGCCTGCGGCGTGGCTCAGGGAGCCCTGAGGTCCAACTATGTGCTCAAAGGACACCGGGATGTGCAGCGTACACTCTCTCCAGGCGACCAGCTCTACAACCTCATCCAGAATTGGCCACACTACCGCTCCCCCTGAGGCCCTGCTGATCTGCACCCCATTCCTCTCCTCCCATGGCCGAAAACCCCACTGCCTCCTTCTCCAATAAAGATGCAGCTCAAAATGTGTTCCTCAGCAGGTCCCACCACACACCTCCCCTCCTTCTCTCCCTCCCACAAGATCAAAGCCCTCCCACGCCTTCCCCTCCCAGCACTCTCCTCACTGGTGCTTGGAACCCAGAGGCCCCGGCCCTGAACCAAGACCCCGGAGATCCCAGCTCGAGAGCAACACCACAGCTCAGAACCCAGAGGTCTCAGGTCAGAGCCCAGGAATCAGCACCAAGGCGGCCTGGATGTCACCAACAGAGGGTCCTGGGGGTCCTCCTGGGCAGTGAACCACGCTGCAAGACACCCCCTTCCCACCACACAGCCAAAGGCATCCTGCGAAGAAACTGTGCTTGGACTCCTTTGGGGACGGGCTGCTCACTACTCCTCCCAGGTCTGCCCTTGCACTGTTTAGAGAATGTACAAGCTTCTCCTAGGCCTGAGTCCCAATCTGCCTCTGAGGCACAGACACACAGGTCCCAATTATACCCCCCAATTTCTCTTCCTCCACATTTCTCCCCACTCCACCCTCACCCTTTAGTCATAAGCTGAGGGGTCCCCAGGGCAAATATGTTTATTTACAAAATGCACACATCCCCCCTCCCAGCATGCACTGCCTGGGGAGAGGGCAGGTCAGGGCCTCACACACCTGAGACCCCAGGGGCAGCAGGAGGGGCGGGGCCAGGGCAGCACCTGGACAGGGCTGGAGGCCACCCTTGCCCCAACCCCCACACCATACCCAGCAAGTGGGTGGGGGATGGAGGGGCAGTACCCCTTCTCCACGTCATGACCGCATGTCCAGTCGGTTCATGTACTCCTGCAAGGCCTTCAGGCGTGCGTCTATTTCGGCCATGTCAGCCGCCTGGTGGTCCGAGCTGTACTCTGTGAGAGCAGGTGTGGGTATGGGGGGCTGTGAGGGGCCTGAAGCCCCAGGGAGTTCCTGGGCCCAATATACCACTGCCCCCACTACCATTCCAATGGGACCTGGGGCTGGGAGAGGGGATGTGGAGTCCCAGGCTCACCTTTGATGGGGACCCAGCCCCCGGAGTTGGCCAGAGATTTCTGATGGTGGCTGTGTTCCACGGGGGTAGACTTCTGGTAATGGGGAAGGCAGGAAAAGGGGTCACCCACCGTCCCTCTATTCCTGTCCCCCTAAATCCCACTGGAAATCCTGAGCCTAAGGACTTTGGGGAAAAATAAGGCCTGACACCTACTGGCCATTCATTATATGCAAAATAACCTCCTAATGTCCTCACAGAGCCCTCACCTCACATGTGAGGCGATGCCATTACCAACACTGGTTAACTGATAAACAAAAACTAAGGTACAGAGAGGCTAAAGAACTGCCTTGAATCATACAGCTGGTAAGAGGAGGAGACAGGTTTTAAGACCTGACAGTCAGAAGCCAAAGCCCTAAGAACATCACCTGACCCTCATTATGCCTTCTCCAATCTAATGCTCTCAAAACATGCTGTTCCCAGGCCAGGTGCGCTGGCCCAGCTTGTAACTCCGGTGCTGTGGGAGGCTGAGGATGGCTTGAGGCCAGGAGTTCCAGACCAGCCTGGGCAACATAAAGAGAATACTACCCCTTATCCTGTCTCAACCCCACCCTCCCCCCACCCCAAAAAAAAGCCTCGTCCCAGCTACTCCGTAGGCCGAGGTGGGAGGATCTCTTGAGCCCAGGAGTTGAAAGCTGCCGTGAGCTACAATTGCCCCACTGCACCCCAGCCTGAAACAGCGAGACCCACTCTTAAACAAAAAAGCCCTATTGCCAAAGGCATTCAGAGTCGCCTCTGCACCTGATCCCCAGGAAGAAATCACAGGAAATGGGGGCAGCTGTGTTCCAGTGGTTTATGTTGCCCCTTCTACTCACCATATTGGACCCACTCCAGGGCGTTGGGCTGGGAGGCTTCCCACGGCGGCGGCGACCCCTGAGAAAAAGGAGTAACCAAGGACCAGTGGTGGGGAGGCTCTGGTACTTCCCACCTCCTCGACCTTTGTGGTTTCAAGGCCCCCAGGCTCCATCACCCAATTTCCCTGCAAAAGACTGTTTCTAGTCTCCCCAGAAACCCTTTGCAGGTGATCCTTTTCCCAAGTCCAAGTTTTACCCTCTGGAGAGCGACTCAGAGAAATCCTCCAAATCGCTGCAGGAGCTGGCAGACGAGCAGCGGCTGCGGAAACTGTCCACTAGAGGGAGACGGAGGGCGTGAGCTCTGGCCCTCGCTGGCCCCGCCCAGTGCCTCCCAGCCCGCCCAGCCCCGCCCCGCCCCGCCCGCCCCGCCCAGTGCCTCCCACCCCCGCCCAGTCCCGCCTAGCCCGGCGGCCCCGAGCTCCAGGCCAGTTACCTGAGGAGCTGCGGTTTCGGGAGCGGTTAGGGGCGTCCCCTCGGCCAGTCACGGCAGCAGGGGGCCGGGTCTGGCGAGACCAGGAGACAGACGGACCGTCCCCGCTTCCCCCACTGCCTAATCGGTTCCGCTGCTGCTGCCTGGGAAAAAAGAAAGGAGACGCCGGTCTGTACGCCCAACTCCTGCAGGCAAGGGGGTCGCTGCGCCCCTAAAGCTCACAGCCACGCCGGCGAACGCCCGAGGTGACAGGCCTACGACCGGAAAGCATGCAGAAACACAGACGAGGAGGTGGGACGGACGGAAGGCAGAGCAGGCGGAGCAGGCAGAGCAGGCGGGGGTATCGGGCGAGAAGCCAGCAGGTGGCAGGGGATGCGGACTGATGGTGGCGTGGAGAGATGCTCGCCCGGGAGCGGGCACGGGCCAGGGACAGGGGCAGGTGAGGGAGGAAGGGGCACTGACTTCATCTGGATCTCTCTCTGCTTCCTTTCCTTGGCTTTCACAAAGGCCGTGGGGTCGAAGCGGAGCGCGCGACCACCTAGGACGGCGTGGGAGAGGAAGCGGCTAGGTCCGGAGATGGGCCTTGGCAGCGCCAGTGCGTCCCCTCCCTACCGCAGGGCAGGGGCACAGACCTGTGGGCGAGGGCGAGGGGAGCGCAGGGCGGCCCCGACCCCGGCTCCCGCGGCCACTCTCCCGGGATGAGGAGCGCGCGGCGCCGCGGCCTCGCGACGTGGAGCGCTCCCGGGAAGATGAGGCCCGGTCCTCCCGCGCCGGGGGCGGCTGCACCGGCGGAGTCCGCCTCCTGAGACCACAGGGGCAGCTGTCAGCTTCCCGCCCGCCCCGACAAACTCAATCGCGAGACTCCTCCCCGACCGCACCTTCTCCGAACCCTCAGGCCTACCCCATCAGCTCCTAGACATGCACTTCTGGGCCCACGACCCTCTCGATATCTTCCCCCCAGACCTCACCCAAACCCCTAAAACACCCTCTGTCATTTCCCTACATCCTTTGAACACACCCCCTTCAACAGACCCTTCTTTCCGGAGTCTTCCACAACTCCCCGGAAACCCTTCCCAATTTTCCACCACCCACCCCATAAATGCCAGCGGACCTCACCCTGATCCCACCTGCTGCGCCGCACCCTTTCGCACCAGGAGACCCTAGGGCCCGATCCCTTTCCCAGTCCCTCCTGAACGCCGCCCCAAGCCTGCGCATCTCCGCACAGCCCGGGTCCACCTTCTAACCACCGCACCCAAATCCTGTCTGGACTCCAGTTGAGGTCCGCTAAGCCCCGCCTCCCCTTCAGCCCCGCCCCCTCCACCCTACCTGGCCCCGCCCCGCCTCCCTTAGGCTCCGCCTCATCAGGCCCCACCCCCCTCAGGCCCCGCCCATCCGCCCAGGTGCCTGGCAGGCCTCGCCTCTCACCCCCTCTTGTACAATGCCAGCTCGCTGGTCAGCGTCTTCAGCCGGGCGCGCAGACTCTGCTCCGATGCCTTCGCCTCCTCGAGCTGCCGGGAGGAGAGAGGGGCGCGGAGGTCCAGGCTGAGGCCGAGGTCCAGGCTGAGGCCGAGGTCCGCGCCTCGCTGGCCACCCCGGGCCCCCGCTGCTCACCTCCTTGGCCAGACGGCGGCAGTCCTGGCCGCGACGGCCGGCCACCCTTTGCCCGAGGCCGCGCTCCTGCCGCAGCTCCAGCTCCAGCCCGCGCACTAGCCCGCGCAGCGCCTCGACCTCCTGGCGCGCCGCGCGCCCGGCCAGCGCCTCCTCGCGCGATCGGCCCAGCTGCGCCTCCAGCTCCCGTTTCTCGGACGCCAGGCGCGACACCCTGGGGAAGACGGGGAGAGAGCGCTGGAGAGAGAAGCATGGCCCCATTCCCACTACTCCATGGGGGTGGGACGCCTCATCATTTCACCTCCCCGGAAGGGGGAACGCAGCTCCATCACTCTTAACTAACCCCATGGGGAGGGGCAGGGTCCTATCATGTCCCCTGCGACGTGTGAGGAGGGACGTGGTGGTCACATCACCCCCATCCACCTCACGAAGAGGATATGACCCCACCACGCACAGGACACACACACACACACACACACACACTCTCCTCCCCCTGGTGCGGGTGAAGGAGTGGGAACACAGCCATGTGAGCTCCAATTCTGAACGATTTCATCAATCCGTCCACACCCTGAAAGCCTAGCACTGCCTCCCTCCTCCTCCCACCTCGCCAGGCCAGTCTCCCAGTCATGAAATCCTCTACAATACAAATTCGATCAGGTAACTACCATGCTCAAAACACTTCCTTGAGAAAATGTATACACAAGGCTATTCATTGCAGCACAGTCTGTAATAGCAAGAGTGGAAATAACCAAAATGTATGTTAAAAGAGAACTAATTGAATTTTTAATACATCTACTCAACTGAGTCCCACAAACCTATAAAGAGGAAAGTAGAGGATCTCTATGTCCTGTCACCGAGTGACTGCTGTGACACAGTGCAGTGCAGACAGTATGTTCAGAATGTCCCTTTTCGTAAAAGAAATGAGAATTATAAATTATGTTTATATTTTCAAAATTATAGAATAAACCAAAATCTATGGGGAAAAAAAGGATTATTTATGGGGAAGGGGAAAATGAACAGAAATTGGACCTCTCTGGCTGGACAAGTGGCTCATGTCTGTAATCTCAGCACTTTGGGAGGCTGAGGCAGGTGGATCACATCTCAAAAAAATAAAATCAGAAGTAAAAATAATTTTAAAAAATTTTAAGAAATTGGACCTCTCTGAATGTACCATCTTTTTCAGTTTTGACTTTGGAACTATAAAAATATTTTATACAAATTAATTAATTAAATTTTAACAAATGCCATCACAAAAATTTTAAAAGAAACTGGCCCAAACAGACCTAACTCTATATCAAAGTTGGTGGCATATTGGAGAATTATAGGAGGTGACTAAAACACATCATTTGAGCAAGTGGGATATAGCCTGAGGCCAAAAAGAACGACAAAGAAATCTTCTTTTTTTTTTCGAGACGGAGTCTTGCTCTGTCACCCAGGCTGGAGTGCAGTGGCGCGATCTTGGCTCACTGCAACCTCCGCCTCCCGGGTTGAAGCGATTCTCCTGCCTCAGCCCCCGGGTAGCTAGGATTACAGGTGCCCACCACCACCCCTGGCTAATTTTTGTATTTTTAGTAGAGACGGGGTTTCACCATTTTGGCCAGGATGGTCTCAAACTCCTGACCTCATGATCTGCCCGCCTCAGCCTCCCAATGTGCTGGGATTACAGGCGTGAGCCACCACACCCGGCCCTGGAAATGTTAAACTTCATTCAAAATTCAATTATTAGTAATTACACTGGTATTGTTTAAGATAAAGCAAATAAATATGTTATTATCCCTAGAAACTAAGATTTTCATCACAAGAAAAGACATATAAGTAGGTCAAGTGTGGTGGCTCACACTTGTAATCCCAGCACTTTGGGAGGCCAAGGTGGACAGATACCTTGAGCCCAAGAGTTTGAGACCTGCCTGGGCAACAAGGTAAATCCCCATCTCTACAAAAATTAGCTTGCAGCCAGGTACAGTGGCTCATGCCTGTCATCCCAGCACTTTGGGAGGCCGAGGCAGGCAGATCACCTGAGGTCACGAGTTCAAGACCAGCCTGGCCAATATGGTGATACCCCCTCTCTACTAAAAATACAAAAAAAATTAGCCGGGTCTGGTGGGGGGCACCTGTAATCCCAGCTACACAGGAGGCTGAGGAAGGAGAATTGCTTGCGCCCAGGAGGCAGAGGGCAGAGATTGCAGTGAGCTGACATTGCACCCCCGCACTCCAGCTTGGGCGACAGAACAAGACTTCGTCTCAAAAAAAAAAAAAAAAATTAGCTTGGCATGGTGCCATGTGCCTGTAGTCCCAGCTACTGGGAAGGCTGAGGCAGGAAGGTCGTTTGAACCCAGGAGTCTGAGGTGACAGTGAGCCATGACTGCACTCCTGCACTCTAGCCTGGGTGACAGGGCAAGACTCTGTCTCTTAAAAGAAAAAAAAATTAAATTAAGTGCAAAAAGAGATACAACTAAACTATATTGTTTAGGGATGCACAGTTCAGCTGGCAAAACCATAAGCAAATCAAGTGTGTGAGATTTGGTGCATTTGGGAGCATGGTTGGGGCAGGAGGGTCTCTCCCGGAAAAAGACATATGGAGGCTATGGGGAAATGACTACTTTCGATTTTTTTCTCCTTTTTTTTTTTTTTTTTTTTTCCACATAGAGTCTCCCTCTGTCACCCAGGCTGGAGTGCAGTGGCGTGATCTCGGCTCAGTGCAACCTCCACCTCCTGGGTTCAAGTGATTCTCCTGAGTAGCCTCCTGAGTAGCTGGGGCTATAGGCATGTGCCACCCTGCCCAGCTAAATTTTTGTATTTTTAGTAGAGACAGAGTTTCACCATGTTGGCCAGGCTGGTCTTGAACTCCTGACCTCAGGTGTTCCACCTGCCTCGGCCTCCCAAAGTGCTGGGATTACAGGCGTGAGCCACTGCGCCCAGCCTCAATTTCTTAACCTGGGTAGTTGTTACATGGACGCTGGCTTTATGATAATTTGTGAAACTGTACATTTATATTTTATACTCTTTGGGGTGTATTATTTTTCACAATAAGAAAGTTAAGTAGTGGAAGTAGTGGGACTCTTAGGCAGGAGGGAGGGGTCCCATCCCAGAGATTCAGGTGTAAATAGTGTGTCTGGAGGAGTCAGGGCCTGCCCTGGAACTCCTCACTGCTCACAAAATTTTTTAAAAAAGAAAATTAGGCCAGGCGCGGTGGCTCACGCCTGTAATTCCAACACTTTGAGAGGCCAAGACAGGTGGATCACTTGAGGTCGGGAGTTCGAGATCAGCCTGGACAACACGGTGAAACCCCGTCTCTACTAAAAATGCAAAAATTAGCTGGGTGTGGTGGCACATGCCTGTAATCCCAGCTGCTCAGGAGGCTGAGGCAGGAGAATTGCTTGAACCCAGGAGGCAGAGGTTGCAGTGAGCTGAGATCGCGCCATTGCACTCCAGCCTGGGTGACAGAGCGAGACTCGGTCTCAAAAAAAGAAAAAGAAATGGTGAATGTACAGGGCAGCCAGGGCACTGGGATTTTTCTTTTTTTTTTTTTTGAGACAGAGTCTCGCTCTGTCGCCCAGGCTGGAGTGCAGTGGCGCGATCTCGGCTCACTGCAAGCTCCGCCTCCCGGGTTCATGCCATTCTCCTGCCTCAGCCTCTCCGAGTAGCTGGGACTACAGGCGCCCGCCACCACGCCCGGCTAATTTTTTTTTTTGTATTTTTAGTAGAGACAGGGTTTCACCGTGGTCTCGATCTCCTGACCTCATTTTCAAAGCTCCCGGGCAATTTGAGTGCACATCCAGAGTGAACCACTGCATTGGTTGAAAGACCGAAGAGAACTTTATAAAAGAGGGAGCCAGCTCTCAACAGCTGAAATCATCAGTCTCAACACCACCAAAGGAGGCATCTTGCCAAAACCTACCCCACATGTGATTAAAGCTATATGGGGTTAGCCACCACTTCACTGCAAGTACAGGGGACAGAGGAGGACATTAAACACACCATGGCGATATAATCAGCAAAATCTATGTTTCATTTTTCCATCTGAGTATGCTTGCTAGGGAAAAATTCAGCAAAATCTAGACTGCAAAACTCTACAGGACAAATAATCTGATTTCTTCCACAAATAAGTAGCATGAAAAGTGGAGAGGCAGATATAAATTAAAAGAGATTTAAGAAATACATCAGCCAAGCTCAGTGGCTCGTGCCTGTAATCCCAGCACTTTGGGGGGCCGAGGCAGGTGGATGGCTTGAATTCAGGAGTTCAAGACCAGCCTGGGCAACATGGGCAAACCCTGTCTCTATAAAAAAAAATATGAAAATTAGCTGGGCATGATGGCATGTGCCTGTAGTCCCAGCTACTCAGGAGGCTGAGGTGGGAGAATCACTTGAGCCCAGGAAGGTCAAGGATACAGCAAGCCAAGATCGTACCTCCACACTGCAGCCTGGGCAACAGAGCGAGACTGAAAAAAAAAAAAGACAAGAAAAGAAAGACCTCGACAAACTGCAATGTGCAGCCGTATTTAGATACAGGACAAATTCAAACCACTTGCAAAAAAGACACTTGAGAGGTGATCAGAGAAGTGTAAGTGTGAATGCATATGCAGTGGGTTTCAGATGACATGATGGAATTTTTGTTAATTTTGTTGGATGTGATGGCAGCACTTACATCCTTATATGTTAAAGATACACACTGAAGCTTTTACAGAGGAGATACGAAGACTGGGATTTGCTACAGGGCAGGGGGTGGCAGTACATCAAACAAGATGGGCAAACGTGGGTAACTGTTGAAGCTGGGGGACAAGTACGCGCAAATTGTACTACTGTTTACTTTCGTGGTGCTGGAATTTTTCCTAATAAATCCTTCTTAAAATCTGTGGTTCCCCACACTCTCCAACAAGGAGCTTTCCTTTCTGTTCAGCCCCTGCCCATCTGACTTCTCCCTCTCTCTCCTCCTGCCTCCCTCTCCCACAGGCTCCAGCCAGATGCAGTTCTCACCTCCCAGAACCTTCTCTCCTTCTTCTCCTGGTGAAGAACGACTCCACTCATCCGGGAAGCCTACCTGCCCCTGACGTTCTCCGCTCTCCCAGCCCTCTGTACCTTTCCTTCCTAGCACCAACCCCGGCAGACCTGGCATGTAGAGGAGTGTCCGTTTCCCATGTGGATCCCGCCTTTCTGGGGGCAGAGCCTCCACCTGTCTGGTTCACTGCACAGGACCCCAGGCTGCATGGCCGGGTGCCCTGCATTCAACTCTATTCCACTTGTTAACAAGCTGGGTGGCCCTGGGCAGTTTCACTTCACATCTCTGAGCCTCAGGCCATCTTTTCTCATCTGTGAAGAGGAACGATAATAAGAATCTATTCACAGTGCTTAGACCATGTCTAGCATAATAAACATTAACTAGCGTCGGGCAGTGTGCCTGGCACAGTATGAACTCCATAAATGTTGGCTGAATGAATGAATAAATCTCAGAACCTTCCCAAACTCCCTAATTCCTGGCTGGGAAGAGGAAGATAAGAAGCCATTGGGCCCCGGTGGGATCTCAAGGCTCCTGCGGTTGGTTCCAAAGGGTGGAGGGCGCCACCTTGTGGCCATCTTGGGAAACACACACCCAGAAACAAACCTAGAAACACACACACAGCCTGAGACAGAGCGCGCGCGCACACACACACACACACACACACACACACAGCCTGAGAGCAGATCCTGAGGATAAATTTTGGCCTCCCCACTGCGGCCTTCCTCGGCCCAGCAGTACGCAGGTGAGCTCCTCCGAAGACCGGCGGGGTTCCCCATCCCCGTGAGCTCCCATAAGGACTGGTCCTCCCGGTCAGCACTTAGCCATCTGTCCTGGGCTTGCAGCCACCAGCAGTGCAAACAGCTGGGGAAACAACAGAGACTCTGGCGCTGGCTGCCTGGCTCTAAGGTCCAGCCTAGCCATATTACCCACTGTGTCACCTGCGCCAAGTTCCCTAACTTCTCTGGGCCTCTATCAAATGGTGGTAATAGCAGTGCCTACCTTGTGGGGTGGCTGTGAGGATAAAATGAATTTAATCATAAAGCACAGAGTAACTCTGGCATACAGTTAAATGTTCAATAAACATTAGTTACTGGTAATATTATTACTAAAAATATTATTAGTCCTCCCCAATGAGCCAGGCCTCTTCCGGTAGCGATCAAGCCCCAGATTCATCTCCCCAACAGAACCAAGTACAAGGCAGGCATGAATATATACGCCAAGAGCCTTTGCTTCTTTCACTTCATTCATTCCCTTGTTCTCACCACATTCCCACCTAACACAAGGACTTTGCCCAGGCTGTTCCCTCTGCCTACAACACTTCCCCAGCCCCTGTGCCTGACCTACCCCACACCCCAGTGGAATCCTGTGACAGCCTCCCACAGCACAGGCCCCTTTTCCTGCCCCACCCATCTCCATCTATAATGATATACTCAGGTGGTTATATACTTAGCACCCATCTCCCCCAGGGCTGGGCACTATGTGAGTGGCAGGGAGGGGCTAGCACAAAAGGGGCACCCCATGAAGGTGGATTCACCTACATAGAGCTCGACCTCCCCCCAACCCTTGCACATGCCGCTCCCTTTGCCAAGAACACCCCTCCCATACCAGGCAGGGTCAGGTCCCCCACCCACTCTGAGCCTTCACTGTCTGCAAACGCATCTGCCTCCCTCCCTGGACTGAGAGTCCCAGAAGGGCAGTGCCAAGATAGTCTTGGTCACCGCTATGTCCCCAGCACCACCCAGCACAAAGGTACATTAGAGGGGCTCAGAGGCCAGGCGCCGTGGCTCATGCCTGTAATCCCAGCACTTCGGAAGGCCAACGCAGGCAGATCACTTGAGGCCAGGAGTTTGAGATCAGCCTGGCCAACATAGCAAAACCCCTTCTCTACTAAAAATACAAAAATTAGCCGGACATGGTGGCGCGTGCCTGTAATCCCAGCTACTTGGGAGGCTGAGGCAGGAGAATCGCTTGAACCCGGGAGGAGGAAGCCGCAGTGAGGCAAGATCGTGCCACTGCACTCCAGCCTGGGCAACAGAGTGAGACTCTGTCTCAAAAAAAAAAGAATAACTACATGGTGGTCGAAGGACAGTCATCCTCCCACAGGGCCAAGCATGGGCCCCGCAGTGCATGATGGGAGGGCCCCCACCCACCCCAGCTGCCCACCCCTCCAGGACTCACTGCTGCCGCAGGTGCCAGATCTCATTCTCCCGGGTGTCCCGAGGGTTCTGGCCGTCCAGCCCTTGCAGGCGGCCCAGTTCCTCCTTCAGTGACCGGATGATGCCCTGCAGAACCACAGGGTCTGGCTTGCCCTGGTATGGGAGGGGCAGCGGGTAGTGAATCCTGAGGAGGGAGGATTAGAACCGTGGCATCTCAGAGGCCAAGAATGCACCTGAGGGTAAACACCAGCCTCTGAGAGCCACAGAGTACGAAAATACACGATTCCAAAAACTGCACTGTCCTAGAGGCTTACGAGCACATCCTCAAGGCCCCTCCCTGTCCCCGGACCCCTTGTTCCAGTCACCACCTCTGAAAGCCTCTTACATAACAATTTGGGGACCACTGGGATTGGCAGCCTTGGTGTAATCTGGGGGAACTTCCTTGTCGCACACTGCTGATGAAGGGAATGCTGGTATCATGTTACTTGCAGCCAAACACAATCCTAATTCAGATGCCGCAGTGGGGGATTCTGGTTGGCCTGGCCTGGGTGACCCTGGCTTGGCTGGGGAAAGGTGGGCCATTGTGATTAACAGCCCCTTGAGATGCTATTCACAGAGGATTGGCAACTTCCCACTGAGAAATCCAGTGGCTACTAACACATGGGGCAGACACGGTCACCCAGCTACACAACTGCCATTCCCAACTCTCTTGCTGCCTCCCCCTATAAAGGCTAGAAAGCCAGATATTCATTTTCCCAGCATCCCTTTCATGTGACCACTTCTGGCCACATATTACAGGAAATCTGCTGGGAGTCTTCTGGGAACACTTTTTTTTTCCTGAAAAAAACAGCAGATGCAATTAACAAACTCAGCCCGATCCCTCTTCTTCCTGCCTTGATATAGATGCAATGTCTGGAGGATCCAGCAGCTATTTTGTGGCCATGAAGAGATAAAGATGAAGTCAAAAGGCCAAGCCCGGCACAGTGGCTCACGCCTGTAATCCCAGTACTTTTGAGAGGCTGAGGCGGGAGGATCACTTGAGGCCAGGAGTTCGAGACCAGCCTGGGCAACATGACAACACCCCGTCTCTACTAAAAATACAAAAATTAGCCAGGCGTAGGTGTGGGTGCCTGTACTCCCAGCTACGCTGGAGGCTGAGGCACAAGAATTGCTTGAACCTGGGAGGCAGAGGTTGCAGTGAGCCAAGATCACAGCACTGCACTCCAGCCTGGATGACACAGTGAGACTCCATCTCAAAAAAAAAAAAAAAAAAAAAAGCCAACACATTCACGGTGATAAAGGGAAAAAAACAAAAAAGAAAGAGCTTGAGTCCCTAGTGGAACTGTTAAACAGGTGGCAGCCACCTACCTAGACATCTTGTTATGTGATGCATTGTTTGTTTGATGTATTGTTTGTTTAGGGCACTGGTGATGGTTATTCTGCTACTTGTAGCCAAACACAATACTAAATGACACAAACCCCAACAGGGAAGATTCCCAAGGCAAGGCTTAACCAATGTCATCTTGCCTGGGTGCCCGGGGTTCCTAAGGTCTACCCACATCCTCTCCCACCCCGCCCACCAGCCTGGCCGTGGAGCCAGCCCCTTCTCCCCACCTGTCAAACTCCACGGAGTAGATGAGGATCAGGTAGCGCTTGGAGTTGAGCTGGGCCGATCTGGGAGCCAGGGAGCCTGGGCGGCCCCCCATCTTGCGGTTCCGCAGGGACTCCAGGTCTGTGTAGGTCAGCAGGTCCAGGGTGACTGACTCACTACTCTGTCAGGAGAGGAGAGGAGGAGCTGCCACAGCACCCGCCACCGCCACACTGAGGGCACCTAGCACACACCTGGGCCACAGCTCTTCCCGTTCTCTAGGCGGGCTAGGCTTTCCTACGTGAAGGCTGGCGATCAACATGGCCCTGTCCCAGGGCAGACACAAGGACTTCATCGAAGGAAGAAACCAGAAAGAACCTAAATGCTCAACCACAGAGAACAGCTTAGACCTGTGACTCTCCGAGTGCTGTCTCCGGATCCCTGGGGGGTCCCTGAGACCCTTTCAGGGATGGCCACTGAGGTCAAAGCTACTTTCATAATAATACAAAGACATCATTTGTCTTTTTCACTGTGTTGACATGTGCGCGAATGGTACAAAAGCAATGGTGGGAAAAACTGCTGGTGCCTTAGCAGAAATCAAGCCCCTGGCACCGAATGGTACTGGAGGTTACTGTATCTCCCCAGTCTCAGTAGGGGGCTGGGGAAGACAAATAAACAAACAAGTAAATAAGCAAATCAACCATAAAACACAGGAAATGAAACATCGGAATGTTCTTGATGAAGCAGTAAAAATTATTAATTGTATTGAATCCGGCCCCTAGAGGACACATCTCTTTATTATGCTGTGCAGGAAAATGGGAAGTACACATCAAGTACTTCTGTGCACGCCAAAGTATGACGATGGTCTCAGGAAAAAGCGCTTCTGCATCTGAGTTTTGAGCTAAATTAGCCGCTTTTCATGGAACACTATTTTTACTTGAAAAAAAAAAAAAACGACAGACAAAACTATGGTTATTTAGACTCAGGCTATCTGGCAGACATTTTCTCAAAAATGAACAAAGTGAGCCTGTCACTTCAAGAAAAACGGCTAACAGGATGTCTTGCCAATAACAAAATTCAAGCTTTGCACTTAAAATTAGAATTTTGGAAAACTTGTATCTTCTACTGGGTGTCTGATAGCTTCTCGGTGTTCACAGACTTTCCTGGGGAAATCGGTGAGGATATTAACAAATGTGGCTTCTGGATATTATATAAGGAAATGTGTCAACATTTGGAAAATCCACGCAACTTAGTGAACCAATATTTTCCAAATGACCAATGCATGATGTTACAAAATCATCCACAGGTAAAAAAATATCCATGCAAAACGCAAGATAAGTCAGTGGAATTTAATGTAACAATACAAAAAGTTCACTGATGAGGATGCAGATTCCACATTGCAACTAACCTTTAAGAAACTATCGCTTGTCCAGGCCAGGCACGGTGGCTTACACCTGTAATCCCAGCACTTTGGGAGGCCGAGGCAGGTGGATCATTCAAGACCAGCCTGGCCAAGATGGCAAAACCCCGTCTCTACTAAAAATACAAAATTAGCCGGGCATGATAGCACATGCCTGTAATTCCAGCTACTCGGAAGGCTGAAACAGGAGAATTGCTTGAACCCGGGAGGCAGAGGTTGCAGTGAGCCAATATCATGCCACTGCACTCCAGCCTGGGCTACAGAGACAGTGTCTCAAAAAAAATAACATAAATAAATACAAAAATTAGCCGGGCATGGTGGGCAGGCCCGTAGTCCCAGCTGCTTGGGAGGCTGAGGCATAAGAATCACTTGAACCCAAGAGGCGGAGGTTGCAGTGAGCTGAGATTGTGCCTGGGCAACCGAGCAAAACTCTTGTCTCAAAAAAAAAAAAAAAAAAAAAGATATCTAAATACCACCCATCCCTGTCACTCTAAGTTCTAACCTGCTTTTTCCCCCCGATTATTACTTTTAGGCTGGGCACGGTGGCTCACGCCTGTAATTGCAACACTTTGGGAAGCCAAGGCAGGCGGATTACTTGAGGTCAGCTGTTCAAGACCAGCCTGGCCAACACAGTGAAACCCCATCTCTACTAAAAATGCAAAAATTAGCCGGGTGTGGTGGCACACGCCTGTAGTCCCAGCTACTCGGGAGGCTGAGGCAGGAGAATTGCTTGAACCCAGGAGGCGGAGACTGCAGTGAGTTGAGATCACGCCACTGCACTCCAGCCTGGAAGACAGAGTGAGACTCCATCTCAAACAAACAAACAAAAACTTTTAAGCACCTGACATTATGTATTTTTTCATTTGTCTGTCTCTCCAAAATGTCAGCCTCATGAGGACAGGGGTTTTATCTGTTGTCCACTGCTGTATCCCCAGTGTCCCCCCTAATGACTGGCACACTGTCAATGCTCAGCAAATGAAATGAATGAATGGCTATATTCACTGATGTGACTACATTTTTATGAAATATCACTGAATCCTTTAAAAGCAAGTTGCAGGCCGGGCGCAGTGGTTCACGCCTGTAATCCCAGCACTTTGGGAGGCCAAGGCGGGTGGATCACCTGATGCCCGGAGTTCCACACCAGCCTAGTCAACATGATGAAACCCCGTCTCTACTAAAAATACAAAAAATTAGCCGGGCATGGTGGCGTGCGCCTGTAATCCCAGCTACTCAGGAGGCTGAGGCAGGAGAATCGCTTGAACCTGGGAGGCGGAGGTTGCAGTGAGCTTAGATGGTGCCACTGCACTCCAGCCTGGGTGACAGAGCGAGACTCTGTCTCAAAGAAAAAAAATAAACAAACAAAAAAAAGCAAGTTGCAGAATACCTTGGAAATTACATAAACTATATATAATTACAGGTCTGCAAATGCATACACACACACACACACACACACACACACACAACGTATTTGGAAACAAACAGAGACATGGAGAAATGACTGGAGTGATTTTCACCAAAATATTAACAGAAGCGAGTATTCAGGATGGAGTGATTTTTACTTTCTTCTTTATATTTCTCTGTGACCTAAATTTTCTACATGAGAATAACTATCATTAAGTTCAAAATGAAGCATTTACACTTGGTAAAAGAAGAAAATGATCGCCCTCTTCCCACAATGAAAGAGAAGGTAGAGGGTCTTACATACATCAGATGAGCATCAACCCCCAGGAACCTGGAAGACAGAACCTCCCTCCACCCCCACCCGCCAACCCGGGCCCTACCTGAGTGAGGGCTGACTCCAGCATATGACAGAAGATGTTGAACTGTTTGAAGTTCCCTGTCTTGTGAGTCAAATCTTCAATGACTGGGTGGGGAGAAAAGTCTCTCCTGAGGTCTGACCGCTTGCCCAGCCCCAGGGCAATGCATCTAAGCTCTCCGATTCTACCCGACTCCACTGTCTCTGGCTTGAGCAACAAGACCTACACCCCTCCCCACACTGGAAAGCTTCTGGTGACATAGAAGAGGCAGGTGGGCAGGATTCAGGGTGGCCTGATCTTCTGAGAGAAGCTGATCCCAGGAGAGGAAAGGCGAGCCCACCCCAGGCAGGCACACTCACAGCCAGCATCAAACTCGCCCCGCCACTGGTCAGCCGTCATCCGGTCCTCCACCTCCAGCTCCAGCACCTGCCCAGAAACCATCACCCGCACGGCATGCTCCACACCCCGGAAGACGTAGTCCACCTGCAGGCCGGCCGGCTGGTCCATGGCCAGGGTTGCTGGAGAAGGAGATGAGAGAGAAACCTAGAGGAGCTGAGAGCCCAGGCTCATGAGTTAGAAGGCCAGGCCTCATATACTGGCTCCATCATTTACCAGCTGTGGCATCCTGGGAAAGCGAATTCACCTCTCTGTGCCTTAGTTTCCTCATCTGGAAAATGGGTATAATAATGGCACCAACCTCGTGGACTTGTTGTGAGGATTACATTGGGCAATATATATAAAAGTACTTGGTACTGTGACCTGGAGGCTGCTGTGTCCAATACATGCTGGATACTAGAAATTCATGATTGCCAAGCCGGGCGCGGTAGCTGACAACTGTTATCCCAGCACTTTGGGAGGCTGAGGCAGGAGGATCGCTTGAGCTCAAGAGTTCAAGACCAGCCTGGGCAATGTGGTGAAACCCCATTTCTACTAAAAATACAAAAAAAAATTGCCAGGTGTGGTGGTGCATGCCTGTGGTCCCAGCTACTCGGGAGGCTGCAGGCAGAGTTTGCAGTGAGCTGTGATCTTGCCACTGCACTCCAGTCTGGGTGACAGAGTGAGACCCTGACTCAGTTAAAAAAAAAAAAGAAAGAAAATAAATACATGATGGCCAACAAAAGAATCATGATTAATATTAGTATTAATTTATTAAGTCATACTCATTATATATTTATTATTATTCATTCACTCATTCAGCAAATATTTGTGGAGAAAAGTCAAGCTGCAAAGAGGGACAGGGGGTACTGGAGTAGGACGAGCCGAGCTTTTAAAAGGGTGTCAGAGCAGGCCAGGTGCGGTGGCTCATGCCTGTAATCCCAGCACTTTGGGAGGCGAGGCAGGTGGATCATGAGGTCAGGAGTTCCAGACCAGGCTGGCCAACAATGGTGAAACCTCATCTCTACTAAAAATACAAAAAAATTAGCCAGGTATGGTGCCCCGCGCCTGTAATCCCAGTTACTCCAGAGGCTGAGGCAGGAGAATTGCTTGAAGCCAGGAGGCAGAGGCTGCAGTAAGCCAAGATCGTGCCACTGCACTCCAGCCTGGCGACAGAGCAAGACTCCATCTCAAAAAATAAAATAAAATCTAATATCAGAAAATATAATATTGTGAGGCAAAAAAGATGATCCTTGAAACTCCAGGTAGGGGATTTTTAACCTTTTTAGAGTCCTTGAGCCTTTGAGAATCTAATGAAATTTCTGAGCCTTCTGCAGATAAATGAATAGTCCCACAACCTTTTGCAAGTTCATTTCAGGGGCTCCCAAATTACCACCCCCCAGGCCCATCCACAGATCCCTTTTCTCAGAGGCCCAAGGGCAATGGCCTGGGCCCTAGACATCCTGACAGACACCTCTCTCTAGATCACAGCTCTTAACTTCATTTGGGAGAAGAGTACTTTGGAAGGGCTGATGAATTCGGGGACCCCCATCCCCTGGAAAATTCACACTCTGGCAGTTGTGCTTTCATTCTCTGGTGGTTCATAAGTCCAGGTTAATAACCTCGATCTCGGCCGTGTGCGGTGGCTCACGCCTGTAATCCCAGCACTTTGGGAGGCCAAGGCAGGCAGATCATTTGAGGTCAGCTCGAGACCGGCCTCGCCAACATGGTGAAACCTCGTCTCTACTAAAAATACAAAAATTAGCTGGGCGTGGTGGCAGGCGCCTGTAATCCCAGCTACTCGGGAGGCTGAGACAGGAGAATCGCTTGAACCCGGGAGGCAGAGGTTGCTGTGAGCCAAGATCATGCCATTGCACTCCAGCCTGGGTAACAGAGCAAGATTCTGTCTCAGAAAAAAACAAATAAATAAAAAATAATCATCTCGATCTCGCTGCAAACAAATTGCCGCATATCCCACATCCCCTGACCCCAGTGCAGTGCGTGGCAGCACTGGCTCCGCCCCACTGGGTGTTCTAAACCCCGCCCATCAACCCCACCCACTCTGGCTCCCAGAACCTATCAGCGGTGACACCGTCTGGGTTACCAAGGCATAGGAGGCACCCACAGAACTGAACACCTGAGGAGCCGCACAGCATCACCGCTCCCACTCGTGGTCCCCAACTCCCGGGAGGAAACCGCACAGAGGAAGGGGGCCCGCCACACCGCATCCCCACCGCCAACTCCCCCTTCCCCACTGCTCCGCAGAAACCCCCAATACCTAGCCCGCAAAGAGCAGCCCCTTTCGGCACCCCATTGCCTTGTCCTTAGCCCCCACCCCGCCCTCATCCCAGACACTGAGCCACCGAATACTCTGCCTAAACTCAATTCCCCTTGCACACTTACACCTCTCTCACCTCCACAAACTTCACCTGCTGCCCGGCCCCATCCCCTCCTCTAGGCATGTCCTAAGTACTCAGTAACTGCTGATGGAATAAATCCCACACCTGTGCCAGCTCCACATGGCCTCCCTGACCCCAGCTGCCCGTCACTTGTCCCCCAGATGGCCACGGAATTCTGGACTCCCCTTCCCCTCCTGTCTGCAGGACCTCCTACTCCACATATTCCAGCCCAACCCTCATGCAACATTCCCCGGAAACCAGCCCCCTCTCTCCCGTCCAAAGCCCCTTCATTCCATCCTGCTCTCCCAGATTTGGGGGCAGGGAGGCAGCCACACTCTCCTCCCTACACCAGCCACCCACGGTCTCCTAGGGCTCCCGCATATTCAACTTCAATGCACCCCGTTATTCCACCTGCATTCTTCCCGCATATTTGCTCAAGGTTCTGCTCCACACACCCCACTTTCAGCCTGTATTCCATCACTCCCATATTTCACCTGGATTCTGTTCCCTCCCAAATTGCTTGTAATCCCACCCCCAACCCCCACTCCACCCGCACGCATATTTTCCACCTCTCTTCCCTTTAGAGAGCCCTCTCTGAACAACCCCTCCTCCCCACTGACCCCACCACCACCGCCACTTCTAGGATTCCCCGGACCCTAAGCCCCCTCTCCCCTCCCGCCGCTGACCCTGTCCCTCTACCTGCATCCTCCATCCTTGCTTCGGAATGACCACTGGCTCATCCTGGTGGCTGATTTCATTCCAGTCCTGAGCCCCTCCCAGCTCCTCTTCTCAGCCTCTCCCTCCTTCCTGACCTCACGCATCCCAGCGGTGCCTTCGAAGCCCCGCCCTCACCAACCCATGACGTCACCACCCCATCCCTGCGAGCACTATGCGGCTGCCCCCCAGGCCCCATCCTGGCCCACACACCTGACCCAGTTCTCGGGCCTCATGACATCATGGCGCCGGCACACTTACACTCAGTGTTTCAGCCCCCAGCTCTCTCCCTCTCATCATTCACTAGGATGACCCCTTTCCTTTCCAGCGTTACATCACCACCCCTGGCTCCACCTCCCAAATGGCTCTCCCCGGATAGCTCACAGATTTCACAGCTCTTACCCGGGGGCCGGAGCTGAAAACTCTCCACGCTGGGCTCACCAAAGACAAATCTACATCATTACCTCCCATACCAGACGTGGGCAAATCACTGGCCTTGGCAGCCCCCACCTGATGGCTGTTTCCCCACACTGCAGCTCCCCACCACCACCAACACATTATTCCAGCCCAGCCATACCCTAGCTGGGCTCTCCCCTGCAGCAGACCTCCGCCCCACATTCACACACGTGGCCTGGCCTGGATGACTCCCTTCCTGACCCCATTCTGACCTCACCTCCCCACCAGGTGGGTGAATTGAGGCTGGATAGAACCCCCCCTTCACTGCCCCAGAATACAGACCAAAGCCTTCCACATCGTCCCCATAGAATGTAGAGACAGAGAAGCCCTCTGGGGAACCAAGCAATGAAATCTCTACAGTGCACACTGCGGCACCCCAGTTCCCCCTGGGGCATCCAGACTCCCTCTCCCACTGTCTCTCAAAGGCGTTTTGCCTTAGATAAGGACCATGCACACTTACTAACCCAATGACTGACTCACCTTAAATTCTGCTCTCTGGTGGGTATTATAACCATCCCCATTATACAGAGGATGAAACTGAGGCTTGTCTAGGATCCCACTATGAAGGACAGAAACATACATCCTCCTTCCCCTTACCCAGCTGCCCTTCCCTGACCACCTCCTGTTTCCTCCCAGAACTAACCCAAATGCGGCCTCACACCTTAAGCATGGCACATGCTGCAGGCTGGGTACTTCTGGGTTCAGATTCCAGCTGCCTTTATCCTTGGTGTGTCCTTGGGCAAAGCACTTGCCCTCTCTGGGCCTTCCCCCATCAGTAAAGTGGGATAATAAGAGCTCCTACCTTATAGGGTTGTTGTTGAATTAAATTATTTAATGCATGTAAGGTGCTTCAAACAGTGTCTGGCACTCCCTGTTACCATCTGTGTGATCTGTTGATTATTTGACAGACCAGGAGCCCGTGAGGGCAGAGCCATTTTAATCAATCTTGTATCTTCAGGGACTGCTTGTGAATTTAATGGGAGATGCCATGGAATGGGGTTCTAGACACTGGGGATACAGCCAAGGTTTTCTCCCCTCAGCTCATACCCTGTCGTCCTCCAGGTCTCAGCTCCAATCCCCTCTCCAGCAGGAAGCCCTCCCTGACTCCCAGGCTGGGTCAGGAGCTATCTCAATCACCACAGTGGCTCCAGCAAACTCTGAACCAGCCTAACAGTGTTTCCCACAGTGATGGCCAAGGAACATAATCCTTACCACAAGTGCTTATGAAAATGCAGCTTCCTAGGTCGGGTCTCAACCATACACAAGCAGAAACTCTGGGAGTGGGCCCAGGAATCTGCATTTCCTCCAAGTTCCTTCAGACACTAAAGGTTCCTTCTGCCCTTGGGCACCACAATCTGCCCAGTTTATTCCCCCACCTCTGACCCCACCACCCCACATATGACCCTCCTAGTTCAGCAACCCTGCCCCATGCCACAGGGAGACCCCGAAGGGTGGTGAGGACGGTATAGGAGAAGCAACACTTTTTAAACACCATGTGCTCTTCTAGGTGCCGGGTTCCATATTCACATGGAGTCAAACACTCTAGTGGGGAGGTCCAAGAAGCCCAGTGGATATAAACCAACAATAACTGATGTGAGGGCCAGGCACAGTGTCTCATGCCTGTAATCCCAGCACTTTGGGAGGCTGAGGTGGGCAGATCACTTGAGGTCAGGAGTTTGAAACCAGCCTGGCCAAGACGGTGAAACCCCACCTCTACTAAAATTACAAAAATTAGCCAGGCGTGGTGGCATATACCTGTACTTCCAGCTACTTGGGAGGCTGAAACAGGAGAATCACTTGAACGTGGGAGGCATAGGTTGCAGTGAGCTGAGATGATGCCACTGCACTCCAGCCTGGGTGACAGAGCGAGACTCCATCTCAAAAAATAATAATAGGCCCGGAGTGGTGACTTCCGCCTGTAATCCCAGCACTTTGGGAGGCTGAGCTGGGTGGATCACCTGAGGTCAGGAGTCAACCCTGGCCAACGTGGCAAAACCCCATCTCTACTAAAAATGTAAAAATTAGCTGAGCATGCTGGCATACACCTGTAATCCCAGCTAGTCAGGAGGCTGAGGCAGGAGAATCACTTGAACCCAGGAGGTGGAGGCTACCGTGAGCCGAGATCGCGCCACTGCACTCCAGCCGGGGTGACCGGGCAAGAGTCCGCTCAAAAATAATAATAATAATCTGTATCAGGTAGTGGTGTTATGAAGAAAAATAAAGCCAAGTGAGGGGCCACACGGTGACAGGAGTTATTTTAGCTTGAGTAGTCAGCAAGTGCCTGGTTGTGAAGCTGACATCTGAGCAGAGACCTGAAAGAGGTGCGGAAGAAGCCAGACACCTGAGAAGACCTGATCCAGAAGGACAGGACAGTGAGTACAAAGGCCCTGAGGTGGCAGTGCGTTCAGGGACAGCGAGTACAAAGGCCCTGAGATGGCAATGTGTTCGCTACGTTCAAAGGACAGCGAGGAGGCCCGGGTGGCTGCAGCAGAGTGAGCCAGGTGACTGAGAGAAGTGATAGGAGTTGAGGGGAGGGAGGAGGAGGAACCCAATAGGTTGGGGCCTCATGGATATGGTGAAGACTTTTGCAGTGTAAGGTGGGAGCCAGGAGAGAGTTTGAAAGGAGGAGCAACCTGACCTGACTTCTGTTCTACTAGTATCCCCCTAACAGTGAGAGGCAGAAAGCCCACCTGGAAGGCCACTACAACAAACCAGGTAAGAGCAGGAGACAAACTGAGGCCAGAGTGGTGGCAAAGGAGCTGGTGAGGCGTGGTTGGATTCTGGATGTGTTCTGAAGACAGAGCTAATGCGATCTGCTAGAACATATATAAGACAAAAGGGAGAAGTAAAGAACCCTCCAAGCTAGCTGGGCACGGTGGCTCACGCCTGTAATCCCAACACTTTGGGAGGCTGAGGGCGGTGGATCACCTGAGGTCAGGAGTTCGAGACCAGCCTGGCCAACACAGTGAAACCCCTTCTCTACTAAAAATACAAACAATTAGCTGGGTGTGGTGGCGGGCGCCTGTAATTCCCTTGAATCCGGGAGGCAGAGGTTGCAGTGAGCCGAGATTGCGCCATTGCACTCCAGCCTGGGCAACAAGAGCGAAACTCTGTCTCAAAAAAAAAAAAAGAACAAAAGAACACTCCAAGTTTCTTGATCTTAGTACCTGGCAGGATGAATGTCCCATCAACTGGGTTTGGAGGTTGAAAGGAAGAAACCCCAAGTTTGGCTTAGGACAAGTTTATGTCCGAATGTCAGATGAACTTCCAAAGAGAGAAGAGTCGGCCACGATATGAGTCTGGAGTTCAGGGCATTGATCCAGGCTGGAAATACACACGTGGGAGTTCTCATTAGATAAAGAGGGTGAAGCTAGCCAATGGTATAGACAGAGATGAGGTCATTCTACCGATGATGAAGCTGAGGGGTTCAACAACTCTCTTTAACCCTCTCAACAGAACGGTTAAACAACTCTCCCAAAGCCACAGTAATGATCAGTGGCAGAGCCAGGATTCAAATTCGGGATTCAACCCGACACCAGAGCCTACATTCTTAACCATCAGTAGAGTAAGTTTAAGAGTTAATTCCCCTAAAACACTTGGCAGTGCACAGCACACAGTAAACGCCTCAGGCGTAATAGGGCTTCACATCTCTTTAAAGTACATGCTCATCCCTGGAGGTCTCCTTCCCTCCCTTCCTCAATATTGCTTCTTCCCACGACTTTCACCCAAATCAAAGCTTGTAAATCATAGTGAGCTGTAATGACCCTCTGCCTTAAAACCTCCTACTAAATCGCCACGCTGCATTCCAAGGACATCTCTATATTTTACCATCTGCTGTCTCCTGCTTTACAACTTTCCCCATTGAAGACCCTCCTGCGATATACAGATCACCCCCAACTCACATGCTGCGCTCAGCCTCACAACCCCTCAATCAAGCGCCTACCCTTGTTAAAGGGCACCCTCCCTCCCGATTCCTACAAGGCCAGGTCAGCTGCCCACCGCAGCCCACTCTCCCCTGAGAGAAACCCCCTCCCCTCCACCTAAGACCTCCGCCACGGCCCGCGCACCCGCCACTCCCGCTGCCTCTCACCTTCTCCACGGGCAACCCTCCTCGCGAGCGTTTCAACTGACGAAGCTCCAGCCCCGCCCCAGGATCCGGCGTTCTCGCTTCTGATTGGTCATAGCTTACCAGCAGCCAAGTTTCCATTAGCCAAAAGAGAGGCCCGTCACCCTGTCCCGCCCCCAGAGAAGAACCCGCCCTCCAAAGCTTCCAATTGGCTAACTCGGAAGAGAAGTTCCGAAATGGGTTGGGGGAAGCACCTAACGTCGGGCTCTTCTCTAATCACTACTGGCTAATGATGCTGCCAGTCATACAAAAGGGTTGTTCCCCAGAGTGGACGGGAAAGAATCCCGGAAGTAGCCCCTTGACACCAACTATTACCCCCTGCTGGAGGGTAGGCCGCGCCCACGTGGTGGGGAGGGCCTGGAAGGGAGAGCCGGGTGTGCATGCGCATGGGGAGATAGTGGCCGCGGCTCCGGAAACTGGGGAGTGGTCTCAGCATAAAGACAGGTTGAGATTTGTCATCGCTTGGTGCATTCCAAACCTGCACTAAGCATTTTGCAGGACTTGGCTTATTTAAACTTTATAACAGCCCTGCAAAGTTATTATGATTTCCATTTTACCACTAAGAAAACAGTCTCAGAGGGGTATAGCCACTAGCCCGGGTTCACACGGCTTTTGAACGACCCATATTTTAAACCAATCAGTCATGAACTGGAAGGATCCAGCTAAAGGAATTGAGCGCGGGGATGGGGGAGGAGGGACCTCTTTAAGAAAGGAAAATAAAGTTTAAAGAAAAAAAAAAAACACTGTATGACATGAAAGTTGACTTAGAATATGAAATAATAACAAATTACATATTTAAAAGAGCCAAATACCACAAACATTGCAAAATCCCAAAGGATAACGTAATGTTTTTATTAATTTTCTGCCTGACACACCTCTGTGATGTTTCCTACTTTTTCAGCTGCATGTTTCACAATATCCTTGTCTACAAAGAGAAAAGGAAGTAAGTTATCTTTCCTCTAGCGTGGTTGATGGAACTTTTTAAAAATTCATTATAATTTAGAACAAGTTTCAGCTTCACAAATCAGTATTGGTGATGTTATCGAAATCTTTTGGAAATCTAGAGAAACTTCTGGCCAGGCGCGGTGGCTCACGCCTGTAACCCCAGCACTTTGGGAGGCCAAGGGAGGTGAATCACGAGGTCAGGAGTTCGAGACCAGCCTGACCAACCTGGTGAAACCCTGTCTCTACTAAAAATATAAAAAATTAGCTGGGCGCAGTGGCGGACGCCTGTAATCCCAGCTACTCAGGAGGCTGAGGCAGGAGAATCACTTGAACTCGGGAGGCGGAGGTTGCAGTGAGCCAAGATCGTGCCACTGCACGCCAGCCTGGGCAACAGAGTGAAATGCCATCTCAAAAAAAAAAAAGAAAGAAAAGAAAAAGAAAAACTTTCATAAAGTTTCATTCATATGTTAACTATATTTATATTTAACTATGTTATATGTTATATTTAACTATGTTAAATATGTTTTGGAAAATGTTTCCACAGACTAACTTCTGGCTCAATACTTTCAATTTTTTGTTTGTTGGTTTGTTTGTTTGTTTGCTGAGACAGGGTCTCGCTTCATCGCCGGGCTGGAGTGCAGTGGCATGTTCATGGCTCACTGCAGCCTTGAACTCCTGAGCTGAAGTGATCCTCCTGCCTTACCCTCCCAGGTAGCTAGTACTACAGGCACAGGCCATCACATCTGGCTAATTTTTTTTTAATTTATTTTTAGTAGAGATGGGGTTTCACTTTGTTGCCCTGGCTGATCTCAAACTCCTGAGCTCAAGCAATCCTCCCACCTCAGCCTCCCAAAATGCTGGGATTACAGGTGTGAGCCACCGCGCAGGCTTCCTTTCAATTCCTGACATTTCTATTACACAGATGCTTCTGGAATGAGCCGCTAAAAGATACATTCATGCCATTAGTAGGCTGTGGCCTCGCATCTAGTGAGTTAGTAACTTACACAATAGAAGCATTCTGGGAAGCCATTTCTACACCATGACAACTAATTAGGTGGTTTAAGTATCCGAGAAATATCTGTGAACCACATAAAAATATCCCTGTAAGCCCAATCTAAATGTATTCTCACTTCACCTTCCCCTCAGCTAAATCCCATAAATGCCTACACTCCAGCTTGAGTGACAGAGCAAGACTCTGTCTCTAAGAAAATAATTAATAAATAAATAACAATTTTTAAAAAAGGAAACATGGATTAGAATCTCAAGGCTTTCCCTTACCAGCTGTGAGACCTCCCACAAGTCATGCCTCTTCTGGGAACTTCACTTTCTTCATCTGTAAGTGGAGTTCAATTCATTCCTACACTTATTTCTTCACTCACTTGTCAGGCCATTTATTGAGCACCTGCTATGTTCCAGGCACTTTTCTGGGTGCTGGACGTAGAAACATCTGGTAACAAACAGGAAAAGCTCATACCCTAGTGAAAGGAAGGCAAATAATAACATATAGTAAAAAAATAGGCCGGGCATGGTGGCTCATGCCTGTAATCCCAGCACTTTGGGAGGCCGAGGCAGGCGGATCACCTGAGGTCAGGAGTTCAAGACCAGCCTGGCCAACATGGCAAAACTCTGTCTCTACTAAAAATACAAAACTTGGTTGGGCATGGCGGTGCATGCCTGTAATCCCAGCTGCTTGGGAGGCTGAGGCAGGAGAATCGCTTGAACCCGGGAGGCAGAGGTTGCAGTGAGCTGAGATCAGGCCACTACACTCCAGACTGGGCCACAGAGCGAGACTCCATCTCAAAAAAAAGAAAAAAAAAAAAGAAATGTCCAGGTCCGGGGTGATAAGTGCTACAGAGAAAATAAAGCAGAGTGAAGAGGATGGAATCAGGGATTTGGGGGGCAGGAAGGTGTCTCAGAAAAGCTGACTTAGAGCAGAGACCTGAAGCAAGTGACTGAGCCAGGAATTTATTCATTTATTTATTTTGGAGACGGAGTCTCACTCTGTCACCCAGGCTGGAGTGCAGTGGCGCCCAGCTCACTGCACCCTCCGCCTCCCAAGGTCAAGCAATTCTCCTGCCTCAGCCTCCCGAGTAGCTGGGATTACAGGTGCCCGCCACCAGGCCTGGCTAATTGTTGTATTTTTAGTAGAGACGGGGTTTCACCATGTTGGCCAGGCTGGTCTTAAACTCCTGACCTCAAGTGATCTGCCTACCTTGGCCTCCCAAAGTGCTGGGATTACAGGTGTGAGCCACCACACCCAGCCAATTTGTTTTTTTTTTTTTTTGAGATGGAGTCTCGCTCTGTGGCCCAGACTGGAGGTGCAGTGGCGCAATCTCAGCTTACTGCAACCTCCACCTCCTGGGTTCAAGCAGTTCTCCTGCCTCAGCCTCCCAAGTAGCTGGGATTACAGGCGCACGCCACCACGCCTGGCTAATTTTTGTATTTTCAGTAGAGACGGGATTTCACCATGTTGACCAGGCTGCTCTCGAACTCCTGAGCTCATGGGATCCACCCACCTCAGGCTCCCAAAGTGATGGGATTATAGGCATGAGCCACCGCTCCTGTCCAAGCCAGCCTTGAGGGTACCAAGGTGGACGATTCCAAGAAGATGAGACAGTGAGTGCAAAGGCCCTGTGGTGGGAACATGCCTGGTGTTTCTAAGAAACAGCAAAGACGTCAATATTGAGTGTGTGGAGTGTGATAGAAGATGACGTCTGGGAGGATGCCTGAGATCAGGTTATATAAAGCCTCGTAGGCCCCTGTGAGGCCTTTTGTTTTACTCTGTGTGAGGTGGGAGCCATTGAAAGTATTAAGCAGAGAGGACATAATTTTACTCATGTCTTTTTTGTTGTTGTTGTTTTGAGACAGGGTCTCACTTTGTCACCCAGGCTGGAGTGCAGTGGCTTCATCTCGGCTCACTGAAACCTCAGCCTCCCTGTTTCAAGCGACCTTCCTGCCTCAACTCCCCCCCTCAAGTAGCAGGATTACAGGCACGCACCACCACACCTGGCTAACTTTTGTGTTGTTAGTAGAGATGAGGTTTCGCCATGTTACCCAGGCTGGTCTGGAATGCCTGAGTTAAGCAATCCACCCGCTTCAGCCTCCCAAAGTACTAGGATTGCAGGGGTAAGTCCCACCGCCTGACCTACTCATGTCTTAAATGATCACGATGGTGGCTGCATTAAGAATAGGCTGTTAGCTACTCGGGAGGTTGAGGCAGGTGGATTGTTTGAGGACAGGAGTTTGACACTGCTCTCCAGCCTATGAGAACCGATCTCTAAAACTAAAAATTTAAATTAAAAAACTTAGGCTGTTAAAATAATTTGGACATGGAAAACAGCCAGTTTCTCAGAAAGTTAAACAGAATTAACACATGACCCAGAAATTACACTCCTAGGTATATATCTGGGAATTAAAAACTGGTATTCAAATACTTGTATGTGGATGTTCATAACAGCATTATTCACAATAGCTAAAACGTGGAAACAACCCAAATGTCCATAAATCTATGAGCAGATAAGGCCAGGTGCAGTGGCATGCCTGTAATCCCAGCACTTTGGGAGGCCAGGGCAGGCGGATCACCTGAGGTCAGAAGTTCGAGACCAGTGTGGCCAACATGGCAAAACCATGTTAGTCTCTACTAAAAATACAAAATTAGCCAGGCATGGAGGCACATGCCTGTAGTCCCAGCTACTCAGGAGGCTGAGGCAGGAGAATTGCTTGACCCCGGGAGGTGGAGGTTGCAGTGAGCCAGTATCGCGCTACTGCACTCGAGCCTGGGCGACAGAGCAAGACTCCATCTCAAAAACAAAAAAGAGAAAAGAAATGAAGTGCTGATAGATGCTACAACATGGATACAGCTTGAAAACATGATGCTAAGTGAAAGAAGACAAACACAAAATGTCACATAGTGTATGATTCCATTTATATGAAGTGTCCAGAAGAGGCAAGTCCACAGAGACAGAAAATAGTGTTGTGGTGCCAGGGGTTGGGGGAAGGAGCGAATGGGTAATCACTGTTTAATGGGTGTGAGGTCTCCTTTGGGGGTGATGAAATGTTTTGGAACTAGATGGAGGTGATGATTGCACAACATTATGAATGTACTAAATGCCACTGAATTGCTCACTTTAAAATGGTTAATTTTCTGTTAATGTGAATTTCACCTCAATAAAAAAAATTTAAGCAACAGATTAAAAAAATCATTAGAATGAGAGGTGATGGTGGCTTCCACGAGGGTGGTGACGGCGGAGGTGGTGAGAAGTGGTTAGAATCTATTCTGAAGGTAGAGCTGACAGAATTTGCTGATGGATTGAGTGTCGGGAGGAAGAGAAAGAGAGGAGTAAAAAATGATTCTAAGGGTCCTGGAGTGCAATGGCGTGACCTTGGCTCACTGCAACCTCCACCTCCCAGGTTCAAGCGATTCTCCTGCCTCTGCCTCCCAAGTAGCTGGGATTACAGGTACCCGCCACCACGCCTGGCTAACTTTTTGCATTTTTAGTAGAAACAGGGTTTCACCATGTTGGCCAGCTGGTCTTGAACTCCTGACCTCAGGTGTTCCACCCGCCTCAGCCTCCCAAAGTGCTGGAATTATAGGCGTGAGCCACCACTCCCGGCCGACTCTAAGGTTTTTGATCTGAAAAGATGCCAAGATGAGGTTTCCATTTATTGAGATTAGATGAATTGCAGGTATGGGGAGACAGGAGGAGAATGTGAATCAGAAATTTGGTTTTGGACGTGTTGAGGTACCCAATAGACTTCCCAGTGGAAATGTTGAGAGGACAGGTGAATATGAGTCTGAGTTCAGGGATAAGATCCAAACTAGACTGATTGATTTGGGAGTCCATCACCAAAAGAGTGAGTGAAGAGAGAAAGGAGAAGAGAATCAAGAACTGAGCCCTTTGGCTCTCCAATTTAAAGACTCCAAGGACGGGGAAGACTGCAGAGGAGGAGACACTGGGTCAGAAGGGAAGTCTTGAGAGTGGAGTGTCCTGGAAGCTGAGGGAGAAAATAAACCAAGGAGGAAGGCATGACTGTCAACAAGGAGGGAGCTCAAGTAATATGAGGACAGGCCACCGGATGACGGGACTGAGCCACATAGGGGTCATTGGTAACGTCACCAAGAGCTGATTTGGAGCTGGGCACGGTGGCTTGCACCTGCCATTCCAGTTATTTGGGAGGCTGAGGAGGGAGGATAACTTGAGCCTAGGAGCTCGAGACCAGCCTGGGAAACATAGGGAGACTCTGTCTCTACAAAACATTTTAAAAATAGCCAGGCGTGGTGGCACATGCCTATCATCTCAGCTACTCACAAGGCTGAGGCAGGAGGATCAGTTGGCCCCGGGAGTTCAGGACCAGCCTGGGAAAAAAAAAAAAAATGGCTGATTTGGCAAAGTCACAGATTTGGGAGGAAAAGGAATCAGAGACACAAGATGAGTACAAATACCTCTGAGGCTTGTGTTGTTTTATTTTATTTTATTTTATTATGTTATTTTTTGAGTCTCACTTGGTTGCCCAGGCTGGAGTGCAGTGGCACGATCTCAGCTCACTGCAACCTCCACCACCCGGGGTCAAGTGATGCTCCTGCCTCAGCCTCCCAAGTAGCTGGGATTACAGGTGCCAGCCACCACTCCTAGCTAATCTTTGTATTTTTAGTAGAGACGGGGTTTCACCCATGTTGGCCAGGCTGGTCTTGAACTCCTGGCCTCAAGTGATCTACCCACCTTGGTTTCCTAAAGTGCTGAAATTACAGGCATGAGCCACCATACCCAGCCTCTGAGGATTGTATTGTAAAGAGCAGCAGAACACTGAAGCTAGAGCAAGACGAGGAGTTAAAAAAGCAGAGGCCCAGCGCGGTGGCTTGCGCCCGTAATCCTAGCACTTTGGGAGGCCGAGGCAGGCAGATCACAAAGTCAGGAGTTCGAGACCAGCCTAGCCAACATAGTGAAACCCTGTCTCTACTAAAAATACAAATAATAATAATAGTAATAAAATTAGCCAGGCATGACAGTGTGTGTCTGTAATCCCAGCTACTCGGGAGGCTGAGGCAAGAGAATCACGTGAACCCAGGAGGCAGAGGTTTCAGTAAGCTGAGATCATGCCACTGCATTCCAGCCCAGGCAACAGTACAAGATTCCATCTCGAAGGAAGGAAGGAAGGAAAGAAGGAAGGGAGGAAGGAAGGAAGGAAGGAAGGAAGGAAGGAAGGAAGGAAGGAAGGAAGAGAAAGAGAGAAAAGAAAAAGCAGGTTTGTATTAGAATGTGCTTTGATGCCAACGAGAATGCTCCAGGAGATACCGGAGAATTGATGGTACAGGAGAGAAAGCAGAGGCTTGCTTGACTGATGGCCCTGAGTAGGCAAGAGAGAAGGGGACCAAGTGTACATATGTACAAGTTGGCCTTGGCTGAGAGTGTTTCTGCAGTTAACAGGAGAGACGAAAACAATAGTCACAGGTAGGTGGGTAGATGTGTTGAAAACCTGCGTAAGGGCTGGGTGCGGTGCTCATGCCTGTAATCCCAGCACTTTGGGAGGCTGAGGCAGATGGATCAAAGGTCAGGAGATCAAGACCATCCTGACCAACATGGTAAAACCCCGTCTCTACTTAAAAAAAAAATACAAGAATTAGCCGGGTGTGGTGGCGTGCACTTGTAATCCCAGCTACTCAGGAGGCCAAGGCAGGAGAATCGCCTGAAGCCGGGAGGCAGAGGTTGCAGTAAGCCGAGATTGCACCACTGCACTCCAGCCTGGGCGATAGAGCGAGACTCCATTAAAAAAAAACAAAACAAACAAACAAAAAAAAAAACAAGAAAACCTGAGGAAGTTTCCTGATGGCTTCTCTTCTCTCCAGAAACTAAGAACAGGGTCAAGGGTGAGGGTGAGGTTGGAGAGGAGGTGGGCAAGGTTGGAGGAGGGAACCACAGGTAGGAAATAGAGTCCCAGGAGGGTGGGAGAGTGAATAGACAGGACTGGTGTTGGCAGGCAGTCCCCAGCCCCCAGGCGAGTAATCATGAAATTGTGGTGAGCTCAGTCTCACCACTGTATTATGCGTTTTTCTCCAGCCACGTTCAGCAGGTGCAGGTACAGAGTAGGAAAGAGCTGGGTGACAGCTGTGTACCCTGCAGAAGTGCTGCTCTTGGGGATTATCATAAAAACCGGGCTGTTCGCCAGGCGTGGTGGCTCGTGCCTGTAATCCCAACACTTTCGGAGGATCACTTGAGGTCAGGAGTTCGAGTTCAGCCTGGCCAATATTGCAAAACCCTGTCTCTACTGAAAATACAAAAATTAGATGGACATGGTGGTGCACACCTGTAGTCCCAGCTACTTGCGAGGCTGAAGCAGGAGCATCGCTTGAACCCTGGAGGCGGAGGTTGCAGCCAGCCGAGATTGCACCACTGTACTATAGCCTGGGTGACAGAGCAAAACGCTGTCTCAAAATAAATAAATAAATAAATAAAAACAAAAAAAAATCTGGCTGTGATGGTTATGGTTATAAATGCTTTGATGTGGTAAACAGAGGGGCTCTGGAAAGGAGAGGGACCATGGGTCTTACCCGAACCTTTTACAGATGCGGCGACAACCCACTGAGGTCCCTTTCAGGTTTTATATGCTCTAAAATGATGTTTTTCTCCCAAATGTAACATGCAATTATGATTATGCTCCGAAAATGTCCCAATAGCTCAACCCATTATGAAATCTGTGGAGGACGTGCAGTGGTTCATGCCTGTAATTCCAGCACTTTGAGAGGCTGAGGCAGTCCGATCGCTTGAGCCCAGGAGTTCAAGACCAGCCTGGGCAACATAGTGAGACCCTATCTCTACTAAAAATCAAAAACAAAAAATTAGCTGGGTGTGGTGGTGTGTGCCTGTGGTCCCAGCTACTCAGGAGGCTGCTGCAAGAGGGTGTTTTGAACCGGGGAGGTTGAGGCTGCAGTGAGCGATGATTATGCATGCCGCTGCACTCCAGCCTGGGCAACAGAGCGAGACCTTGTCTCGAAAAAAGAAATTTGCAGAGGCAATCAGCAAACATTCCCCAAGCCCTTCCGGACTGCCCTGCCTGAGTATCACAGGTGGGATGATACAGAATATTTGTGAAGCCCTGTGTGTTTTTCCTGCATAGGCTCATTGAGCGGCAGTGAGACGCTTAATTAGCCTGTCTGCCTGGGTTTCAATCCTAGCTCTGCTTCTTGCAGTCAACTTCTTCACGTGTCAGTTTTCTCATCTATAAAATGGGGGCGATAGCAGCAGCAGGGACCTCCCGGAGCTTTTAGAGGAAATAAGTGAGTAAATATATACAGAGCTTAGCACAGCACCCGCCGCGTAGCAGACACATGATAAACGGTGCTTATTATCATTCATTGAATCGTCGTAATAGTTTAGAAGGGATGTACTATGATGATTCCTTTTCTACTGTGACAGCAATTAAAATATTAAAGTGTTTGGCCCAGGCATGGAGGCTCAGGCCTGTAATCCTAGCAATTTGGGAGGCCAAGGCAGGTGCATTGCATGAGCTCAGGAGTTTGAGACCAGCCTGGGCAACATGACAAAACCCTGACTCTACAAAAAATACAAAAATTAGACGAGTGTGGTGGCCCATGCCTGTGGCCCCAGCTACTCGGGAGGCTGAGGTGGGAGGATTGCTTGAGCCAAGGAGGTTGAGGCTGCCATGAGCTGAGATTGCACCACTGCACTCCAGCCTCGGCAACAGAGCGAGACCCTGTCTCCAAAATATTATATATATATATGTGTGTGTGTATATATACATATGTGTGTGTGTATATATATGTATGTGTGTATATATACATATATATGTGTGTATATATATGTGTATATCTATATATAATGTACATATATAATATTGAAGGGTTCATATTGAAAGCCTTATACACACACACACACGTTAGTTTGTGGTGACTCTGGGTAGAGACGAAGACCGAAGAAACCCGAAGAAGCTAAGCTGATCTACATAAGAAAGTATCAAGGCCAGGCGTGGTGGCTCAGGCCTGTAATCCAGCACTTCGGGAAGCCGAGGCGCGTGGATCACTTGAGGTCAGGAGATCGAGATCAGCCTGGCCAACCTGGTGAAGCCCCGTCTGTACTAAAAATACAAAAACATTAGCTAGGCGTGGTTATCCCAGCTACTTGGGAGGCTGAGGTAGGAGAATCACTTGAACCCAGGAGGCAGAGATTGCAGCCAGCTGAGATCGCACCACTGCACTCCAGCCAGGGCGACAGAGTGAGACTCTGTCTTAAAAAAAAAAAGGGCTGGGCGCGGTGGCTCACACCTGTAATCCCAGCACTTTGGGAGGCCGAGGTGGGCGGATCACAAGGTCAGCATATCGAGACCATCCTGGCTAACACGGTGAAACCCTGTCTCTACTAAAAATACAAAAAATTAGCCGGGCGCGGTGGCGGGCGCCTGTAGTCCCAGCTCCTCAGGAGGCTGAGGCAGGAGAATGGCGTGAACCTGGGAGGTGGAGTTTGCAGTGAGCCAAGATTGCACCACTGCACTCCAGCCTGGGCAATAGAGCGAGACTCTGTCTCCAAAAAAAAAAAAAAAAAAAAAAGGAAAAAAAAAGTATCAAAGCAATACCTTCATTCTCTGACATCCAACAGATTGGCAAAAATTAGACAGTCTAAGAACATCAAGTTCTGGAGGAACATATGCAAGAATGGATCATTTGCCACGGATGGTAGGAGGCCAAATAGGTGCATCCCTTCAATACTTTAAGAAATTAAATGTGAGGATGCCTGATGACCCATATCACACTGTCCAACAGGCCCGTAAATGAGATTTGTATGAGGATGTCCATTGGAGTGCAATTTAGGCAGCAAGGAGTTGGAGGGAACTAGATGTCCATCATTAGGGCTGGAGAAGTAGAATATGGACTACACAGTGGAATACTATACAGACAATGTAAAAGAGGGAGAAACTAACATCAACGTATTTCTCAGTAAATGCCCAATGCTGAATGCTTTAAGATATCAGCTTGGGCCGGGAGCGGTGACTCATGCCTGTAATCCCAGCACTTTGGGAAGCCGAGGTGGGTGGATCACGAGGTCAGGAGTTCGAGACCAGCCTGGCCAACATGGTGAAACCCTATCTCTACTAAAAATACAAAAATTAGCTGGGCGTGGTGGCATGTGCCTGTAATCCCAGCTATTTGGGAGGCTGAGGCAGGAGAATTGCTTGAACCCAGGAAGCAGAGGTTGCAGTCAGCCGAGATCGTGCCACTGCACTCCAGCCTGGGCGACAGAGCAAGACTCCATCTCGGAAAAAAAAAAAAAAAAGATATCAGCTTGCACGTTAGCAAGTCAAGCCAGAAGGATCGCTGGAGCCCAGGACCTTCCAGCATAAGGAGTTACCCTCTACTCAATTCCTTGTTCCTGCCTTTGCAAAACTCACTGTTCTACTGTTTCCCAGTGGGTTTCAAGATGAAATAAGTACCGGAGTTTGAAGCTGCAGTGAGCTATGATGGCACCACTGCATTCCAACCTGGGTGACAGAGCAAGATTCCATCTCTAAAACACAAACAAAAAACTAGCTTGCAACAATCCTATGAGAAAGTGACCGTTATTTAACAACTTTCATCTTACAAATGGAGAAACTGAAGCCCAAAGAGGTTAAGTAACTTGCTCAAGGTCATTCATCCAATAAGCAGTGAGGATGGAACTTGAACAAGGGCAGACGCTCCACAGTCTACAAGACTCACTCATCTCCAGCTAGAAATAAGCATAGCCACCCAGAGAGCTCTCAAAAAGAACAAAGAAAGAAAGAGAATGAGGTTTGTAGCTTAACAACGACTCTACAAATTTAAAACACACATACAGTGCCGGGCACCGTGGCTCACGCCTGTAATCCCAGCACTTTGGGAGGCCGAGGAGGGTGGATCACGAGGTCAGGAGATGGAGACCATCCTGTGAATGGTGAAACCCCGTCTCTACTAAAAAATAGAAAAAATTAGCTGGGCGTGGTGGCGGGCGCCTGTCGTCCCAGCTACTCGGGAGGCTGAGGCAGGAGGCTGGCATGAACCCAGGAGACAGAGCTTGCAGTGAGCCAAGATCGCGCCACTGCACTCCAGCCTGGGTGACACAGCGAGACTCCATCTCAAAACACACACACACACACACACACACACACACACACACACACACAGCAAAACTAACTGCAAGGATACGCAGGGATCTTGATAAAAGAAGAGAAAGATTGGAAGGCCAAAAATTAAGCACAGAAGAGTGGGTGCCTGTAGGGGGACAGATGAAGGGGAGAAACTACTAAAATTAAATGTAACTGAAGATGATTGCATAGAATCAGCATAAGTCTACGCACTTGCAGTTCTAAATCAGGGAAGCATCGAGATCCCCAGGGAGGGAGAGGACCATGGGGTGGGGAGGCGTTGCAGCTGAGGGAGGGGGACACGTGAGAAAGGGAGGCAGCTGGTGAAGCAGTTAAAAGAACAGCCCCTATAGCCAGGCTGCCAGGGTTCAAAGCCCAGCTCTGTCACAGTTCCACTGGGGTTTTTTGTTTGTTGGTTGGTTGGCTGGTTTTGTTTTGTTTTTTTAAGACGGAGTCTCACTCTGTCGCCTAGGCTGGAGTGCAGTGGTGCGATCTCGGCTCACTGCAACCTCCACCTCCTGGGTTCAAGCGATTCTCCTGCCTCAGCCTCCCAAGTAGCTGGGACTACAGGCACATGCCACCATGCCCAGTTAATTTTTGTATTTTTTAGTAGAAATGGGGTTTCACCATGTCAGCCAGCTGCCCTCGAACCCCTGACTTTGTGATCCACCCACCTTGGCCTCCCAAAGTGCTGGGATTACAGGCGTGAGCCACGAAGGCCGATCCATTCATACTATTTGTAGTCATAAGAGACGCACAGAAAGTGCCTTCTTCTTCCACAACCTAAGCCAAGAAATGGAGCAATATAGATTGTTCCTCAAGGTTCTTACAGAAATCACCCGCGTGCAAACTTTTTTTTGAGACAGGCTCTTGTTCTGTCACCCAGGCTGCAGTGCGAGTGGTGCCATCAAGGCTCACTGCAGCCTTGAGTTCCTGGGTTCAAATGATCCTCCCATCTCAGCCTCCCAAGTAGCTGGGACTACACGTGGAAGATACTGTGGGTGGCTGAATTTTTGTTTTTAGAGATGGACTTTCACTGTGTTGCCCAGGCTGGTCTTGAACTCCTGACCTCACACAATCCTCCTGCCTTGGCCTCAAAAAGTGCTGGGATTACAGGCATGAGCCACTGTGCCTGGCCAGAAATCCCATTTTTATTTCTTTTAGATACAGCACAGTGTGTGATCTGACCCACCTTTGAAAAGGATGACTCTGGGCCTGGCACAGTGGCTCATGCCTGTAATCCCAGCACTGTGGGAGGCCAAGGCGGGTAGGTCATTTGAGGTCAGGAGTTTGAGACCGGCGTGGCCAACATGGTGAAATCCCGTCTCTACTAAACATACAAAAATTAGCCAGGTGTGGTGGTGCGTGCCTGTAATCCCAGCCACTCAGGAGGCTGAGGCAGAAGAATCGCTTGAATCCAGGAGGCGGAGGCTGCAGTGAGCTGAGATTGAGCCATAGCACTCTGGCCTTGGCGAGAGAGCGAGACTCAGTCTCAAAAAAAAAAATGACTCTGGTTGCTGGTGGGAAAGGGTGGGCCAGTGTGGAAGTAGGGGGCTGAGGGAGGAGAGAGAGGAGGCTCCTGGGAGAGTCCAGGTGGGAGCTAATGGACCCCCCACTCGGTGATGCCGCTGGAGGTAGGGAGATGGGGTGAGATTTGGAGCCCAAGGTAGAGCAGAAAGGGTTTGCTGATAGAGTGGATGTGGGTGTGAGGAAGAAAGGGGTGTCAAGGGCAACTGCAAGGTTTTGGCCTGAGCAACCGGGAGAGTTTGGAATTTCTCCCAGAGGCAGCAGGGACTCATAGGAAGATGTTGAGGCTGGAGCGGGGGAGGGGACTCAGTCAGTTGCCAAAATCACCAAAGTGGCAGCCAGGACTGGGAGCACAGGCTTGAGAAACAGGAGGCAGGGATAGATTTCTAGCCCTGGCTCAGCCCCCAACTCACTGTGGGCTCCTGGGCAAGCTAACACCCCTCACTGGACTTCACTGCTCCCTACTACAGAGAGGCTGTTAGGAAGAGAAAGCCCTGACTCAAATATCCCCAGGATCAGATAAACACACAATCAGCACACAAGATTAAATCTCTTCTCCTTATCCTCTTCCCCAAAGCCCAACTGTGCTCCACTGGGGCAGGGTACAGAAGTGCCCTGATCCAGGAGCTTTGAGGATAAAATTAGTGACAATGGCAGGTGGCACTTGTGCCAGGGGCTATTCGCGCTCAGTGAAATGAAGACCACACAGAAGCCCTGTGAGGTGGGAGCTTTATTATCATCCTCATCTGTAAATAGGGAAACAGACTCTGAAATGACTTGCCCAAAGTCACAGGGGAGAACTGGGATTCCAAGACATCTCCCCACCAGCACTGCTGTCTCACATCCTGGTCCAACCACCAGCATCTTTCACCTGGATGGTCCAAGTCACCTCCTATTGGGCTCCTTACTTCTGCCCCATCCCTGATACCATGTTCTTCATATACAACCAGAAGGATTCCCCCCAGTCTTTTTTTTTTTTCTTTTTTTTTTTGAGACAGAGTCTTACTCTGTCGCCCAGACTGGAGCGCAGTGGCGCAATCTTGGCTCACTGCAACCTCCACCTTCCGGGTTCAAGCGATTCTCCTGCCTCAGCTTCCCGAGTAGCTGGGATTACAGGCACCCACCATCACACCTTGCTAATGTTTACATTTTTAGAAGAGACGGGGTTTTGCCATGTTGGCCAGGCTGGTCTCAAACTCCTGACCTCAGATGATCTGCCTGCTTCGGCCTCCCAAACTGCTGGGATTACAGGCATGACCCACCGTGCCCGGCCTCCCCACTTTTTTTTTTTTTGAGACAGGGTCTCACTCTGTCACCCAGACTGGAGTGCAGTGGTGCGATCTCAGCTCACTGCAGACTCAACCTCCTGGCTTCAGGCAACCCTCCCACCCTGGCCTCCCAAAGTGTTGGGATTACAGGCATGAGCCACTGCATCCAACCCAGAAGGATCCTGTGATAAAATTTAAGTCTGCTCAAGTTCTTCCTCTGTCCAAAACCCTTCCATGGCTCCCACTTAAATCAGAGTCAAATCTAAGTCTTTTAACAAAACATTTATTTAGAGTCAGGGTCTCGCTGTGTCAATGAGGCTGTCGCAATAGCGTGATCTTGGCTCACTGCAGCCTTGACCTTCTGGGCTCAAGCGATCCCCAGCTTCCAGAGTAGCTGGAACTACAGGTATATGCCACCACATCTGGCTAATTTATTTTAATTTCTTGTAGAGACAGAGTCTCACTATATTGCCCAGGCTGATCTCGAACTCCTGGCCTCAAACCATCCTCCTGCCTTGGCCTCCCAAAGTGTTGGGATTACAGGCATACAAATTGAAGTCTTTATGGTGGTCCTCAAGGCCCCCTGAACAGTTGGCTCCCTGACTAGCTCTTTAGCCTTATTCCTCCCACTATTGCCCTCCCCTACTGTCGTCCAGCTTCCCCAGGCTCCTTCCTCTTCCTCCAACACACCAGACGTGCTCCTGCTTCATGGCCTTTGCACCTGCTGCTCCCGCTACAGACCCATGCGGCCCACTCCCTCACCTCCTTCAGGTCTCTGCTCAAATGTCACTCCTCAGCGAGGCCTTCTCTCTCTATGTGGACCCTATTTAAAATTGCAGGCCAGGTGTGGTGGCTCGTGCCTATAATTTCAGCACTTTGGGAGGCTGAGGTGGGCGGATCACTTAAGGTCAGGAGTTCATGACCAGCCTGGCCAACATGGTGAAACCCTATCTCTACTAAAAATACAAAAATTAACCGGGCATGATGGCGCAGGCCTGTAATCCCAGCTACTTGGGAGGCTGAGGCAGGAGAATCGCTTGAACCCGGGAGGTAGAGGTTGCAGTGAGCTGAGATCCCACCACCGCACTTCAGCCTGGGCGACAGAGTGAGACTCCATCAGTGAATATATAAATAAATAAATAAATAAATAAATAAATAAATACAATTGCAGCCATCCCCCCTGCCCCCATACCCTATGCCTCCTCCTCCCCTGCTGCATTTTCCCCACAGTACTTACCCTCATCTATCACACTCTATGTATTACTTTTTTATTTGATTATCTGTCTCCCTGGAACGTGAGCTCATGAGGTCAGGAATTTGTATCTGTTTTGTTCACTGCTGTATTCCCAGCACCTAGAACAGTGCCCAACACATAGGTGCTCAGTAAATATCTGCCAAGCAGATGAGTTTCTGGGGTTCATGCTCCTCCCCACTATACCTTTTTATGCAAAGCGCTGGGATAGCTGCTTTCTGGTGTTGGTATTTGACCACACCTCTCCATCTCACAGCTCACTGCAGTCTTGAATTCTCAGGCTCAAACGATCTCCATCTCCCCTGCTTCTGCCAGGGGGTAAAGGCAAAGAATCCCTCCTCCCTAGAGTCCATTCTGGCTTCATCCCAGCCCCCATCTAGCCCCCTCCCCTTCATCGTCCCTATGATGCCCACGTCACTTCCCTGCTTAAAATCCTCCAGGGACTCAAGGATTCCACATTGTAATCTCCACACCAGGGTTTTCTGTACTGTCAGTCACAACTGCTTAGCAGGCTGTAAAATCACCCAGTAGTTTTTTCAATAGCATAGAATAAATCAGAGTCAGCCGGGCATAGTGGCTCACACCTGTAATCCCAGCACTTTGGGAGGCTAAAGCAGACGGATCACCTCAGGTCAGGAGTTCCAGACCATCCTGACCAACATGGTGAAACCCTATCTCTACAAACATTAGCCAGGCATGATGGCGGGTCCCTGTAATCCCAGCTACTCGGGAGGCTGATGCGGGAGGATCGCTTGAACCCAGGAGGTGGAGGTTGCAGTGAGCCAAGATAGCACCATTGCACTCCAGCCTAGGGAACTGAGCAAGACTCCATCTCAAAAAAAAAAATAGATCAGAGTCTGCGCACATAGTGTCGACATAACGTAGACTAAGGTGGAGATGAAGCGTGGTTTCATGAAACTTTCATTTCAGTTGTATTAGGCTGGTGCAAATGCAACTGCAGTTTTTGCCATTGCTTTTGATGACAAAAATCACAATGAATTTTGCACCAATCTAATATATGCATTGCATCATGATGCGTGTTTCTCACTGTGAGTCAACAAAGTTTGCAAAAACCCTGCAAAAAAGTTTGTAGTCCTGCCTCTCCTAAATCCTGTGCGCTGAGTAGATGGATGATATTAATAGCAGCTCAGATTTATCTCTTTGCTGAGATCCACGCCAAGTGGTTTTGCCTACTTTGGCTCATGGACTCCTTGTCACACCCTGAGTATGGTCATGATTCCCATTTGACAGATGGTAAGACTGAGGCTTAGGCTGGAGACATCCCATGCCTGAGATCACCAGGCTGGGAAAGCTGAGGCTTGAGACCCAGTGAGCTTCCCTCCTGAGCCTGCACAGGTAATGCTTGCCCATTTGCCCACTCGCCCAGCCTCTCCTGATCTGCTCCGCGCCTACAAGATCACTCAGGGGTGCCAGCCTGTCCTCAGAGCCCAACAGGTGCAAACCGCCTTATCGATCCCCCTGACACTCCAGCCAGCAGTATCATTTCAACCTCCATTCTGCAGGCTGGAAGACCGAGGCCTTTCATCTCATCCCAGAAAACAAAAGCTAGAAAGCCTTTCCAAGGATGCACCATTTTGTCACCCTTCTCCAAACTGCCCTCTTTGAAAGGCAGGAGAGAGAAATGGCTAAAGATGTGTCTTTGACTTCCCAGGCTCAAATCCCATCCCATTCATTCTTTGCCTTCTTTTTTTTTTTGAGACAGGGTCTCTCTCTGTCACCTGGGCTGGAGTGCAGTGGCACGATCTCAGCTGACTGCAACCTCCACCTCCTGGGTTCAAGCGATTCCTGTGCCTCAACCTCCCAAGTAGCTGGAATTACAGGTGTGCACATCCACCCCTGGCTAATTTTTGTATTTTTTAGTAGAGATGGCGTTTCACCATGTTGTCCAGGCTGGTCCTGAACTCCTGGAATCAAGTGATCTTCCCATCTCGCCTTCCCAAAGTGCTGGGATTACAGACGTTAGGCACTGCGCCCGGCCCAAATCCTATCCTTCTAAACTTTGTACCTATGTGACACTAGGCAAGCTCTCTGGATCTCAGTTTCCTTTTCTGCAGGATGGGTATAAGAATAGTAATCCACCCATAAGACCATGTTTAAGACTGAACTAAGTTAGAATACACTCAAAGTTCTTAGGACAGTTGCCATACCCCTTTGCTAGGGAGTCTTCCCAGCAGCCCTAAGTAGTTGGACTATTTACCCCTGAGACTTGTCATAGAGAGGAGAAGGCCCTTGCCTGAGTTCACACGGCTAAGAAGAGGGAAAGCCAGAATCTGGATGTAGATCTGCCTGGGCTTTTAACCACCAAATCATAACAGTCATTTAAAGGGGATATTGGCCAGACACAGTGGCTCACACCTGTAATCCTAACACTTTGGGAGGCCGAGGCGAGCAGATCACCTGAGGCCAAGAGTTCAAGACCCACCTGGTCAACGTGGTGAAACCTTGTCTCTACTAAAAATACCAAAAAATTAAAAAATAAAAAATAAAATAAAAATAAACGGGGTACTAGCAGCAGCAGCAGCAACATTTTCCAAATTAAAGAATGAGAGACTCAGAGAGGATAAGGGCATGCCCAATTCACACAGCATGTAAGTGGCAGGACCAGAACTCAAACCCAGGCTTGTGCAGGCTGACCTACACTCCAACAAGCCCCTCCATATAGCTCTAGCCAGGATGGAAGGAAAAGGCAGGTTCGGGGATGCCCCTGCCCCAGCTTGGTCTGGGTCTCTGATGTCCCTGACTCTGGCCCCTGCCCAGACTAGGGTGACTGCTCCCCTGAAAGCTCTGCGGTGGGGGCACAGGAGTGGCATGGATGATGGCAAAGGGTGCAGCAGCCCCCTCCGCCAGCCTCTGATTGGGGCCCTGCAGTCCCCCAGGATTTGGTGCTTGGAAAGCTGACGTTGGGTTGCTATGGTGATGGGTTTGGGGCGGTTGCCATGGCAGCAGAACTAGCCTGGGTTTAAAAATATCTAGCAGGAGGTTTGTGTTTGTGTGTGAGTGTGAGTGCGTGACCGACCGTGCTGTTGTGTGTGTCCAAACGGGAGGGCTCGTTGGGGGGAGCGCAGGGTTGGGACTGCAGGCATGACTCGGGGGTGGGGGCTGAGCGGCACACAGCTTTCCATGTGTGTTGTGCGTGTCACTGAGTGGCCCGTGAAGTCTGGTTATTGTGTGTGTTATCCTATGTGGGCCTTGTATCTAAATGTGTGTGTTTACCCAATTTGTGTGCAAGGAATGACTGAGTCTGTTCGTCAGTCTATACATCACATGTCGCTGATATGTCTTATGTAACATAGGCCATGGATGTCCTGTGGCTTTGATCATGGATTTGTAACTTTTCCGAGTATGTGGGGCCAAGTGTGGAGCTGTCGTGGCTCTGAATGTGTGCACCTGGGACATACCTGCATATTAGATGTGTGTCTATTTGTGTATGAGAGCCTGTGTTGTGGCTTTGCGTCTGCATGACCGAATGTGCATTACAGATGAGTGTGTATGTGTGTGTACGTGTGCCTATCCCCTGTGAGTGTGTCTGTGTGAGACTGTGTTGAGACCGTGCACCTGCAGCAGGGCCAGTGTGACTCTGTGTGTGTCACACAGAGGGGGGGAAACTTCACAGCTAACTTCATGGATGTTGGGATATGTACCTGTGTGGTGTGAGGCTATTTGACTCAAAGGGTCTAAGGTGTGGTACTCAGCCTGACCCCCGTATCTCCCTGCATCCCTCTTGCCTCTTCCCCGTCTCCATGGCAACCAGCTCCTCAGCTCCCTCCAGGAAGATGGAGGGGGAGGATCCAGACTGCAGTGGACCACAGCCCCCTCCCATCCCCCTTGGCTCTGGGGACAATGGGGGGGAGGGGACAGATGGGTAGCCACCCCATCCACCCCAGGCCATCTGCTACCCCCCCCCATCCTGGGGACCTGAGAGCATGGCAAGGGAGGAGCAGGGGGCGGGTTGGAGCCGATCCCCCTGCCGCAGATCACACAGTGGCCACAATTACCTGCATCCAGACCCCTTCTGAGCCTAATCTTGCCTCTGACCAACCCAGGAAGGAAAGATTCCTTGGAGATTAAGAACCCGGGGAGAAGGAAATTCTTGTATCAAGGAACACAGAATAATAGCAATGATCCATTCCAAAGAAAGGCACCCTGGTTCCAATGACTTTGGGCTCTGAAATTGGACTTGTCCTGCGTTCTCATCCCAGTTTCTCTCTCTCTCTCTCAAGCTGTGTGCCCTTGAAGAAGCCACCCTCGATGTTCCCAGGCCTCCACTTTGTCATCTGAAAACAAATTTTTCTTAATGACATGAGTAGTAATACTGCACAAGGGCCAAGGCTGTTTTGTTCTCTATTGTATCGCAGCATCAGGGACGGTGCCTGGCACTTGGTAGGTAGGCCCTAAGTACTGTTGTTTGAATGGAGAGCCAGTTGTGCCCCAGGGCGGGTGCTGCAGGCTGCAACTCCAGCTCAGTGAATTCAATCCCCTGAGCCCTTTCAGCATCACGGTGTTGATTCTTCAAAGGATGGATGAAAGATTTGAAGGGGAATTTCCCAGCTGAAAGGATTGAAAAAGAGTGAAGTGAAATTTCTTTCTCTTTCTTTCTTTCGTTTTTGTTTTTGTTTTTGTTTTTTGTTTTTTGTTTTTTTTGAGACAGGGTTTTGCTCTGTCTCCCAGGCTCGAATCTAGTGGCTTGATCATGGCTGACTGCAGCCTCAAACTCCTGTCCTCAAGAGATCCTCCCACCTCAGACTCCAGAGTACCTGGGGCTACAAGCATGTGCTACCACGCCTGGCTAATTTAAAAAAAATTTTTTTTTTTTTGTAGCGATGGGGTCTCACTATATTGTTGCCCAGCTCGTCTCAAACTCCTGGGCTCAAGTGATTCTTCCGCCTCGGCCTCCCAAAGTGCTGGGATGACAGGCATGAACCACCGCGCCCCGTCGAAATTTCTTGTCTTGACTAAGTGAAGTCAAAGTAAGCTCCTAAGGCTGTTTCCTCATCTGTAAAATAGAGATAATAAGTGTAACTCACAGAGCTGGTCGCTCTGGGGATTAAAGGTGATAACGTCTGTGACGTGCTTGCTTGGAACCGGACGTGGCGCACAGTAAGTGCTCAATAAACGTTCATTCAAGGTGAGGAGTGGGGACGGCTTGGAGGAGTCGGGGGTCCTCCTAGCAGCCTGGGGGAGTCCGGTCCAGCTCTCTGCCGCCGGGAGGGGCGTGGCCAACCCAGAGGGACGTGGTCCAGGCTTCAAGGCTGGACCAATGGGGGCGCCGAAGGGCGTGGCCCTACCCGGCATGGGCGTGACCTCGTGGGGTGGGAGGGGCCAGGCGCTGTGGGAGCCTCCGGGAAGAAGATGCTCGGGCCAGCAGCCACCGCCAGCCCCGTCGCCGCCGCCGCCTGCGCCCGCCGCCCCCCGGGCCCCCACTAGCGGCCGCCTCCGCCTCCCACTCCGGCCACGCTCCTCCGGCCCCCCACCCCGAGCAGGGTCTGGGGGGCTCGGCCCTCTTGCCCCAGGGAGCCAAGAAGAAGGGAGGAGTCCCGTCCCCCCAGTGGCGCGTCCAGTCCCCAGCCTCTGTGGTCCCAGGAGAGACCCCACCCCTCAGTTCTTTCCCGGCCCTATCGGAGACCCCCCTCGGCCCTGCCATCCTGCTCACAGCCGCTCTCCAGGCTCTGTCAGCCCCCCGAGAACCGGCTCCCCCCTACCCCCGCCTTCCCTCTCCGGGGCTCCCCCTCCCCCACCCCTCCATCGCCCCCTCCCCCTCCCACGTCCCCTCCCCTCCCCCTCCCCCGCCCCCGCCCCCCGCCCCCCCCACCATGAGGATGATGGCCGCCGGCGCGGTGCACGGCCTCTTCACGGCCTCCGCGGCCCCGCAGCCGCCGCCGCCCCCGCCGCCGCCGCCGCCGCAACCCCAGCCTCCCCAGCAGCCGTCGCCGCCGCCACAGCAGCCGCCGCCGCCGCCGCCGCAGCCGCCGCAGCAGCAGCAGCCGCCGCCCCAGGCCCCCCCCATGGAGCCCGAGGCCCCGGATTCCCGCAAGAGGCCCCTCGAAACGCCCCCCGAGGTGGTCTGCACCAAGCGCAGCAACACGGGAGGTGAGAAAGGGCTGCGGCTCGGGGCGGGGGAGCGGGCAGGGGGCCTCGCCTTTCTCCATCCTTCCCCCCCCTCCCGTGGCAGGTGCAAGGGCTCTGGGGAGGGGAGAGACACCCCTCCCCGAGGCGGGGGACAGAGCGGGGAGTTGAGGAGGGGGCTGGACCCCCTCCTTCTCTCGCCGAGGCCCGGGGCTGGGAGCTTTGTCTGCGAGGAGAGGGGTGGGGGGAGGGGGTGATAAGTGTCCTTGGGGGGCGCAGAAGATAGGGGGCGTGGGAGCCTCAGGGCAGGTGTCTGTGTGTCCTTGAGGGGTGTGTGATGTGACCCTTTCAGGGCAGGGGTGTTCCCCGGGCTCGCGTGTCCTGGCTGGGGGAGGGGAAGGAGTAGAGGCCTGTGGACCGGGAGCTTCCCAGCCTCCCTCCCTGGGGATGTCCTGAACAAGGGTTGTCCCAGAGGGAAGCTTGTGTGGCCCTGGCCGGATCGTGCGTGGGGACAGGCTGGGTGGGTGTGTGGGGTGAAATGGAGGAAATGGTGGGTGTGTAAAGCTAGGTGGGAGAATGTGAGGCTAGGACAGGTGTGTATGTGTGTGCGTGTGTGTGTATGTGTGCCCTCTACAGCCTGGATGTGTGACATTAGGGATCAGGAATATGACAGCATAGAGGGGGTGCATGAGAAAGACAGGGGACAGGGGCTGGGCTCCATGTTTGAGACCCCCCAGCGGGTACGTGTGACAAGGAAAGGTGTGTGCTTGTCACCCCCGAGGGGGCTGTGGCAGAGTGTGACACATGAGAGGGTGTGTGTGACATGCAAGGGGGTGTGTGGGGGACGCCGAATGGGCTGGCCCTGGGCGTGAGCCAGAAGAGGCTGTGTAGATCAGAGGAAAGGGGTCCAGTGTGTGTGACACAGGCGTGGCTGGGGTGGGGTGGGACTCAGGGAAGCTGGTGAGGGGATGTGACAAGAAAAGGGTGTGGGTGTGACTCCAGAGAGGCTGTGGCTGGGTGTGACACATGGAGGTGTGCAACAGTGACATCAGAGGGGGTGTGTGCAACAGGGAAGGTGGGTGTATGACGAGGGAGAGGCTGGGGCTTGTGGGTGAAACGCACGAGGGTGTGTAAAAAGGAGAAGGAAGGATGGGTCCCCATGTGACAGGGCACGTGTGTGTATGACACCCAGCTGTGTGTATGGGTGTAACAAGGAGAGGTGTGTGTGTGAAATGGCTGAGTGTGTGACACCAGAGATATGGGGATGATTCTGCACGTGTTTGACAAGGGAGGCTGTGTGTGTGTCCCTGTGTATTGGAGATTGCCGAATGTTTGACACCACGGAAGGCAGTGTGAGGGAAGAGAGGGGCTCTCCCTGTGTGTGTGACCCAAGGAGGTGTGTGTACCAGAGAAGAAAAGCCCAGCTGGGAACTCTAGGTGCATGCCCTGCCGTGGGGGGCTCGGGGAAGAGGTGGGGTTTTTGGGGGTCCTCAGAGCCCAGTCCTCTAGCTCCCTGGTAGGAGGGAGACCCTGCAGCAGACAAGCCCCTCCCCGCGGTCACCTTGCCAAAATCTCCACTTCCTCTGGCCTTTTCCTCCGGATGGGAGAGGGATGGCTTCAGGCAGAGTGCACCCTTTCCTCTCCTCCAGGCCTGGCAGTGGGTGGGGTGGGGGCCTCCCACCTCCTCCCTACAGATGAATACAAGCCGACTTTCTTCCTCCCATCCTAGCCCTCCCCCACCTCCGTCCAGGTGGGACAGGAATCAGGGACCCCCTGGATGCCTGTGAGAGTGTCGAGCAGAAATTGGAGGAAAGGGAAGTTGGGGGAGGGGATGGGAGGGAGTTTCCTGTCCTTCTTCCTGCTCCCCCACCTCCAGCACACATATGAATATGTCCCCGACTTCCTTCCCTCCTTCCTGCCCCACTGCTGTTCCCAGTCCTGGAGAGGTCAGGGACCCAGGAGGTCCCTGAGCCCAGCCAGACTGTCTAGCCCTCCACCCACCGACCTCCAGAGGGTAGGGGGTTCCCACCTTTCTCTTAAAGGGACTGAGATGCTTAGAATCAGATCACTTCGCAGCACAACTTAACACTGATGCCACTGCTGCTAATAACAGTCACATCTGCCTACTTGGCACCTACTACTCTGAGATATGGGTTAATACAACCCCTGGGAGAGATGATTTGAGCATGTTTTTACAGATAAGGAAAACTGAGGCTCAGCAAAATGAAACCGCTTGCCCAAGGTCACACGGTTTCTAAGTGATGGAGCTAGAATTTACCCAACCCTGGGCTGCCTGGTTCCGGAGCTCCTGGACATAACCACTGTGCTATCCTGCCTCCCTCCACAGTGGGGAAACTAGGATGAGCCTTTAGGGACCATCTCCTCCAGACTGTCTCCCACGCCACTTCTGTTTACTCATGGGGAAACTGAGGCCAGGAGATGCAGAGGGACAGGCCTCCATTGACAGAAACACACTCAGGAGCAGGGCTGGGCAAGGGTCCAGGACTTTGATCCCAAAATTGAGGGCTTCTTTCAATAATATGCATTCATAGTTGGGGGATGCTGGGTCAACCCATCCCCTTTTCTGAGCTTCAGTGTCCTCATCTGCCATATGGGCACATAAAAATGACCATAAGGGGCTGGGCACGGTAGCTCATGCCTGTGATCTCAGCACTTTGATAGGCTGAGGCGGGTGGATCATTTGAGGTCAGGAGATCGAGAACAGCTTGGCCAACATGGTGAGACCCTGTCTCTACTAAAAACACAAAAATTATCAGGGCATGGTGGTGGGCACCTATAGTCCTAGCTACTCAGGAGGCTGAGGCAGGAGAATCGCTTGAATCCAGGAGGTGGAGGTTTCAGTGAGCCGAGATCATGCCACCACACTCCAGCCTGGGCAACAGAGCAAAACTCCATCTCAAAAAAAAAAAAAAAAAAACAAGGATAATACTAACAATAGCTAACTATATTATTGTTTAATGCCTTATTTGCAATTTCATATCATTCTCCCAACATGCTATGATGGAATAATAATAATCAGTTATAATAATGGCTAGACTTATGATACTACAGTATGCCAGGAACTATCATGGGAAGTGCTGGACATGGATCAATTCCTTAATCCTTACAACAATTCTATCACGTTAACCCATGTTACGGATGAAAAACTGAGGCACAGAGAGGTTAAGTCACTTGCCCAACGTCGCTCAGCTGATAAACAGCAGAACCATGATGTGAACTTAGGCGGCTGGCTCCATTGTGTGGGGAGACACTAGAATGGACCCTATTTTTCGATGGGGAAACTGAGGCTCAGAGGGGTTAGGGCTTTTCCTGGGTGTCCCAGCAAGCAGTGGCCTATTGGACAGATGAGATTCTTGCCCCTCCTGCCCACTTCTGGGAGCAGATGGGAGAAGTGGAGGAGATGGTGGCGGTTCACACTCGCTTCTGGGCACTGTGAGTGGCTGGCAGATGCCGCTGGGAGGAAAACAAGGCACTAAGGGCAGGAAGACTTGGGTGAAGAGGTTGGACAGAAACTCTAGTCAGGGACTCTTTGCAGAAATAAATGACCCCAGTCTGGCAGGACAATAACAAACAGATCGTAACTCTTAAGCTGCAACAATAATGACTCCCATACTCCTGACTATATTCCCGCCTCTGTCAACCCCTCCAAAATAAAAACCCATATACAGACACATATACATAACTCACACCCTCAACATAGCTTACACCCGCCAGATCTTGCTCCTAACATCCCTCTTTTTTTTTTTTTTTTTTTTTTTTTTCTGAGACAGGGTCTTATTCTGTCACCCAGGCTTGGAGTGCAGTGGTGCAATCATGGCTCACTGCAACCTTGACCTCTCAGGATCACGTGATGCTCCCATCTCAGCTTCCCCAGTAGCTGGAACTACAGGTGTGCACCACCACGCCTGACTAATTCTTTGAATTTTTTTGTAGAGACAGGGTCTTGCTATGTTGCCCAGGCTGGTCTCAAATTCTTGATCTCAGGCCATCCACCCACTTCATCCTCTCAAGGTGCTGGGATTACAGGTGTGAGCCACCATTCCCAGCCACATCCCTCATTCTTTGCTTTTTGTTGTTGTTGTTTATTTTGTTTTGTTTTGTTCTGTTTTTTGAGACAGAGTCTCGCTGTATCACCCAGGCTGGAGTGCAGTGGTGCCATCTCAGCTCACTGCAACCTCCACCTCCTGAGTTCAAGTGATTCTCATACCTCAGCCTCCCGAGTAGCTGGGATTATAGGCATGCGCCACCACGCCCGGCTAACTTTTGTATTTTTAGTAGAGACAGGATTTCATCATGTTGACCAGGCTGATCTCGAACCCCTGACCTCAGGTGATCCACCCACCTCAGCCTCCCAAAGTGCTGGGATTACAGGCATGAGCCAGCACGCCCGGCCACATTCTTTATCACGAAGTCAACATCACCAGGGTTAACAGCCCCTCCTAGAATGAGATCTTTCAGGATTCGTATCTTGCCACCGTCATGTGCTTGGTGTGGAATGCTCAGGCGAGTTATTTCACTGCTCTGAGCCTCAGGCTGCTTTTCTGAAACATGGAGGCAGGAAGAGCTACCTTTCTGGGTTGTGTGCATTAGATGAGATTGCATATGTGAAGCACATAGTGTAAGGCTGGTACATGGTAAGTGCTCAGTAAACAGTTGCTATCATCATCATCATCATCATCATCATCATCATTATTATATAAGTGCCATTGAGAATGTCATTTTCCCTTTTCACCATCCACCATCCAATGGTGATTCACTCCAAGAAAACTGTGGCCCACCTGCCTTTCTTTCACTCAGAGACATTCACAACTCAAGGCAGCATCACACCTTTCACCATCTCATCCCTACATAAGCACACTCTAGTTGTACTGCATTTCACACCAAACAGGCAACACCGCCATTCACAGAAACACATCACACGCCTGAAGTCCCACCCCTCCTCAGCAGTACTGCTCCCACCCCACACCCTCTCTGCCAGCAGCATCCCCACACAATACCGATGTCGAACCCCAGCCTCCTCGTACCCTCATAGAACATGCCAGCTCTCCCATCCCCAGCCCCCAAACAAAACCATGAGGTGCCATGAGGACAACACCCAACATTGATGTTGCATCCGGGCACACTAACACCAAAAACAACACCTCAACAACCCACACCCCTTCAGCTTTACCTTTGTCATTCATGACCCCCAAGATCAAATCCACCTTAGAGGGTGGACTCTCTGACACTAAAATAGGCCACTCTTACTACAACACGCCAAATCTCTTGGGTAGGCAATTGTTATTTATGGAAGGGGAAAGGGAGTATTGGCTGATTTTTTTTTTTTCTTTTTTGAGATGGAGCCTTGCTGTGTGACCCAGACTGGAGTGCAGTGGCGCAATCTCGGCTCATTGCAACCTCCGCCTCCCAGGTTCAAGTGATTCTCCTGCCTCAGCCTCCCAAGTAGCTGAGATTAAGGGCATGCCACAACCACGTCCAGCTAACTTTTGTATTTTTAATAGAGACAGGGTTTCACCTCGTCGGCCAGGCTGGTCTCAAAACTCCTAACCTCAGGTGATCTGCCCACCTCGGCCTCCCAAAGTGCTGGGATTTTTGAGGGGGTGGATACAGAAGGAGCAAGAGCAGAGATACAGTGACTAGAAGGGGAAAGACGGCACCTTTCCAAGGTGGAAATGTTTGAAATCGCAGCAGGAAATTAATCAGGAGATCTGAACTTGCTATCTTCAGTTCTTCAGACTCTGCCATTGGGTAGAGGGAGCTGTCTGGACTCAAGGGAAGAGTGAAGAGTGGGATGGGAATGGGTGGGTGCGGAGTTCTGGCATGTAGATTCTGCCTCACTAGAAGGGAGAACGTTCTCACAAGCAGTGCCTTGGTTGTTCAAACAAGGTGGGCGTGCGTGATGGCTGAGGGCTCCGAGTTCAGCTGAGGTCACGTGTCTGCCCTTGCTGCAAGGAAGGCTGGTCAATAGAGACCTGGTTTCTTTCTGGGGAGGTAGGACTCACATGGTGGGAAACTTCCCCAAACAGAAAAAATGTGCATAAAATTCTGGGAAGGACCAGCACAGACTGATGCTCACGATGGGGACTCCTGGGAATTCAAGTTCTGAGTCTCTACAGGTGGGAGGTCTTAGCCAATCACTGTCCATAGGAGACTCACTTGAAGAGGGGGCTCCAGGCGTCAGATTTGCACTAGTCTGATACAGGGACCATCAAGCCACCCACAAGATGATTTAAGGTGGTCCATGGACAAACATTTTTTTTCATTTTTGAACATTGTATGTTTACATTAATGTATGTTAGGGAGAACAAAAACATAACCAGCCCTTCAAGCTCCAATTGCTAGCAACGATTTTTAAATTTCTTCTTTCTTTCTTTTTTTTTTTTTTATTTGAGACGGAGTTTCACTCTTGTTGCCCAGGCTGGAGTGCAGTGGCACGATCTCAGCTCACTGCAACCTCCCCCTCCCGGGTTCAAGCAATTCTCCTGCTTCAGCCTCCCAAGTAGCTGGGATTACAGGCATGCGCCACTACGTCCGGCTAATTTTTTGTATTTAGTAGAGACGAGGTTTCACCATGTTGGTCAGGCTGGTCTCGAACTTCTGACCTCAGGCAATCCATCTGCTTCGGCCTCCCAAAGTGCTAGAATTACAAGTGTGAGCCACCGCACCCGGCCTAATTTCTTCTTTAAATTGATGCATTTAGCCTGGGTGCGGTGGCTCACGCCTGTAATCCCAGAACTTTGGAAGGCCGAGGTGGGCAGATCCCTTGAGCCCAGGAGTTCAAGACCAGCCTGGGCAACATGGTGAAACCCCGTCTCTACTAAAAATACAATAAATAAATAAGTAAACAAGTGCATTTAAAATTTAAAAGGAATTTAAAGGAAAGGGACCTTGTTTGTTCCCTGCTGCATCCCCAGCACCTGAACCAAGGACTGGAAGGTCATGGGTGCTCAGGAAGGATTTGTTGGAGGAAGGGAAGGAAGAAGGAGAGAAGAAGAGAAGAAAGAATAATTCCAGTACAGAGGGACATAAAAGGGGTAAAATTCTAGAAGGTGGCATGAGAAAGACAGGAATTAGAGAGAGGCTGGGTGCAGAGAATGGAGACAAGGTCTCACTTGTATCAGTGAGAGGACATTCCTCCTCCAAGGAGGGAAAAGTTTGGGACAGCCCCCTAGGGAAAAGGGTGATTAACAAAGTGGGATCGCCCCCTCCTTCTCCTACCTCTCAACCCAACCCCCAAACCCCACATATAGGGTGCTTGCTCTGTGTCTGATGCTGTGATAAGCACTGAACTTGTGTTCTTGGTGTAGGCAATACTGATAATGATGATATCTAACATTTCTCAAGTCTTCTATGTGCCTGGGATCATCTGAAGTACATTTCCTTACATTTCCTCATTCCATTAATCACAGTAACCCCATGAAGTAGCACTATCATGATTCCCATTTTATAGATGAGGAAAACTGAGGCCCAAAGAGGTGAGGCGACTTGCCCAAGGGCATACAGCCCATCAGTGGCAAAATTCACTTTTTTTTTTTTCTTTGAGACAGAGTCTCACTCTGTCACCCAGGCTGGAGTGCAGTGGCGTGATCTTGGCTCACTGCAACCTCTGCATCCCGAGTTCAAACAACTCTCCTGCCCCAGCCTCCCGAGTAGCTGGGAGTACAGGCATGTGCCACCAGGCCTGACTAATTTTTGTAGTTTTAGTAGAGACGGGAGTTTCACCATGTTGGCCAGGCTGGTCTCGAACTTGTGACCTTAAGTGATCCACCCGCCTTGGCCTCCCAAAGCGCTAGGATTACAGGCGTGAGCCACCGCGCTCAACCACAAATGTCACTCTTAGTCTAGACTTGCTTCTGCTGTTTCATACAAAAATTCTCAGGGACAGTCTGAAGAAATACGAGAGAGGGGGCAGAAAATGGGGAAGAGGGTGACCCCAGTTTTCTTCAGAGAAGATGAATACCTTCCACCCTCAGAGGAAAACAGGGAAGATGCTCTGGCTGGAGAGAAGATGGGGAGTGAAATTGAAGAAGCAGAGAGAGGATGGAGTCCTGGGGATTAGTGAGAATTCCCTCCCCATCTTTCTGAGCCTTCCAGAGATAAAGGACCCCATATCTGTGACAAGTTTAGGGTGAGGGTGGGGAAGAGGACAGATCCGTGAGTCCATGGAAGAGAATGAATTCAGTAGGGGTCAGGATGATTGCTAGGAAGGCACCAGAGAGGGGTTAATTACCTAATAGGCTTAATGGTCTGATTAAGTAAGTTTAAGAGGATTGCCTTGGTTTCAGGGAAACTCCTTAATTCTGGACCCTTCCCCATGCCTGCAAAGCCACATCTAGCCCCTCTTCCCACACCCCCATCTTAAACACATAAGGGAACACAGAACTTTCATCTTAAGAGACCAGGCAGAGGCCGGGCGTGGTGGCTCATGCCTGTAATCCCAACACTTTGGGAGGCCGAGGCAGGTGGATCCCTTGAGCTCAGGAGTTCGAGACCAGCCTGAGCAATGTGGCAAAACTCCGTCTCTACAAAAAATTTTAAAATTACCTAGGAGTGGTGGCATGTGCCTGTAGTCCCAGCTACTTGGGAGGCTGAGGCAGGAGGATCACTTGAGCCCAGGAGGTCAAGGCAGCAGTGAGCTGTGATGGCACCACTGAACTCCAGCCTGGGCGACAGAGAGAGAGAGAGAGAGAGAGATCAGAGAGTGTTAGAGCAGTTTCTCTTTTATCTGTTCTGTATGTTGAGGTTTTACGTGAGACATTGAAAATAGGCTTCCTGGCTGGGCTCTATGGCTCACCCCTGTAATCTCAGCACTTTGAGAAGCCAAGGTTTGGTTGAGTGCGGTGGCTCACACTTGTAATCCCAGCACTTTGGGAGGTCAAGGCGGGCAGATCACAAGGTCAGGAGATCGAGACCACGATGAAACCCCGTCTCTACTAAAAAATACAAAAAAATTAGCCGGGCGGGGTGGCAGGCGCCTCTAGTCCCAGCTACTTGGGAGGCTGAGGCAGGAGAATGGCGTGAACCCAGGAGGCAGAGCTTGCAGTGAGCCGAGATTGTGCCACTGCACTCCAGCCTGGGCAACAGAGCAAGACTCCGTCTCAAAAAAAAAAAAAAAAGAGAGGCCAAGGTTCGAGACCAGCCTGGCTAACATGGTGAAACCCCTTCTCTACTAAAAATACAAAAAAAAAAATTAGCTGGGCATGGTTGTGGGCACCTGTAATCCCAGCTACTCGGCAGGCTGAGGCAGGAGAATCGCTTGAACCCAGGAGGCGGAGGTTGCAGTGAGCCGAGATTGCACCATTGCACTGCAGCCTGGGTGACAAGAGCAAGATTGTCTCAAAAAAGAAAGAAAGAAAAAAAGAAAATAGGCTTCCTTTGCTTAAAAGAAAAAGTTTAATAACCTTGGGGGATGGTTTAAGACCTTAAAATTTGGAAGCAGGGTGGCCTGACTCCTCCCTTTCTTTTCCCAGTGCTTATTGCAAACCTACTATGTGCTGTTCAAGTTTTGGGGACACTGTTCAAGTCCCTGGGACACGAGTGAGCTCTATGGATGTGGTCCACAGTGGACCTCTGTGATCAGTTACTCTGAAGGCATGAAGCAGGGGGATTCATCCCATCTTTGGGGTTCAAGGAAAGCTTCCAAGAAGAAGTAACATTTGAGTGAGGACCTAAAGGACAAAAGATATTGACTGAGGATGGCCGGGCACGGTGGCTTACGCCTGTAATACCAGCACTTTGGGAGGCCGAGGCAGGCAGATCACGAGGCCAGGAGACCGAGACCATCCTGGCCAACATGGTGAAACCCCATCTCTACTAAAAATACAAAAATTGGATGGGCGTGGTGGTGGGCACCTGTAGTCCCAGCTACTCGGGAGGCTGAGGCAGGAGAATGGCATGAACCGGGGAGGCGGAGCTTGCAGTGAGCCGAGATCGCGCCACTGCATTCCAGCCTGGGCGACAGAGCGAGACTCTGTCTCAAAAGAAAAAAAAAAGAAATTGACTGAGGGGAAGAGAAGCTGCCAGGCACAGAGTATGCGCAAAAGCCCTAAGGTGGGAAGGAGCAGGGCACGTTTAAGGAACAAAAAGTGCACTGAGCCTGAGACCCATGGAGGAAGATGAGGAAGTGAAGCTGGAAAGGTGGGTGGGGCCAAATCATAAAGGGTCGCCAGGCTGGAGTGGAGTGCAGTGGCGCGATCTCGGCTCACTGCACCTTCTGCCTCCTGGGTTCAAGCGATTCTCCTGCCTCAGGCTCCCGAGTAGCTGGGACTACAGGCATGCGCCACCACACCTGGCTAATTTTTGTATTTTTAGTAGAGACAGGATTTCACTATGTTGGCCAGGATGGTCTCAGTCTCTTGACCTCATGATCTGCCCGCCTCTGCCTCCCAAAGTGCTGGGATTACAGGCGTGAGCTACCGTGCCCGGCCACAAAGGGTCTTCTTATACTGAGAAGGGTCCAGAATTTCCACCCTGGAAGCACGTAGGGGCAACAGGGGCAGGGGAGGCTAGACACTTGCCTTGAGACTGCATTAACAAAATGCTTTTCACATGGTCATATAAACTGGTTTATAATAAGCGAGGTGCACTGGCTCACACCTGTAATCCCAGCACTTTGGGAGGCTGAGGTGGGAGCATCACTTGAACCCAGGAGTTCAAGGCCAGCCTGAGCAACATAGGGAGACCTCGTCTCTACTAAAAACATTTTTTTAAATTAGCTGGACATGGCAGCCAGGCACGGTGGCTCACGCCTGTAATCTCAGCACTTTGGGAGGCCGAAGTGGCCGGATCACTTGAAATCAGGAGTTCAAGACCGGCCTGACCAACATGGCGACACCCCATCTCTACTAAAAGTACAAAAATTAGCCGTGTGTGATGGCGGGCGCCTGTAGTCCCAGCTACAACTGGGAAGTCTGAGGCAGGGGAACCCCTTACACTCGGGAGGTGGAGGTTGCAGTGAACCGAGACTGCACCGCTGCACTCCAGCCTGGGCAATAGAGCAAGACCGTATCTCAGGAAAAACAAAAAAAGAAAAAAGAAAAAGAAAGAAAGAAAAGGAAAAGAAAAATTGGCCTATAACAAAGAATGGCCAAAACTCCACAAGCTGCCACTGGCACTGCATCTAGGTCTTCGAGGCTGTCCTTCATCGTGTTGGTCCCCCCAGGAGTGGAGGGTGTTAAGCAATGATGGGAGGAGACTGAATCAGAATTGGATTTGAATCTGAGCCCAGTAGCTGTGTTCCTGTCCTTGGGCTGGTGGTGACTGTGGGCTGGTGCCTTCACTTCTCTGTGCCCCTCTGTGCCTCAGTTTCCTCTTGTGTAAAAATGGAGCTCATTCCACCCGCCTCACCGGGAGGTTGTGAGGAACGGACGAGATCAAGCTCACAAAGCACTCAGCACAGCGCCTGATCAAAAGTGAGTGTTCGGAGCATCCCCAGCGTCCGGCCTTCCTCTGCCTCCCCACTCACCGCTTCCACCTGTCAGACCGCCGTCACCTCCTGCCTGGACCATTGCAGTCACCACCTCACTGGGCCCCCAGCTCTCCCACCGTTGCTTCTCACAGTCTGCTCCTCTCATGGGCATCAGAGGAATCCTCCTAAAACCTAAGTCAGGCCACATCCCTCCCATGGCTCCATCTCACTTGGGGTAAAAGTTAAGGACCTCACTGTGGCTTTCGAGCCCCATCACCCCTCACCACCGGCACCCCTCTCTGTCCTCATCTCCTCCCACTCTTCCCCTCTCTCATTCAGCTCCAGGCACAGGGTCTTCCTTAGTCCCTCTGGAAGAGCACAGGCACAGTCCCACTCCAGGGCCTTTGCACTCACTCGTCCTTCACACAGCCACGTGGTTCCGTTCCTTCCTCCGTATCCTGGTGATCATAATAGTTCGGAGCATGGACTCCAAATCTCAGCTCTGCCACCTACAAGTGCCCTTGGGCGATTTCTTCACCTTTGTTTCCTCATCTGTATGATGGGTTCCTTCATAGGATAAGTGTGAAAATTCCAAGGACTGGTATTTGGAAAGTACTTAGAAGAGTGTAGCATCTATCAGGTGCTGCAGAAGTGTGTGATGATGAATAAAGCATGGCACCTTCTTAGGAAGAGCTTCCCTGGCCTCCCTCTCTGACACTGCATCCTCCCACCCTCCCTGACCCCCTTTTCCTGCCTTTTTTTGTGTCATTAGAAGTTCCACCATCTGACATGAAATACACTGTCTGTCTTCCCCACCTAGAAGAATGTAGCTAGCTGTGCGAGCTCTTGGCTGAATCACTAAAACTCTTTCGGCCTTATTTGCCTCATTTGCCCACAAATCGGGGAGCTTTGTCTATTTTCTTCTTGGCTGTTTCCCTAGACCAGTGCCAGGCACGTAGCAGGTGCTCAGTAACTATTTGTTGAATGAATGAGTGAATGAAGATCATTATTTGTATTATTCTCCATACCGCTACTGTGACCCCTGGGGTTTCCTCTGCTCACCCCCTCCAAAGGTGAAGACCCCTCCCCCGCTGACCCCCCTCCACCCTGTGTGCCCCCGCAGAGGAAGGCGAATACTTCCTGAAGGTGCTGATCCCCAGCTACGCGGCGGGCTCCATCATTGGCAAGGGCGGGCAGACCATCGTGCAGCTGCAGAAGGAGACGGGAGCCACCATCAAGCTCTCCAAGTCCAAAGACTTCTACCCTGGTGAGCCCTGGCCCAGGTCTCTGCCCTAGGGGCCTCCCCCGCACCCCCCCCGGCCCTTCGTCCCTTTCTCCCTTTCTCCCTCCCACCTAGGCCCTAGATGAGGGGGAAGGTCTGCCCTAAGGACAGTGACAGTGGTGGGGAGGGGGCTTCCCCTCCCCCTAAGGGGACAGAGCTGCCCCCAGCCCGAGGGGCCTGGCCGAGCAGATGGGGGTGGGGGCAGGGCAAGACAATGGGCCTGCTGCATATTCATGAGCTCATTTGCATGATGCGCTGGCAGATGTGTCTTTTCCCACACACCTGCCCCCTCTGGTCAGTTGGAGGAGCGAGGGTGGGGAGGGAGGCAGGTGTCAGAGCATCCCTCCGGGCTTGGGGGCCAGCCAGCCATGTTCCACACACGTGCTCCCCCCTTTGGATTTCTGTCACCCCCTCTTGCCCAGTCTCACTGGTTTTCTCTGTCTCGGTGTCATTCTTTATGTGTCTCCCTCTCATTCTGTTTCTGATTTCTCGTCTCTTGTTCC